>NW_019416265.1:136008-255473 GCF_000390285.2 Anoplophora glabripennis | reverse complement strand
ATGGAATATTTTATAAATATACATAAATATACGTCCAAAAATTAAAATAACGGTGACGTATAAAACTAGGGTGACGTATAAAACCTTACCAAAACTGCAAAAATGAAGATACTTTAATTTTGCAAATTGCTTTTGGTTTGTGCATATTTACACTATGTGTGTACCAAATTTCAAGTGTCAGCAAAGCTTCGAACAAATTTGGCAAAGTTTCGAGTTTCAGATGCCGATGAATGTATAACACCTTATAGAACAAAAAGTTTTCTCTCCTGATTTTCGGCTTTAGCGTCATTATTGTATATACAGGGTGGGCCATTAGTGTGAGAAAGTACACTAACTCCCTTGTTACTTATAATACAGAAAAAAAGTTTATATAAAAGTTGTACAGAATCAAGAAACCTAAACTACAAAATTGATTTCAAACATACAGGGCGATGAGTAAAAACGGGACACGCCAAACATTACATTTTTTAAATGGAACACCCTGTATATTTTTAAACAGTTGGATTTCTGAGAAAATTCTATATATGGCAATATAAACAGTTTATCATTTTAGTGCGGGGTTGCCAAGTTATGTAGAAAATTCTTAGAATTTTGGAAAAAACATGACCTCGAAGAAGCACACTTGGAGCAAAAATATTTGACAGAGTTATAGGCAAATGTTATACAAAGGCTCCTATATTAGCTAATATCTATACAGGACATTTTTTTATAAGACGATAATTTTTAGAAAGTTCGAACTTGATTTTCAAAAATTTTTCAAATGGAACACCCTATATTTTATCATTTTATTTTATTCGCATATCACTCCACTTCAACTTTTATTAAGCATGTTCTGTACCTAAAATTGTTAGTTTTTAAGATATGGCAACATTTCTGAAAAATCTTAATTTTTGTTATTTTCGGTCGCACGAGATGGCTTTGGAAAAAACGGTCACATTGTGTCAACTTGTCAGTTCATAATTTACCATTCCATTTTGCGTTCATTTTATTAGTTTATTAGTATCTATTAGTTATTTATTTGTTGGTATTCATAAAATAATTTTATATTACAATGAATTTTTCTAAAAAAGAAATGGTGGATATGATTTATGTATTGGGAGCTGCTGATAGAAATTGTTTACTCGCAACAAGAATTTATAATCAGAGATATCCAGATAGAAGACAATCACGTGCAAATATCTTTGAAAAATTAATGGAACGTTTTGGTACTACTGGCAATGTTTCTTATGAAAAACATGATAGAAAAAATACTATTGTGGATGATGAGAATGAACTAAACGTTCTGTTAAGTGTTACTGAAGATCCGCATATAGGCACTAGAGCAATTTCAAGGCAAACAGATATAAGCAGGACATCGGTAAGGCGGATTTTAAAGAAGCACAGGATGCATCCGTATCATATCCAGTTTTACCAAGAATTGAATACCTAATCACGACTATGAAAGTCGCTTGAAATTTGGTAATTGGGCCCAGAGACAAATGAATGAAGATAGGCTTTTTTTTTAATTGTGTGCTTTTTACTGATGAGGCAACGTTTCACAAAAATGGAAGCGTGAACAGACACAATTTTCATTATTATGCTTCTGAAAATCCGTTGTTTATAAGGACCCATAGTCAAATCCGGTGGTCACTCAATGTTTGGGGCGGGATTATTGGACATTACGTTATTCGGCCTTATTTTTTCGACGAACATTTAACAGGGCAACTATATCTTCATTTTCTACAAAATACTATGGAAAATTTATTATATACCGCTAAATATTCGTCAGCGGATGTGGTATTTACATGATGGAGCCCCTGTACACCACACGCAGGAAGTTCGTAGATTCTTAAACAATGATTTTCCAGAGAAGTGGGTTGGAAGAGGTGAACCAATTATTTGGCCCGCTAGGTCGCCTGATCTGACAAAAATGGATTATTTTCTGTGGGGATATGTAAAAGATCGGGTATATCAAACTCCCCCTACTACTAAAGAGGATATGAAAAACCGAATTCGACGAGTTTTTCAAAATATCAACATTGATATTCTGAATAATGTTAACACCACATTTGAACAACGTGTAGAGCTATGTCTAAACCAAGACGGCCGTCATTTTGAACACTTGTTGTAAAATTAAATATTTGATTTATTTTCGTATCTATTTTGTTATTTTATTTCCATTTAATAAATAAACTATGTTGTTATGTTCTATTAAGATTTTTTTATACACAAATATGTAGTATAATTAAATTATTTTATAGTATAGACAAGTTGACACAATGTGACAGTTTTTTCCAAAGCCATCTCGTGCGACCGAAAATAATAAAAATTAAGTATTTTCAGAAATGTTGCCATATCTTAAAAACTAACAATTTTAGGTATAGAACATGCTTAATAAAAGTTGAAGTGGAGTGATATGCGAATAAAATAAAACAATAAAATATAGGGTGTTCCATTTGAAAAATTTTAGAAAATCAAGTTTGAACTTTCTAAAAATTATCGTCTTATAAAAAAATGCCCTGTATAAAATATCGATATTAGCTAATATAGGAGCCTTTGTATAACATTTGCCTATAACTCTGTCAAATATTTTTGCTCCAAGTGTTAGTAGTTGAAAGTTAATACAACTTCTTCGAGGTCATGTTTTTTCCAAAATTCTAAGAATTTTCTACATAACTTGGCAACCCCGCACTAAAATGATAAACTGTTTATATTGCCATATATAGAATTTTCTCAGAAATCCAACTGTTTAAAAATATACAGGGTGTTAAAATTAAAAAAATGTAATGTTTGGCGTGTCCCGTTTTTACTCATCGCCCTGTATGTTTGAAATTAATTTTGTAGTTTAGGTTTCTTGATTCTGTACAACTTTTATATAAACTTTTTTTCTGTATTATAAGTAACAAGGGAGTTAGTGTACTTTCTCACACTAATGGCCCACCCTGTATATTTCCGGTTGATAAAATAAATATATATTCGTTATCAAAAGATAGATCAAAAAGGGGAAAAAATGAATAAATACTGACTTTATATAATAAAAAAATGCGAGTGTATTGGGAACTGTCGGAGTCGAGAGGGAATAACAAGTATTCTCATAGGACACATCACAATAAGTGTTAGATATTAGCGTCAGGGGTTGTAACAGACCAAAATTATGTGCATGGTCTTTCAACAAGTATTACAAATCTTGCAGCATTTGGTGCACGGCCAAGTGGGAAACGAAATGCGTACATACGTTCTACATTTTGTATACACTGAAAGAAATGTGCTTTATTCTTTATTAGAATTCTAAATGCCTTTATAAGAACATTGTATACTATATGTGATAGATAAACAGATAACCATATCGTTATTAGAACATCTAGGACTAATTATAAGTTTTATAATAATAAATGTATTAAACTATTGTACACTCTGTATGAGTTAAAAACATATGACATTAAATTTTCAGAAATTTTATTGTAGAACTGTAATTACAAGGTGCGGTTCTAATGTAAACATATAACAAACATTTATGTATTAGAAATGATAACAAATTGCTCCCAAAACTGTCTAGTTTATTTTCCTAGTAACAATGCACCAGTATTTTCTTGTATTACATGAGAATTTGCACTATAATTCTTCCACCTTAAGAATGAAGCATCCCCTGAAAGGTTAAGCTTCTTTTCTTCTAATTCTATTTCCTCTAGTTGATTGACTTTACCGATGCTGTTCTTTGTCACCGCTAGCCTTCTGTTCCTGCATCTTTGTAAAGCTTAACATCAGCGGTTTCTAATAGGGCACACAAGATAATAATTTTTAAGATTTAGACAAGATTAACATTTGAAAAAACAAAACAATTAATTACAAACCATAAAACAGTTAGACACATAATTATTCACTTCACACAACGCGATATGATCATGTATCCCACAAAACATGTGCCTATACTGTTTATTTTCATCAAACTAGAAGTGTAATAGTCGATTCACAGCGGACTGTCGGAAATTTTACGATCATAACCGATTATGTACGGAAAGGTGACGATCACTTAACCATTATAAAACGCGTTTTACACGTTAAAAACGGAAGCATTATCATTATGAAAATGAATAATTCTGTTAATACAATTGTTATATACAAATAATTCGGATACTGGTCTGTATATAACAAATGTTCCCGACTATACAATTGGAACATAAAGCCTATAACACATAATAATGTATAAGTATAAGCGATTTTTTTAAATAAAAGTTGTATATTGGTTATAAAAGTTTTAATATGCGCTATACACATTATTCTAGGGAAACAATTTAATAAGCCCATTTCTTTCACTGTATAATCTTTATTTTATAGATACATAATGTGAGGTTTCCAGTTAAACTCGTTGAATAATGAGTGAAAACATAAGTGTTTTTTTAATAAAAGTTGTATATTTGCTTTAATATGCGCTATAAATATTATTCTAGAGAAGCCCATTTCTTTCAGTGTATAAATTCATTGTACACAACAGCAATCAATTTTAATATGAACAGAAGATACAATGCTGAAACAGCATATACTTATAATATAATTGCAGCTATGAGAAAAATTAACTGGATAGGACCAACCGTATACTGAATCATTTTCATCCACGTCCGAATTTTTTATATTAGAGTCGCCGGGGTCGCAACATAATTTTCTGTTTACTCTGAACCTCTCGAAAATTAATCATGAGATATTCAAGGCGGCTAGTTTTAAACCCCTACTCCCGTGTCTATAAATAATGAAAAATACCATCATGAACTTTATCCACGACTACGTACCTACATTGCAACAAAACCAAAAGTTGCGCCTCTCTTCGGGAAAACCGATAACTTGAGATTGGGAGATTTATTGGCTCATTCGGTGTAATTTATGGCTTCTAACCGTAATAGTAAAAAGTGGAACGCAAATTATTCAACTAAGTGCGGAAAAGTAGATCGTCGGACATAAAACGAGGACATATTGATATTTTCACTATTGAGTTGAAGTGAACATGAATCAATAGGAGCACCACAGTCGAACTGTATCGAATAAATTACAAACCGAAGGGAAATTGAGGTTACTGCAATATAAAGGTTAGGATTGCAGACAATTTTAAATATTCCCGAGAAGCATTTGTGACAGCGGAACTATAAATTTCAGTTACTGCTTACCGCAGTAATCTATAACTGCCTTGGTAACCGGATATATAGAGCCTTTATATTAATAAAGGTATATGATATTAATCATATAGCTAAAAGTATATTTATTGTAGTACATTTACAAAATATAATATCTACATATAATAATAACGATGGCGCTAACAGAATATTTAGATTTTCAAAAATCTATGCTTTATTTGCTACACAAAAAATAAATACTTTATAAAAAAGTACTATAATATTGTGGTTTTCTTTTTTATATAAAAAACTGTATTGTGTATAAAAAGATTTTTTATATAATTCCACATAAATAGAAATGTATGTAGAGGTCTGTTCAGAAAATAACAGAACTTTATTATTAATTTTATACATTTCTGGTCCTTTATTCACGCACCTTGCTCAGAGCCGTTTCCATTTCGCGAAGCTGTCCTGGATAGCTTCATTTGAAATTGGCGACTAATAGCAGCCACTAATTTTTCCGGAAATAGCCGAACGATCATGGGAGTACGGTAATTTACAATTATTTACAATATTTCAATTCACAAAGATACAAATCGGTTAATTTCTTCCCAAAAAAATCGAATTTATCGTCTATTTTTATTCAGCATATGTTTCATGGACTGGCAAGAACTAGGAGGGTAGTTTTACGCATCCCTATTAAAGAAATAATATCTCAGCGCACACAAATATGAATCGGTTAGTTTTTTACCAAAAAATCTGAATGACAGTCTATTTTAGTGCAGAACTTGTTTCATGGATTCGCAACAACTAGGAGGGTAGTTTTCCACACCCCAGTTAAAAAAAACAATAATATCTCAGCCATCAGGAATAAAAATCGATTATTTTTTTCCCTAAAAATCGAAATTAGCGTATATTTTAATGTAGAACTAGTTTCATGGACTCGCAAGAACTAGGAGGCTAGTTTTACGCACACCTATTAGAAAAAATATTAATATCTCGATAATATTTTTACCAAAAAATCGGAATGGCCGTATATTTTAATGAAGAACTTGTATCATGGACTCGCAAGAACAAGGAAGGTAGTTTTATACATCCTAATTAAAAAAAAAATCAAAAATATCTCAGCCCACAGAAATACAAATCGCTTAGTTTTTTCCATAAAAATCGAAATTAGCGTATATTATAATGCAGAACTTGTTTCATGAACTCGCAATAACTAGGAAGACAGTTTTACACACCCCTATTAGAAAAAATATTAATATCTCAACTCACAAAAATACAAATCGGTTAGTTTTTTACCAAAATATCAGAATGGCCGTAGAACAACATCATGGACTCGCAAGAACAAGAAGGGTAGTTTTACGCACCCCTATTAGAAAAAATATTAATATCTCAACTCACAAAAATACAAATCGGTTAGTTTTTTACCGAAAACTCGGAATCACAATATATTTTAATGCAGAACTTGTTTCATGGACTCGCAAGAACTAGGAAGATAGTTTTACACACCTTTATTAGAAAAAATATTAATATGTCAACTCACAGAGGTACAAATCGGTTAGTTTTTTACCAAAAAATTGGAATGGCCGTATAGTTTAATGCAGAACTGGTTTCATGGACTCGCAAGAACTAGGACGGTAGTTTTATACAGCCTAATAAAAAAAAACAATAATATTTCAGCCCACAGAAATACAAATCGCTTAGTTTTTTCCCTAAAAATCGAAATTAGTGTATATTTTAATGCAGAACTAGTTTCATGGACTTGCAAGAACTAGGAGGGCAGTTTTACGCACCCCTAATAGAAAAAATATTAATATCTCAATTCACAGGGTACAAATCGGTTAGTTTTTTTTACCAAAAAATCGGAATGGCCGTATATTTTAATGCAGAACTTGTATCATGGACTCGCAAAAACTAGGAGGGTAGTTTTGTACACCCTAATTAAAAAAAAAACAATAATATCTCAGTCCACAGAAATACAAATCGCATAGTTGTTTCCCTATAAATGGAAATTAGTGTTTATTTTAATGCAGAACTCGCAAAATATACGGCCATTCCGATTTTTTGGTAAAAAACTAACCGACTAATAGGGGTGCGTAAACTACCCTCCTAGTTCTTGCGAGTCCATGAAACATATCCTAAATTAAAATAGACGATAAATCCGATTTTTTAGGGAAAAATTTAACTGATTTGTATCTTTGTGATTACATGACATTATTTTAGAGATATTAAAGTATTTCAATAAATTCTAAAAAAAAACGAAGTTCTTATTTAATGAAGCTACACAAGTAAATGAAGAAGAAATATTAAATTAACATCAACAAACTAGTAAATAATTATTTAAAAATACAATATAAAAATCCTTTATCCATCCTGTCAAAATCTGAGCTAGTTTTACATTTAAAGTGCTAGAGAAATATTTATGTATGTACAACGAACGACACAGGATTTTATAGACAAGCTATAATATTTTGGAAAGCAAACCCAGACAGCAATTTTATATCTTCCAAATTTCCATATATGTTTACAGGGTCGTCCGTCATCTATATTAAATTTGTCAATAAAAAGTCTAAAGGGTATCCATTGGACTTCTATATAAATATCCATAATGAAATATTTCTATTTGGAGAAGGCAGAAATTCTGACAAAAATAAATTTCGGCTGGGATCTCGCTTCTGGTTATAAAATATGAATATATTGACTGTTGCTGAAAGTGAAAAATGATATGTTTTATTCAAAGCAGGAGTGTGAACGTTTTTCTATGTTTTATACTTAAATGTGGTCACATTTCGCTACAATCTCAATTTCGTAAAAAAACTGAAAACGTTATAAAATCATCAATAAACATAATGGTATGTATTTAAAATTCTTTTCAGAAAAATAGAAAATAAATTCACATGATAATATTTAAATGAGGTTAGGTGCCCATTAAAGTAAATGAATGTTCTTCTATTGTATTGTTTAAAAAACCAGATATTCTTATTTTTAATGAACTTCAGCTCATTATTTGATTTTTTTAAGGTATCTCTTGATACGAAAAGTTAAAATTATGCTTAAAATAATATCTACTGTGAAAATTTAGGAGATTTTCTAAAAAAATGTGTGAAATGAACGCCACATTAACAATTAAGTACTAATCTTAAAGAACAGACTAATTTGTAAGACTGAAAGAGAAACCAATCGAGTACGATATATGATATACACTTAAAGTTTGTTTGTTTAGCACATATTTAGACACAGCGGAAAAGACTACTGAACTTGTCCGAACCAAATGGTCACAGATAATGATAAAAGTTCTCAATATTATTTACAGGAAAACAGAAAGCACAGCTTTATAAAACTGGAGCAAACTTACAACTTTTCAACAGTCCATAAGATCTTTAATCCACTGTTATGTCGTTATAAATATATTCTCTAACAAGAAATTACTTAAATTATTAACTAAAATTCGTATTTTATTAAAAAAAATCAGAAAACTGATAAAGACCAGATCAATATTACACTAAATAGAGTATAAAAATTGAAATTTGAGACATTCTATTCTAAAATCGTAGGCTAAGTTTCTACGTACTGCTCCTTGTCACATCACGTGAGTTCACGAAATATCATAGGAAAAATGTGGGCCTATAGTTTTGTATGCATTTAAATCTGAATATGAAAGAAGTGTCACTCTTTCTATGCACACAACACGTACAAGTCATATGTCACACCAGAACACTATTTTTTCTTTCTTACAACTTTTAAACTCAAGTCAAATAAAATGGATGAATTAGGAGCAGAAAATGTTGAAAACATCCACTACTTTATGATATAAAAACCATCAAATATCAAATGGATAAAAAATGTCTACAAAATCATTAATTCATATCTTTATTATATCATATGCATTCACGTGATAGCACATGACGTGACAACAATGTGCCTCTGTCCCTCTAACTGCTTGAGATTCAAACCAAAATATACAGCAGAGCTTAATTGTTTTTGGTAGAATGAACCGAAACATTTATTTCGGTAATTTTGTATTACAAGGCGGAATACACCGAAACGTTTATTTAGATAGTTTTGTTTTGCAAAATCAAAGCTCAAATGTTGTAGGTGTAAGAACATTACAATAAATGCATGATGAAGGGAAATTTTTGACTTACACGATTCTTTTTTTTTAATTACCGTAAAAATAAGCTATATTTAATGCAAAAAGAGAGAATTCCCGAGCAACTTAATTTCAACGTTTTGAAATTTTGTTTTTCGATACGTTTCTTTGGATCAATCAGAACCTATATCTACAATATTAACTTATAAAATTAACGTTTAAAAATTAAACAATTAGTTGCAAATAAATGAACGAAATTAATTAACAAATACCTGGAGCAACAATTTCACGGTCAATCAAATCCGCGTTTGACACACATGTTGGTCATTAGATTGACCATCTTTTCCATAAATTTCATCAACATCCCTCACGTTTTGAAATAATAATGGGCAATTTTCGAAAACTGATTTTTTCCGCATTTGACCTTTATTTTACAGTTAATAAAAAATATGACTTTTTTAGATACCTTAAATTGTAGGTAATTTAGTTGCCTACAACATAAATAACCAAATTTTCTATAGGTCATTTAGATTTTCATGGTCAATAAAAATAGTGAAAAAAAAAAAAACAACATAATTTTGCCACTTATTTGCAATTTGCCAACTTAGCGTTACTTCTTTCGAGTTAGTTTTTTGATATTATCATGCTACATACCTTTTAGCATCATAAAGTACAATAAAATGTATACTAATCATTTTTTTAGGTTCAAACTGTATTTTGACTGGACTATTAGGGGAAACACCTACTCTAGAGCTATAGTAGGATCATATGCGATGCAAAGTAATAAATCATTGCCTGTCAAGGGAATCAGTGCAACACGTTTTAGGGGGTTTTGGAAATTCAATAATTTCTTTATGCATTATGGATTAATGGTTATATATTTATGAAGGACAGAAGAAGAAAATGAAAAACAAAGGCATCTTCTTCGCACATAGGGCGGCAGGGCAACAATACATTTATTACTCCCTTTATCCTCCCTCATAAGACTTGTGTCTTGTGTTAGTTACGGCGGCGCGCGTGCCGGCCCGGCGTGGTCAGTTTCGTTTCGATTGTATTGGTGCTGCGTGTTATATTTCGTATCGGGCTGTATTCGCGCTATTATTTGAGAATTTGTGAGTGAAATCATATTTCTTGTGCTCCGTAACAAAAGTGTTTTTAGTGTTTTATTTGTGTGCTGTGTGTGTGTTTCGCGCTGTTGTTTGTGAATTGTGAATGCTATTATATTTTCTGTGCTAGTGAAGTGAAGTTTTTTGTATTATTATTGCTCTGTTGTCGTTATATGGAGACATGGAGGGGGTGCCTGGATGTTCGCAAGCCGGATGTATTGCTGTGGGTACAAAAAAATCTGTATTAAGTTACAGAGAAAAACCGATAATATTAAATGTCTATAACGCTTTAGAAAAGGAACATCCCATGAAATTGAAGACTGGTTTGATGGAAATGTGTTCTAGATATACTGGAGTAAGCGAATCATCTTTTTTCAAAATTTTAAGAGAGAAGAAAAATGAAGGAGACGTTAAGAAACCTAAAAAAGGGGGTGGAAAGAAGAAATTAATATTAAATGAAGATGAGAAAAATGCAGTTCGGCGTACAGTACATAAATCATAGAATTTATATTTTGTTTATAATATTTCTTGTTTGATAGAAAAATAACTTATTTTTATTTTTTATTATTTGTTGAGATTGATAGAGAATTGTTGTTAGTGTTTTCATTTGATAGAATATCATAAGATTTATATTTTGTTTTCATTCTGTAAATATTTATAGTATATCTGAAAAAAAAGAATCGTAATGGGGTGCGATGAAGGGATCAGTTCACGTCTGGAACCCTGTTCCTACAAAATTCCCTTTATTCTCATAAACTATTTGTTTTAAATGTAATTTATTATAAATCCAATTCGTTATTTAAATTCCACATATGTACTACATTTCATGTAGATGTTTATTGTTCCCTGCTTTATGATCAAGCTCGCCAGGTTAGTATTTGACGTATAACCGACCACTTCGTACACTCGATGCACCTAGCCGACTACAGCTAGTACCAGAACACAGTGCGTATGCAGCGGTATTTCAGATTTTACATTCAATTTAATTTTAAATTTGAAATGGTTCATCTTACGCCTCCTAAAAATGATGACACGATTTTCCTTTGATAAAAGGCCGACAATTTTTTGTTCTACTTTACATCGAATACGATCCTACTATAGATCGTCACGGATAAACATAATGAACGTCAAAGAGATAACTGGAGTGCAAAAAGAATAAATATTAAATTTATACAAACTTGGATATGTTGGAAAAGTTGACTGTTAAAGTTTAACTTCTGAACGTAAGACCTAATTACAATTCGTCCCTATTATTACGTAGAGGCGACTGTGTATATCCATTTCTTGGATTATACGCCCCTATGTGATAAGAGGGACGAATTGTTGCTAATTATTTTAACTCTATAAATATCTGTTGCGTTCTAGATGTGTTTAATATTTGTCGCTGTTAGATATTAAACAAATTATCAAATAAAAAATAATATATGATTTTTTATACATTATGTATAAGTTAAAAGGTATCCTGATTCCGCAACTGGTTTTACGACAATGTTTCCATTTTTATTTAAAGAAAAAAAAAGCTCATTATTCGTATGTTTAACTGGTTTGACGGAAAGAGGGAAAACAAAAGGAAACATTTTTTTCTTCTCTTTAGTTTAAATTACGTATTTTTAGGATCGTCATAGAGACCACGAGCTTGTAGGGCAATCTAATTTATGTAACGGTGATTTATTCTTCTGATACTGTCAACATTAAAAAGAAAAACCAGAAAATATTCACGATATTAGAATTTATGAACTACCGTGGCGCGGAAACTGCAGGATGTGTGGTTGAGCGCTGGGTGCACATATTACTACTCATTTGCATTTTTGCCCGGCTGCATTTTATGCATGCACGCATTTCCAATCGAAGGTAAACCCAATTAGCGGTGCCAGCGCCGCAAGAACGCCACGTCAATCCGATATGATGAAACTCTGCCTCACGTATTAAATTTGAAATGTGTCGTTCATTAAAATTCAAAAATGACCACGGCCAAAGTGTGGACTGTTACGCGATTGCAATACAAAGGTCTTTGAACTGTTACTCGCTGTGGTCAATAAAATTCGAGTTTCTCTTTGTTCATGACGCCGTTTTCATATGTAGTTGTGTTTTACTTATGATCGCCTGTGATAATGGTTAGTTATAGACCGGGAGATATTAGACTGAAGTTCGACGACGTCTTTCTCGTTTATGCCTCTAAGAGTACTGAAAGGTAACCGAGAGACAAGTACAATAAACTAAATTTAAAAGATGGGCTGCGAGACATCTTTGTGAAAATTCAATTTTCCTTTTCAAAAAAATAATGTGTACAGCGACGTATTTCTCACTTATGCCATGTTCATAAGTTGAAGAGAAGTATCGATTTTATCATAAAATGTTTTTGGCATAAGTGTCGCAACAAGGGACCTAAAAATGGAAAACTTTGTAAGAAAATGTGAAAAACATCTTTATTTGTGTACCAATTAATGCCAATTAGAAATATGACATTATTATATGCGAAAAGCTCATAAAAAACATTGGCATAAGTCCTACTAAGGACTAAAGAAAATAGGGCTTTGGAAAAGCTGTGGAAAAAGAAAATTAAATTTTCACATAGGTGTCCCGGCGGGAACATCGGTTTTTTTCATAATCTTACTTGTCTCTAATGTAACGAGCGTTCAAATAAAAACGTGGTCGAAGTTGGCTCTGACACATTGGACGTAGGGAGTAGCTTATAGCGACCAACTTAACCTCATTTCTCAACGAGCTGTATAGCAGCTGTCAGTTTCAATAACGTTAATGACTATATAACTTTCTTTTAAAGAGATAACAATAACAAACAATTAAAGGAGCTGCGGAAAGTGTCCCCCTCCTTGTTATAACAATAAATTAAAGCAGCTGCTGAAAGTGTCCCCCTCCTTGTTCCAAGCACTTTTCACACCTGTTCCTCAAAGAATTAAAGACATTTTCTAAGATGCTCGGGGTATTGTTAATTTCACGAATCTTGTCTATAAGTCGAGCCTGCAGATGGTTTAAATCAGGAATAGGCAGTTCAAAAATAGCGTTTTTAAGGTAAGGCCACAAAAAGAAATCACACGGCGTAATATCACATGACCTCGGTGGAAATTCATGTTCAACATTGAGATTTATTAGTCGATTTTGGAAAAGTTCCCTCAACATTATTCATCGTCTCGCCTGCCGTATGTGCCCTTGCGCCATCTTGTTGAAAGTAAAAGTTTGTAATTTCGTTTTCTTCCAGCTGGTTAACAAAAGGAGCGATAATTTCTTCTCTATACCTTTGCGCAGTAAGAGTACCATTAAAAAAAAAATAGGTCCATAAATCCTCCTTCGATTGAGAGCATTGTACTACAATTTTTTGAGCGTGTGGAGGGCCCTCGACAAAAAAGTTATCTGATTTTTCAGAAGACCACATTCTCATATTCTGTGAGTTTACGTAACCACTTAAATGAAACCAGGCTTCATCAGAAAAAAAGGTGATACCTATTATGAAGTTCACCGTAGTTGTTTAAAAACCATTCACAAAATACAGCCCGTCGCGGAAAATCAACGTCATGAAGTTCTTGCTGACAAGTTAAACGATAGGAGAACAAACGCAAATCTTTTTTTAACACTGTGTGGCAGGTACCGACTGATACTCCCACCATTTGTGAAGAAGTTCTTGGCGCATTTTCCATTATTTGTTGGACATTTTCTTTTAATTCTTCAGTCCGCTTTTTAGGTCGGCCGCTTCCTTCTTTTCTTGTTACACTGCCCGTTTCACGAAAAACATTAACACGACGCTGAACTGCACTTTGAAAAATTTTGTACTCAACAACGCCGGGAAATTGATTTTGAAATTCTATGAAACATTCTTCAATAGAATACTTCCATATTCCATCAATCTTGCGTCCATTTCTAAAGTAGGACTCTATGATAAACACTTTTTGTTCTTGAGAAAACACCATTTTAAACGCTTTTTAAAACGAAAATATTCAAATCGATAGCGGCGATATAGCGCTTTGACAGATGACGTTTAAGTTCATTTGCTATACGCTACGCCCTACGTCCAAATTTTCAGAACCAACTTGACCACGTTTTTATTTGAACGCTCGTTATCTTTCAGTACCCTAAAAGGCATAAACGAGAAAGACGTCGTTGAACTTCTACGAGTATATGGAAAAGCAAGTCAAAAACGAGATGTATCTCAATAGAGAACGCTTCTAGAATACGATTCAATCAATATACAGGGTATAGCAAAAGTCCCAGAACGGCAGAATAACTCGGCGGGAGAGCATTTTAGAGAAAAATATTAAATACGAAAGTTTCAGAATTTCTCCCTGGCTATCCGATGGTGACCTTGATATTGACTGGACCTTGACCTTGAAGATCATTTCAAGGTCAAATGTGATTTTTCAAATGGGACCCTATACTTTTGACCTCAGAAATGAAAATAGTGCAAAATTTTACGTTTAGATATGACCTTGAGTAAGCCCTCCCTTTTGACCTTGGAACCCCCACAAGGTCAATCTAACAAAAGTACAGGAACGGCAGAATAACTCGGCGGGAGACCATTTTAGAGAAAAATGTTGACCTTGAAATGATCGTCAAGCTCAAGGTCAATGTGAAGGTCGCCATCGGATAGCCAGGGAGAAATCCTGAAACTTTTGTATATAACATTTTTCTCTACAATGCTCTCCCGCTGAGTTATTTTGCCGTTCCTGTACTTTCATTAGTTTGACCTTGTGGGGGCTCCAAGGTCAAAAGGAAGGGATCATTCAAGGTCATATCTGAACGTAAAATTTTCCACTCCTTTCATTTCTATGGTCAAAAGCATAGGGTCAAATTTGAAAAATCACATTTGATCTTGAAATGGTCTTTAAGGTCAAGGTCTAGGTCACTGTCAAAGTCACCATGACATAGCTAGGGAGAAATCCTGAAACTTTTGTATTTAACATTTTTCTCTAAAATGCTCTCCCGCTGAGTTGTTCTGCCGTTCCGGTACTTTTGCTATACCTTGTATAATATCGAGATGTTCTGAGTGCGGGTGTGATATATATTACGAAGTACGAGTATGTCATATATCATAGGGTTCCTGATATGTATGGAAACGGTCGATTATCTCCTAAAGTAAAATGGCTATCGAAAATCATAAGACGGAAACGAAATTTTTTTAAGCTATTATTACAATAAAGAAAAAATTTTCAGGATCAGTCAAAAAGTTATGACGAGACAAAGTTACGATATGATGATAGAAGACGTAGTTGTGACGAAGTAGTGGATATTTTACATGAATTGCATCCCGATCGGGAACGTATTTCTAGATCAACTGTTTCAAAAACATTGCAGTGTTTTCATGAAACTGGAGGTGTTGCAGATCAACGAAAAAGTGAAAGACCAGTAAGCGTTACAAATGAAGAAAGTTCTTTGAATGTCACGTTAGATGTGGTAGAGAATCCAATAAACATGAGACGATATTCCGGTAAAAAAATTCGCAAATGGGAAAAATTACGTCCTTATAAAATTTATTTGGAACAATAATTAAGTGAAGGAGATTATGATCGTAGAATCGAGTTCTTTTTATTTTTGATCGTAGAATTATAAAGTTTGACAAGGTAAATGAATCTAACCCAATTAAATCAAGGTAGTTTTTACCAAAAGTACTATTTACATATTTAATTCCATATAATGGACAACTTATTCTTTTCAACGGCTAGATACTCGTATAAACAAAACTTTTTTAGTTTAGTTGCAGAATAATGTTTGTTTAGCCATGGATTATGAGACTCCTTCTACTTGTCAAGTAAAAAATAAATTAGTAACCAATATATGTCACACAGCGCAATATAATAACATTTATCAGTTAATCCCATCAATTTATTAATTATGAGATAACAGATTTGATGAAAATGGCAACTTCTGGAACGCAAACATTTCCCAGAAAGTCTGACATTTTCGAGTACAGTTTTTCAATCAGTTTTTATATAGAATAAACAATCCAATAATGCAATCAAAGGAGCAGCAATTTTTGCGCACAAAAATCAAATCTATTTTAGGAAATATTACTGTTTGAGGAGAACTAATTGCAGTTCATGGATTATTCGTTACTTTTAAATTATTATAACTCGTCACAAAAAAAATGCTACCTTGGCGACAATACAGGGTATCTCAAAGCAAATGTTACAATGCATGTTACAAGTTATTCACTTTTTTATTTCAATGAAAATTGATTTTTGGAATAGGCTCAGATGAACATTTTTTCCTTACTTAAAACATAGATTACCTAATAGAGTCATTTGTTTCTTTGAAAGTTTCCTTAAGGGAACATTTTCAATTTGCGTTACAATTTTTGCCATTTATTAACCCTGACCTGCGGTTTTATATCAATTTCTTCTTTAGTGCATGCCAACTTTTTGAAGTGTTCAAGGTTACTGAACACCATTTCGAACTCGTGACAAATTTCATTTGCTTTTTGCAGCACCAAGTAAAGTTTGAAGTGTGCAATTCGGGACACCCTGTATATCTCCTCTCCTCAACAAGGAGCTCTTTCTCACTGCCCACTCTGTGAATGAAAATGCGGTTTGTTGAAGCAGAACTCGGACGGACGTACCACGCTGATCGTCTGCCTAATAATTTATCTCGGCGACAAACGCTTCTCGTTTGAGTTTGTTTTGACGGGTGCGTGACCCTGCCGGTCTCTCGCACCTCGCCCTTCCCCCCCTGCAGTCTTAATAATTATGCCATACGGCCGTTGATTAACAGTTCAAGGACCTTTTATCCCAATCGCGTATAAAATCGCATTTCGACGCATCATTTTCAAATTTTAAAATAGCAGAAGTTCAATTGATTCATAGTGAGACTCAAACTGAGATTTATGGACATTTGACGCCACCGCTTATCACCGAATGATTATGTTTATCGTTTTAGAACTAGACAACCCTATACTGTGCAAACATTGACTTCATGTCATGACTGACGTTATATTAGTACGACATTTAACATACAGGTATATTTCAGTAAAAATTACAATGCTACTAAAGGGTGTTCCAAAAGTAACGCAGGGTTTTAATTGTGCGCCATTTTCATTCCGAAGAGTTGACAGCATTGGGCAGGGTCACATGTTGTAGTAAACACGTTGCGGTTAGACAAAATTGAGCGCTATACGACGGATGAGCGACTGAAGATTGTGAAAATCGACTACAAGTACCTACGGAGAGTGTGTAGCTGAGCGCGAATTACGTGGAATTTTCGGTAGAAGGAAGACTCCCGAATGAAACAGCTGGAAAAGATTAGTTACCAGGGTCGGTTGCAGATAATAAAAATCCAGGCCGGCCTCGCACTGGCCGTTCAGCGAAATATCTGCATCTGCATCGATTCAAGATCTAGCTTATCCAGGAATTGAATTTTGCTAGGAATATATCTTTACCGACGAGGTGTATTTCCATCTTAGTGGGTATGTGATTAAGCAAAACTGCTCGTATTTGGGATAGAGACAATCCTCAGATTATTCAACAACGACCACTGTGTATACCCAAAGAGTGACAGTGTGGTGTGGATTTTACGCTGGTGGGGTGATTGGTCCGTACTTTTTGAAAATGAGACTGGAAACGCTGTGACTGTCAATGGAGAACTATATCGAGAAATGCTATCATGGATTTGGATGGCCGGTGGTTCCAGCACTTGTTACGGCAGAAATTGAATGGACGACTCATCTCACGTAACATTGAAGCGACTTGGCCACCAAAATTAAACGATCTTACGGCATACGACTTTTTGGTGTGGGAATTCTTAAAGTCCAAAGTTTGTTCAATTCAATTGAATCCCATTCCTTAATAAAAGACAGAAATTCAGCCGCAGGTATGCGAAAACGTGATACAAATATTCGAGTATGCCAAATGAGTCGCGAAGGATATCTGTTCGATATCCTCTTTCGTATTTAATGTAAAAACATGTTTAATTAATAAAATCTTATTTTTGCATTTTCTCCTGCGTTTCTCTTGCAACACTCTTTGATACTATTACTATGGAGGTGCTGTAAAAAGCAAATCGATTGAAATTTGTCAAGAGTTTTAGCTGTTTTACATTGACAATTTATTGATCAATTAATTCATGAAGTCGCTTCATCTAGAAATTGGCCAAATGTAATGCACCAAATCTGCTGTCAAATAACTTCATGAATTTATTCATCAAGTTCTTGACGAATTAGAACATGTTCTAATTTTCGTCAATTTCTTCGTGAAGTTCGGAAGTACCAACCCAACAGATTTCCAGTCTCAGATCAGTAATGAGATTATGTTATTGGAATATGTAAATAATTGTGTGGCATAGTGCTAGTTTCGCATTGTTTTTACTGATTTGTTACTTACAAAAACTAATATTTATATAATATGGGTCAGAACGGTGCCGCTGTTCTATCACTACAATTATGAGTGGAAAGTTTGAAATTTATTTGCTTCTTTGATTCATTGATAGAACTGATTCTTACGTCAAAAAACTTGACAAAGTCTGTAGCAGTGTAAAACCACACTGTTTATCAATAAATTCGTGAATTAATTCATGAAGAACTTCGTCAATTTATTCATGAATAAACTGTCAATGTGAAAGAGCTATTTGAAATGATATTAAACGACCTTGACAACTTAAAAAGTTGGTATGCACTAAAGAAGGGATTGATATAAAACCGCATGTCAAAGTTGATAAACGTCAAGAATTGTAACGTAAATCGGAAACCTTCCCGTTAACAAACTAAAAAGCTAATTTAACAAAAAAAAAACAAACCTAAAAATTTATTATTTAACTTAATAACTAATTATATTTCTTAGACAGTGTTTATATTTTAAGTGAATGGGCCATTCTTTAAGGGTATTTTCTTTGGATGAAAATAATTTAGATCAAATTATTTTAGTACAACTTTGCGCCCTTAAAATCTTACGGACTTTCAAAAAAATGTTTATTATTTATCTTTATAGTATCTCAACAAAATTTATTATAGACAGGCTTTTATGGTAGCTTAAAATGGACATAGGCACAAGTAAGAAATAATTCTTATATAAACAGGCAGGCTGCTAAGAATAAGTCAAACAGGTAACAAAAAAATGGTATATGCAGGGTTATTCACGCAGCTGGTTCATTAGATGGATACGAAGTTACCATGATAGGATTTTGTTGAAAATTTGAATGCCCGGGTTACCGGCCATGAACTTTTCAATTAAAATATTTTCAAAACTGTTATGCTTCCGTTTATACCGGAAGTTGCCACCAACTTTGTTATTTTAAATGTAACACCCTGTATATTATTACACTTTTTTATTCTACGTTAAATTTTAGGGTCACTTTTTAACTTAAATATTCCCTACACCAAGAAAAAATTGCCATAATTTAGTGTTACCTATGCCCTATACAGGTACCAAGAATTCACTTGATATCACGTTCCTGAATGGAGTTACTACAAATATCTCAAAATCTATAACTCCTAGGTATAGGGAATATTTAATAAATTAACCCTAAATTTTAAGGCATAATCCAAAAATGCAATAATATACAGGGTGTTCCATTTAAAATAATAAAGTTAATGGCTACTTCCGGTATAAGCGGAAGTGCAATAGTTTTGAAAATATTTTCATTGAAAAGTTCATGCCGGTAACCTGGGTATTCAAATTGTCTGCAAAATCCTACAATGGTAACTTCGTATTCTTCTAATGAACCAATTGCGTGAATAACCCTGTACATATTTTCCTCAAATGTTAGAAAATCGCAGGTTGCATGTCGCTGAAATATATAATATTTAATAACTACAAATATATCAAAAATATCTTAGATTAATTTATACCTACTAAATTGCCCCCATGGGCAATACAACGTTTAAGCCAATTTTTTTATGGAACGATGCGTTTTAGAGAAGTGGGGTTTCATACAGCTTTGTTTTCTCAAAATCTGCACCGACTAAATATATGACAAGTAAACAAAAGACTGCCCCAGGTAATCTTAGTGGATTCAACGTTTTACGTAAAAAAATGTTCGTCTTCGTCTATTCGAAAAAGCCTCCCAAACCAATTTTCATCGAAATAACCAAATGAAGTAACTTGATCTAAATGAGTTTATTTTTGTCCAAGGAAGCTGTCCATGCAGCATGTATGACATATTCGATTCGAGACACCCTATATTGTCGCTGACGTAGCCATTTATAATAACTTAAAAATAACAAATAATCCATAAATTGCAAGTAATTCTACTCAGACAGTGACAAAAGAGTCCTAAGTTAAAATATCTGATATATAAATAATTATTTCTTTTAATTATTGTAATTGCTTATAAAGTTAATTGTTTGATAATTTTTCTCTTATTTAGAAGAGAATTGGTTCATTGGTTTTGCAGTTACAAACAAAAATATCTTCTTTAATTCCTACTGATACCTTATACATCGTGTAATTTGCAAATGAAGCGACTTTGGACTAAGGTATTTGGAGCAATTATCACATTCTGACCTCAAAATTAGCATTTGTGCTATTTAAATATATTTTATATCATCAAAGGATTGGAAAATTTTATTCATTTTTTTAGCAACAAATTTCTCATACATTTAATTTGAATGATCAAACGAAAGATAAGCAACCGCGTTTCCCTGTGGCACGTAACACGATTCTCATACTCTTATCAAATTTTGGAAGGCGGCAATTTTTGTAAAAATTTCCATTTGATTTTCACAGATTTAGAGTTTTATACGGAAATTTTGAAAGATATCTTACGTTTTCATCTACTTTCGCTAATATATTCATATAATTTTCACTAATCAGCTAGCAGTTATGAGCAACTAAGGATAAATCATGTAAATGTCCCCTATTACCAACATATGAAATAATAAGCAGAGAGTTTGCAAGTGAAACAATAGTTAAGATCGTTATCTCTACCATCCTGGGTACGATTTTTATAAACATAAAATAATTTTATTGTATTAAGTATGACTTGATGAACACTGTCAGGAGGTATTTAGCCGCTATTACCATGCTATTTATTATACAGTATGGAACAGCCACATGGAATAAATCTCAGTTATTGTGCAGATTTATAAAAAATCCCGAACGCGTCGATTTTGAAAGGTCTTTTAGTTCTCTATTCAAAAATGATATTGTTTTAATATGTATTGCAAAAATTAACGGTTTGCTTGACGAAATTTGTTACAATAAACAAAAACATACAGCGCTTTGTTCTTACAGGCTAGTAAAAACAATTTCAGTGTTCTCTTTCAACATTATCAACTAAAGAGAAGACTCATCAAAATTGTTCATAGCTGACATTGTCAGTTTTATTAAAAACGCCTTCGCAACTTGCTATTTAATTGTCAGCAATAGATATTTGTCAGTGTTTTGCGTACTGTTTGAGTTTTGCTAACTGCAATTCCTAAATATGGTTTATTTAACAGAAATTATTTAAATAACAATTATACAGATGATTGGTTCCGGAGTAGAATGCGATCACAGGCCGAAGTTGCTCGCCCATTTCACGAAAATTTTCCTGATTTGTCGTCTATATCCCAAGCTACAATTAGGAAAATTGAAAAGCAGTTTCGCGAAATTGGACATGTGCGAGAGGTAAAAAAACTTCTAATGCAATGAGTAACGGTACCAGATTAGATGTACTGCTTAGGTATGAAGAAAACCAACATAGTTCAAGTCGACAAGCAGTTTCAGCACCGAACGATCCCCATTCCTCGACTATTTGCATATTAAAAGAAAATAAAATGCATCTCTATAAACTGATCCCAACTCAGGAGGACGATTTTGATAGAAGAACGTATTTCTGTGAACAAAGCAAGGTTAGATCATAATGTTATCCAACTAGAAAATGTTTTGTTTTCTGATATTAATCGTCAAAACTACCGGGCTAATGAAAATCCTGAAAAGGTTAATGTTTAGGCGGGGATAATTGGAGACCATGTCATTGGTTACTTTTTCATTGGTGGCAATTTGAATGGAGATAGTTATTTACTCCTGCTCCAAAATAATTTCGTTGCAATTTTGGTAAACTTGTATTCTGCTCAAGCAAACTCCCAATTTCCAGTCAATGTGATATGATTCCGGCAGGATGACGCACATTCACCACATTATCGAATCAATGTCCTAGGATCGCTAGGATGGAAAGCACGTTCTCCTGATCTTACACCGTTAGATTCCTTTCAAATGAGGTATTACAAGCCCATATTTCTCATTTAACTGCGACTCAAGTCATTTTCAATTTACTTACTATGTTTAATTAAGTTCAGTGGTGTCGAAATTCTTGAAGTTCCTAGTGACATTTCCCAATATTTCTTATACTGGCAGATCTGTGTACCAACTCAGCATTTTTTTTTTCTATAATTAATCAACTCGCTAGTCCAAGGTTCATCAACCCCCATCAAGCCTGTTAAGGAATATTTAACTACATATAATTATTTTTTTATTTTAACGCACTATCTCGAAAACAAAGTACAGAGCATTCATAAATGATTACAAGCCACATGACCTGTAATTTTATTTCCTTCATGTTGGAAATTAAATTTCGTTAAAATAGTTATTAAAATAGTAATCAAGATTACATTAAAACACAACTTTTGTTTAACCGGCTGTGATTGGTGTAATTTTTCTCGAGATTCTATTCAACCAATCAACGACCGCACTATCTCGAACGTAGACGTAACGGTTTGTCATTGTTCATTGCAGACGAATCATTAATATCAGTGACGCCAAGATTTAGTGAATTTTCGTTACTAGTACCAGTCGTGTAATGTTGGATTGTCGAAGCTCGGCGGTCACGTAGCTTGTAAACATTTATGAAGGCTCTGTATCTTTCAGCACATGTTTGTATGAACCTTTTTCATCAATAAACTAATGCAAAAAATTAAAGGGTCAAAAGAATTTCCGAAATTTTTCCGTGATTTTTGACAGAGTGTATTTAGGTGAAAAATGGTCGTATTGGGAATTAAAAAAAAAAAGCATTTTAAAGCTCTAAGATTCCAGTTTTTAGATCTTTCGGTCGAAATTTTTTAAGAGCTACGGTTATCACGCAATTCTAAGAAATAGCGCGACAAAAAAATTGTTTTGAAATTTTTTACAGGGTAGTTTTGAAATAAAATCGTTTTTTTAAGTGATTCGTAATCACTGATTACAGACTGCACAAAAATTAATTAAAAATTTGTCTCAAAAAAACGGTATGAATCGGAGTCGAAATCTGGTTTGGGTCATCAACTTTAATTTTAATTCAATTAAAAATTGATGAACAGAAGCATAGGACGGAAAAGCCGAATCATGCTGGGAACAATTGGATTTTGTTTTCTTCAATATCCGGAAGGTTTTCCAAAAAAACAAAAAATCTTCAAAAATTTCGAAAATGTTTCGATTTTTTTTTTATCAATTAAAACGTTATTTGGGGCAAAAATGTGAGAAAACCTCAAAAAAAATTGTTCCATTTTATCATGTTTCAGCTCAAAAAAACGTAGCCCTTTCATTTTTCCAAAAGTTTGACTGTTTGAAACAAAGAAACGGTTCACTAGATCGAGATGAATTTTCTGGATATATCGAACTGTAAAAATCATGCTTAACATTAGTCATTTCGTGAATATTTCTAATTTGGCCGTCAATTTTCTAAAAAACCATAAATTTCCATTTTTTCCCTGTTTTCCTGTGTAAAATAAGAAAAAAAAATTTCCGAAAAGTTGCGGCAGCATAGGTATTACAAGAAATTTATTCCAGTTTTCGAAACTGTCCTTCAATTCTCTGTGACCATGTGTCGCCCAAATATCGATGATTGAAGACAAAAGGATACTTTTCCATTAAAAGTCCGATATTTCGATGAAAAATTGGCGTATTGAAATTAAAAAAAAAGGAAATTGAAGCTGAATAAACAAGCTATCTGGTCCATGCAATGGCTTAGCTCAAAAAAATGTTTCCAAGTCCGTGGACTCGGAGAAAAAAGAAATTTGCAAAATTTTTTTGTCCCCCTATTTCTTAGAATTGCATGATAATCGTAGTTCCTAAAAAATTTCGACCAAAAGATCTAAAAACTAGAATCTTAGAGCTACAAAATTTAATTCCCGATACGACCATTTTTCACCTAAATACAGTCCGTCAAAAATCACGGAAAAATTTCGGAAATTCTTTAGACTTTAATTTTTTGCATTAGTTTATACGGCGTAAATTTAACAAATAAATTTCAGTAGAGTATATCATTAACAATGACACAATAAAGTCGAAAAGTAATTTGAAAATGAAAACTATCAGCCGTGTTAAAAGTACAATGTACTGTAGCATTCGAATCCAATGTTAGATAAGGAAAATTAGACGCAGTAGGTGTAAAAGAGCGTACTATTTATTAAAACGTAACGCCTCTGAAACCTATTACAGATAATTTATATCCATTCACTTAGCTGGATCTAAATCAACCATACAGAGACGCGCCCGGCTCAGAGGCATTAGCGAAAAAAAACAAAACTTATATCCACTTATCTCTAAACAATGAGCGATACACATTCAATTTCAATTTCATTTCCACCATTTTTATCTCACACTTCACACAATCGCCATTATTAATGCATATCCCTGTCACAATCAATCTTGCCGCTCTATATAACAAAACACAATTCCACAACTCTTTACGTTTTCCTGCATATTTCCCGTTGACATTTAATAATCAGTGGAGCTGCCACTATCAATTTCGTTATGGCTCATGACTTGGCGTTTTGTTGTCGGTGTCTAACTGAACTGCCACTATGTCGAGGTTCAAGTGCCCGGGGTTGGATGGTATTTGCCCGGTGACCGTCCCTAGCAAATGGGGTGGCTGACTCGACGCCAATTCCAAGTTATTACACTTAGAATGCGGGACCGGAAAATTATTTCCTATATGTTGCAGAATTTAACTGTCAGTGGAGTGTCTAATCGGACACCGATGACATCTCAAGTTTAAAATAGGTATCCAGCATCAAAAGCAATAATACCTACACCTACAGGGTGTAAATTAAAGTGGGGGTCGGTTTCTTAGCGGTAATAATACGTGTTCCCCTGAATATGAATATGAAACTCTTTTTTTATCAAAAAAATAGTCGAGTTGCTTAAACTGTACTATAATTAGTGTGGTAAATTGTAACAGTGCACTATCAGCTTTGTCAGTTGTTACCTTTTTAAAACAACTGGAAAATAATTCATTAAAACAGAATTAGCGTGTCATTTTAGTCACCATATTTTTTTATATCAATGGACGAAACTGCGAACATTAAAAAAACATTCTATTGTTTAAAAAATGTTTAAATACTACGTAATAATATTGATACGTAAATACATTACTAATTGTAAATAATTTGTTTTAAAATAATTATGTTTGTCGCTTTAAAAAATATACATAATAAAAAAATATATATAAAAAACTAATTATATGAAATATATTTTTCAAATCGTTTCCAGTTTTTATAAACAATTATTTATTACTATTTTTTAAGCAGCAATCTCTCAGTGGCAATGGGTCTCTGATAATGACCTAGTTTAGTTGAACTATACTGCTATCGCTGCGTAAAGTAGATAGAGACACATTTAGGCAAATTAAAACAAGTATTATTAAAGAGTTAACAAAATTCTAAACAAAATACGGTATGTTTCTACTCTTTTTTCTTATGCAGTCCCTTCCGCAGACAATTGGTGCTCGACATATTAAATTAATTGAAAGTAAACAAAATAGCAACACAATTAAACCGTGAACAGTTTTAACTTAAGCAGAATCCCACCGCTGCTCTGTTAAAATTGCGTACAGCCGCTTCCGAAAAGCCGTCACTACAAGATGACTTCACACCTGGTATGATATGATGGGATGGTAAACGAGTAAAAAACAACTTCCATTTTAATTCTGCGCAACGGGATTAGCCAAATACCTCATCACCGTTTCATTCTGCCGCATTTTTATTTTAGCTTGTGTAGTTTTACAATATTATAAAATTAATTATTCCAGTGTTTAGTAACTGTATTTTTGGGTTTGTAAGTTCTTCTGTGATATGAAAAAATACCAGAAAATACCAAAAGTACCAAATAAGAAAATGTAAGACTGGTTCAACATTTAAGAGAATACGGGAGCTTTGAATGCCAATACGCTAATGTTAGACGTGAACAAACGAAAAGAAAAAGAAATTTTAAACGCCGTGAAAGGGAATCCTGGTACTAGTACTCGAAGATTAACCACTAGATTTGAAGTATGTCATATGCTGTAAAAATCAGATGAGTAAACAAATTATTTCCTTATTTTTTTGTATTTCATTTGCCATTATTTATTTATTATTGTTGTCTGTTGGATTACTGTTTCATAGTTTTTCTTATTTAAAAGAATTCAATTTTCGTTCGTATCTTGTCCAGCGGTGAAGTGTGAGAGTTGCTGAAAAAGGATAAAAAAAATCAGTTTTCATGACAGGAGTTGAGAAAACAATCTTATGAAACGACTTTCTAAAAGTCAAAAGTAACCTCTATATAAATGTGATCCTCTTTCAAAGTTACACCCTGTATATGGTAATAAACTGTTTGCAGCTAGATAAACTACAACTGTTCATATATAATGTTTATATAAATTTTCTAAAAAACTTTGGGGATATATGCCTCATTAAAAATATCACCAATATCAGAAGTTATAATAAATATTTATAGATTTCGAGATAAAAATGTTGCTACATTTAAAATCACTACGCAGCCGGATGACTATAATGTGTTTATTAAGATAGATTTTAACTTTTTTGCAGGCGCTGCTGCAGGTAGCTTCAGCCAATTTAATTTGACAAAATCCTATTTATTTTATTATGGTTTTCATAGTGCTCTTGTCGTCGTAGTTTATTATTGTTTACATCATTCTTTGAAGAGTTCAAAATTGTCTTTGTGTATAGAAATGCCGAATTAATTGATATTGTTTTAATTTATGGGGGAGCAAGATAAAATGAATTAACAGCTTCAAAGTGCCAAATACTGTTATCTTTACCGGGGTGGTTCAACAAGGGTTGAAATGGAAATATTGCAAGTATCTGCGTACTATTTGCCTATTTGCGACTATTGCGACTATTTGCGAAATCAAGGAAGGTGTGGATGTCATCATATTGCAGCTGCAGAGGAACGAATTTTATATTTTCTAGAAGAAAATTCACTGTCCAATATTAAAAAGAGGAGCGGCCTATGGAAAGCTAGTTTTTACTTTATTTAAATGAAGAGCAATTCCGCGATTCTGAAGGGCAGATATAAATAATGACAGAAGCAACAGAAGATATCACAAAAATCTCAGCCAATGGTGCATTTATAAAAATACTCTAATTGCTTACTGCGCTGATAATTCTTTAAACCAAAAAATTTTCTTCATTTTGGTGCTACTACTTCATCACTTTTGCTATAAGAAATAACTTAAATATTGAAAAATATCCTAGATTAATAGTATTTCTTAAGAATAAATCAGTTGGATACTGGGCTGAGTATTTAGTAGAGTAGGTGGTTAGCTGTTTTATGGAAGTATCGGACGATTTTTTGATGATGATAGGATTTGTTCTATTATTTGTTAAGGTTTTAAAAGCTTTTTTATTGTTTCAGGTCGCCTTAGAAATGAGGGCCTGTCGTCGAGAGAAGTTGGCCAAAACGATCAATATAACATTCCGATTGAAAAACATACTGAAGTAGATAATTTGTAGGTTATACTCAGGAGAAGGAACATTTCACCAAACATCGTTGAGGCCTTCGCACTTAACATGCAATCAACTGTTTTTATTCTATAAGAAAGGAAAGTTACCAATCAAATTGTTGGAATAAATTCCATTAGAAAATTATCAAGCCAGATAAATTCCTACCTAAAATTACCAGATCCTAAAACCCAGGGTATTCTTTTAGGACATACGCAATGCTTTTGGCAGACGTCTGAGGAGATCACACGACTGAAATGCCACGGTGGTTGGAATGGATTCGGTAAAAAAAAGACTGGAATAGCGAAGAAAAACAATGAGGTTTAAAAAATGACGAATCAACGACAAGATCTCCTCTATTGTTACATAATTTTCGAAGTGTCCTTTTTGATTCCATTTTACGTTATGGTAAGTTTATGGATCCATATTTTTTTTTGGGATAAGTTATAAACCACTATGCATAATGGATACCTTATAGATCTTAGATTAAATCTTTTTCAAATACCATGTATATTCATACTTCACATTTCATATGTTATATTTTACCATTTTGATTGATTTACCATCAACTTTTCTTAATGTTTCAAGACCCTTTCTCTACATTCACGTATTAGATCTTTAACTAAGACTGAACAGAATTTAAATAGGAATCTCAAGAATCCTTTCCTTTGAGCCTGTTGGAAAAGTGTATTTGGAATCAAGATTTAAAATAGATATTCAGAGAGTCAAGAATCTGAAATGTCAATCAAATCATCGACGCTGTAGGGTTTCATTTTTTATTCGAAATCTTGTATTCTGATATTAAGGATTCTTAAATTAAAGTGAATCTAATAATTGCACCCAGGCAAAATCAAAATCAAATGAGTGAAACTGTATACTTAAATTTAAAAAATATGTTGGAAAAATAACAAAATTAAATTATTTTATCAGCAGAGAACTCGAACGTTTGAAAACAGAAGTTAACCCATCTCTATTAAATTACAGTAGTAAACAACAGTCAAGGTAACTCAAGTAATAAATATACATGTAATTGAATAACACACAGAATCAGATTAATGCCCTCATAAACTTGAAGTCTTCCTAGTAAATAATTTAAAATTCATTAACCTCAACTACATCGGATAGTTGGAAACAAAATATCTGAACTTTGAAATGTATACCTGGAAATTATATACATACCTACGAGTACATGCTTAAAATCAAGAAAGATTTTCTGAAACGAGATGAAAATAAGTAAAGTTTTAAGATATTTGTGTTTGACATTATTAATGTACAGGAAGAATAGGTAGCGATATTGGAAAAATTATGTGTCATGAAAATAAAGTCCTGATGTCCTATCAGAGAACAATTTTTGCTAAATACAGCAGCTAATATTACCACCACATAAAGCTGACATTGTTAACTGCGTCTGCTCTACTCGCAAGTGCTTTAAAAATAGACACCCACCATCGTTCCAAATTGACGTGGCCCCAGAGGATGCGTACGATACCTATACGCTATAACGGTGTAAATATGTCGAAGTAAATTTGCTTTTCGGCTATATTTTTAAAACGTTGTTGGTGATAAGCGTTGGCCATATGCGACAAATATAGTGCTTTAACTGAATTTAATAATATGCATGCAGAAATTTACTATATTTTTTATTCCGGTATTGCGATATTTGAAGAAATTGCAACAAATTTTAAATAGTAGATATAACATTTTGTTTAACAATTATATATGAAAGTCCAGCATTTAAAATAATGGTGGTATTTTTATTATACAGGGTGATTAAGTCATAATGTCAAAAGAATTTCATAAATACATATGTGACCTATCCTAGAATTCTATTTTTTTAAAAACTATATTAATTATATTAAAGAGCAACTAATATAGAAAAAATAACATTTAGGAAATCTGATTCCATCATTGTAATCAGTAAATTTTGTGCCTAGAATGGAAAACAACATATTCAAAAGTAAATATATTCTGTATTACCAACTTTGTGTTGGTAATGTTCAAAAGTTGTATATTGTTGTACTATGGACGAATGAGTGTTTTTTTAACCATACTAGCATTTTAAATAGGTAGGTACCATACTACTCCTCCAAATCAATAAGTCACTTTTATTATTTATAATATTTATATATTATTTTATTAAATATGAGTTTTTAGTATTATGTTCAATTAACAATACCTAATACAAAAAACTCATACCCAATTATAAAACAGCAAAAACGTTAACAATATTAAAATTAACAGTATGGTAAGTCAAGATTCAGTCTCGATAAACCTTTGTGGGTCAGCGATCAGCAGCGGTCCGAAAAAGGGTTTAAATAATGATTTAAAAAAATTTTTCAGTGTAAATATATTTTATTTTTTTTTTATTCGCTTATTTGTATTTTACTCATTTTTGCCTATCTTCCCTTAAAATTAATGACATTATGACTGAATCACCCTGTACGTAGCGAACTCAACGAACATAACACAGCTCTTTGTGTGACCCTAGTCCAGTGTAAACGTTTAAATGGAGATCCTATATTGTGTCAACGTGTTTATCCTAACATCTTAGAAGGGATTGTACTTTATAAAAGGATGTTCCTTTGTCGATATTAAGCGCAGTTTCTTAAAATTCCGAAAACCGGGAATAAAAGGATCTCATGTTACCCACAGCTCTCGAGAACGCTAACGGGGATGAATGCCTAGCTTTAGAGCCATGCAGGAAATTGATATCGGGACTTTGATTACCCGAGTATTGATTTTCGCCATTATGATAGAAGTCATCTTATTACCAAATTTGAATGAAACATGTCAAGCGTCACAGGGGATTTAAGATTTATAAGTTAGAGTGCTGCATTAAAGCAGAATCCTTTTTTATTAAGAGGATAAATCATTTATACAGCTTTTGAAGTAACGCATATGTATTTCACGTAAAAAGCTTACTTTATTATTATTTTTCTCCTCTGCAAATGTCACAATTCGACTCTGGAAATTTAAATCTATTAAAAATGAAACGTAATTATTGAGGAAACGATTTATGATGCTTCTGTAATCTCATGAAGATCACAACTTTCATCGTTAATTAACGTACCTAACCTCCGAATATTGAGAAATATTATAATTTTCAAACTGTTCGCACAGACAAAAAAATAAAATGTACTTTCGTTTGTACAGCAAGAACAGCCGTACACAACTATAGAATCAATCTCTAAGTAGCTGAAGATGAATGCAACATACTCTTTAATACACTGAAGATGTCTAAAATGTGTACCGCTTTATAAATGGCGACACTTAACCAATCTTACACTTTTATGGCGCAACGACTAATCAGATTGCACGGAGCCGTTGTCAACAAATGCATCACCAGTGGCGTGTATTCCATTAAGCAGAGATAATTAAACATAAAGATACCTATAAACTAGTGCGTATTTCTTTTTCTAATCACTATGTTAGTATCACAAAAAGATTACGCAATTTAGGTTAGAATAGTATTCGTTTTCTTTATTTTTATTGAATATTCTAGTTTCCAGTCACGAAATAATTGCTATTTATAAGTTGTATTTAAAAGACAATGTGGGGTTGTCTTGTTGAAAATGTGGGCTCGGTCAAATTAGCTGAAATTATGGTAAGTTGTTGGTTTTGTGTTACCGACCAAAAGTCTCCACAGCACTTGGGTCCGAAAATCAATTCTATCCTACTTATAGCGGGTCTGAGTAAGTTCTACTGATGATGGCTGCAAAGTAGTGTGAGTAGAATATTGTAATAAAAACAGTAACTATTGTGAAATGTTTATAGAAAAACTTAATCGGTTGACTTTAAAAAGTTGATAATTAACATTTTTGACATGTGCCAAATACCAAACCGGCCGGTCCCAAGCCCTTGACCCCATCACTCAAAAGATGGGGAAAGAGGTGGGAGCAAACAAAAAATCTCATATTAAAAAAAAATAGGAACTCTGGTTCTGAAAGTAGCACCATATATCTTTTGATCTGATTTTTGATGAAATTGATCCAATTTACTTATTGATATTATTGCATTTAAATTTGGAGATGTAAGAATGCAATCTGCAAACAACTGTTGCCAACAGCCAACGCGGCCTGTTTGGTATTTGACACAATGTCAAAAATGTTAATTAGCATCTTTCAGAAGTCATCCAATTAATTTTTTCTATAAATATTTCACAAAAGTTTTTATTGCAATATTCTTCTCCTACTGTTTTATTATTCTAATTGTTGTATAAAACTGTGACTATAAATAATAAATACTTGTACATAATAAGGAATCAAAGGAAATAGAAATACATATAGATGAAAATTGGCATTTTTAAAAGTATATTAAACAACATTTCCCTGATTCTAATAGCATTTTTTCACCAAACATATCAATGGTAAATATATTTAAAACGGTTTTTGATCATCTTTTTTTAAAGAATATCTCTAAATAATGAATACACTCTGTAGAAGTTAATTTTGAACATTTGACAAAGTTTCAAGTGTATACCTATAAATTTTTTCTTTAGTTATCTTTAAATTGGTGTAATAATTCCAGAAGAATCTTTATCACTTACCGAAAAAAGATGTGTTCGTTAAGGATTTTGAAGTGAGAGAGTCTTACCTGTAAAAGAAACATAATATAAATATCATATAAATAGGAATTTTAAAAAAATGTTATGTAATTTTTGTTCAAAAAAAGTAACGGATATAAAAAATAAAATTAATAAAGAGCGGAGTATAAACTTGTGCAGGAAAGCCACAGAATATTTTTATATGAAGTCCAACTTAATTAGTTGAGTGAATTAGTAAAAAAATATAGCTTATTTTAACTTTGTCAATTTGTTCCCATTTCTAACTTATTGCATTAAATAGGTATATGTACTCTATTAAATATAGACATATTGAAAGTTATTTGTACAGGTCTTCCATATAATTATATTTCCTATGTTAGATAGATGTTGCACATGCCCAGTAGCAGTTTGGTAACTATTTGATTGTTGGTGACAGTTTAGCGTTGCAACTTCGCTTTTCCTATACAAGGTGATTCAGTCATAATGTTGAAAATTTTAAGGGAAGATAGGGAAAAATAGGAAAAATTAGTAGAATACACGATTAAAAAATAATTAAAATGCATATTTTCGTTGAAAAAAAAATTTTAATCATTATTTAAACCCCTTTCCGGATCGTTCCTGACCGCTGATCCACAAAGATTTATCAAGAGTAAATCTTGACTTACCGTAATATGCGGTCATTAACCTAGCTTTTAATGCCTTTTTAATCCGTGGGGAGCTCCATCGAATAAAGACAGCTCCTTAGCTAGAGACATGAATGAATAAGATAATTTTTAAATTTGAAATATTAACAATTATTATTTATTTGTTAATAAAAACAAATATATAAAGATAATAATTATTGTTTTCGAATATTAGGTTATACAATTTAGTATTTTTAAGATTGTTAACGTATCCACTACGTAGACATTGCTTTTCAATCAGTATAGTACCTAGCTATTTAAAATTATACCATGACCAAAAAAACACTCACTTAATCGTCCATAGCTTTGTTATTAAAGTTTTAGGATCCGCTGCACTTGGATTTTGAAACCAATTGTAAAATTCTAGACGACTAGGTAAAAAATCAGCTGTTTCGCTTCAACATTCGAAAGTCCGCCAACGCGTTCCATGTAGCGAAGTAGAGCGCCGAATTAATGGGAGTTAAGGGATAACTTTATTATTTTTTAAAAGGTCGAGTAATTTTTTTGTGGATTTTCTGTCTTTATTAAGCCTCAAATTAAATTAAAATTAATGGCATTATGACTGAATCACCCGGTATAATTGTATTCCGTAGAGTTTATGTGATCACTACACAATTTGAACTATTAACAGCATGATAAATATGTCACTCACTTTCAATAAGCTTTCCAGTAGTTTGAATATTGGCCCTCGGGACGTTTTCAACATCTCCCCCTTCTTCCATAAATTGTTTCTACTTTTTAAAGATATTAGTTTTAGATATCTAGTATAGCCTTCCCGAATTGTACTTAAAATCTCCTCAAAATATTAGCTAGTTAGCCTCTTATTTAGGGCAATTCTAGGATGATACGTGTGCAAACGGTAGTGCGAATTCTTATTTATCCCGCTACGGCTTGACCAAATTAATCCTATCCGCGAGTTTCAGATACGTAGAGGTAACTCGCTCATATATTTAAACATATTATATAAAACATCCATTAATTATTTAGCAAGTAATAGTTGTATAGATCACTTTTTTATAAAGAGTAAGTTACAATATATTACATATGTTCCAATAATCCTTCAAACACGTATATCTGAACCTAATATTCTGCAAGTGTCTTTCCCTGGAATTAAAAAAGAAATTATAAGTACAAATAAATATAAGTATTATCTTAATAAAGAAAAACTAAAATCAGCTTTACAGAGAGAGAACTGGAACGAGATTTACTCTTGTGGTAGTGTAGATAAAGCTATAGAAATATTTATAAATAAAATGAAACTAAATATTGCAATATGCACAAAGTGAAATTAAAAAATAAACAGATTAAACGGAAAGTATGGATTACTACAGGTTTATTAAAAAGTATTGAAAAAATAAGGATATTATACTCAAAAATGCAAGCAAATCCTAGCTTAGAAAATAAAACTGAATAGAATAAATATAGAAATAAATTAAATGATTTAATTAAAATCACTGAATCAAATTACTATAAATCTAAAATCATAAATAATCAAAAAAATTCTGCAGAATTGTGGAAATGTGTGAAAGAAATAACAACTGGAAAACCGAAAAAGGCTGAGATCAAACAAATATTAACTTCTGAAGGTTATGAAACAACAAATATAAATAGAATTTCAAATGAGTTTATTGACTATTTCACAACTATTGGGAAAAGTCTCGCAAATGAAGTCATGGAAACCATATTATCCTTAAAAAACAAAAAAGCATCGGGGATAGACAATATTAAAGCAGAAACGCTGAAACTTGTCGCATGTGAAATTTCACTTCCATTATCTTATATTATTATTATTATCTTTAGCAAAAGGCATATTTCCAAACTCATTAAAAACAGCAGTCATTAAACCCCTATATAAAAGTGGCGATAAATTACAAGTGTCAAATTACAGACCTATCTCCTTGATTTCGAATATTACGAAATTTTTTGAAAAAATAATAAAGAAAAGAATAAACAGTTATTTAAATAAATACAGTATTCTATCAAATCAACAATACGGTTTTAGAGAGGGTATCTCGACACAGAATGCAATAGTGCATTAACGTCACATCTTTATAAAGCGCTAGACAGAACACAACCTATTATTTGTGTATTTGTTGATTTAGCTAAAGCGTTCGATACGGTGTGTCATACTCAACTCCTCCAAGTATGTGACAACATCGGTATTAGAGGTACACCGTACAAATTAATAAGCAGTTACGTAGCTAATAGAAACCAGTGCGTAAAAATTAATGATACATACAGTGATTATAGAACAGTAGAGTACGGAGTGCCTCAGGGAACTGTTTTAGGGCCCACATTTTTTGATATGTACCTAAATGATTTATTTAAAATACATACTGAGGGAAATATAATTAGCTTTGCAGATATAATCTACGAAGGAGAAACCTGGCAAAGCTTAAAGCATAAAGTGGAGAATGATTTCAAGAATTTAATTGAGTGGTTTAATTACAAACTTACAATAAATTTTAAAAAAACATATTGTGTTCCATTTACATCATATGCGTGTAATTTGCCAAACTTTGATTACTTATCTTTAACTGTGAATCAAGAGCAGATAATAATAAAATCTGTTAACACTATAAAGTACCTCGGGGTTCAAATTGATTCACACCTAAAATGGGATTCCCATGTAAACATCTTAATTAAAAAAATTAGATGCCTTTTATACAAATTTAAATATTTAACCGAGATACTCTCACTAGATCAAGTAAAACTATTATATCGCGCTCTGGTAGAATCTCATTTAACATATGGCATTATTGCATGGGGAGGTGCTACAAATAATTACATAGGTAACTTGGAAACTATTCAGAAAAGTATATTAAAAATAATTTATAAAAGAAGTTATACTTACTCCTCTGATTTGCTTTTTGCGGAGACAAACTTGTTTGATGTAAGACAGCTTTATTGTTATTATGTTTTAGTTACAACACATCAAAATAAACAAGAACTGGTAGATATCGATCATGATTACGCTACAAATACACAGGAGCCTCTAAACTACCTAAAGCTGATAAAACAATAATGCAAAGAACGTTTATCTACTTAGGACCAAGAATATATAACTTAATACCTCCTGAAATAAAATTAATTAACAATATCAATATGTATAAAAATAAAATTAAGAATTGGCTAAAAGATAAACCTAGACAGCAAGTTCATGAATTAGTAACAAGAAAAAAGATTTATTAAATGTGACCACTATAAACTCGTATTCCTGAGATTGACTTATTTTGAGTGTTTTTTTAGATCGTGTTATTTAATATTGTAATTTTAAATCTGTAAATTTTATCTAAATTTTTTATGTATTCATGTTTTTATTGTGTAATACTGTGTCTTAAATAGAAGTAAGAAATGATATGATGGAATTAATTAGTATTTAGGCTTAAGAAAACTTTTACTATTATTTAGTCCCAAACACAAGGTTTTGACCTTCTTGGGTTTTGCTTATTTATTTACTATAATTATTTTACCTTATGGAACATATTATGTTACCTACTACCTGAGCCGTAAATAAATATTATTATTATTATAATTAGTAAGTATATTTACTAGACCTAAGTAAAATTTTTGCATAGTGTCGCGGATTTAGGTAGGTTGGTCGTTTTTCTTCTTTCATGACCCCACGATGGGCGCCATGATACGGATGCTCGCTGGTGAAGGGGTTCCCAGGATCTCATATGCTTCCTTTTTGACATTTACACCTAGAGGTCGTTAAAGGTTAAAGCTAAGATTTACGCTCTTCCTCCAATGTAAGTTTGATCTGCTTCGGGGTGATCCATGCTCTAATTTGTGTTTCTCATTGTTCCTAAGACGCACTGTAGGCACTGACACTTGCCTTACTGAAACTTTCTATGACTTGAAAAAGTTTTGTTGAACAGGTTTCTATTATACCCTGTATAGCACTGGCGGATCTGATACCTTTGTGTCTGAAAATAACAGTCTTTTGTTTGTGAGGTTTTTTTTATGCTTTTGTGATATGTGTACAGTATAGAAAATGCAGTGAATATGTTACGAATTCTTAATAGTTTGTCGAGTACACACACTGCACTGGCCAAGGCATAATAGGCGTTGGTAAAATAACTGCGCAAAACTAGGGTTGATGTTCGTACATTGTAGGGGAGAATTTCACAGGGCGTCCTGTTGTACGGTCTGATTTGGTCTCAGGATTTTTTGATCAGGAAAAACTACGTCCTTGGCTAGTACAGCTGTCTCTGCAAAGTTGTAGGTCTGAAACTAAATAGTGGCAATACCGACTCTAAGGTCTTGTGTGTGTCGAAAGAATGTTCCGATTTAGCTTTTCTAGGCTACTTCTGGGAAGGAGTAGCACACGCTGTCATCGTTATTCGATGGAACGCAGGACTCGCGACGATCCTCTCATCCGGGTGGCTCGGCAGTTAAAATTTGGAAAGTTCAGTGAAAAATTTCAAAACATCCGTGATTTTTTATTGCGGACAAGATGGCTTTGGTCAAGCTGTACTGATTGACAAAATCTTTCTGCAGGGTCTTAGGGAGAAGGCTGAATCGACACCTTTACCCTCTCAAATCCAGGAAGGTGTCCTGTAATTGCTCTGGTATTTTGAAATTAAATTCCCATTTACATTTGGTTCACCCCTGTAAACGCGATGTGTTAAAAAGTCCTTGATTCAGAATCTTCTATTTTAATTAACATAGCATGTTTAGCCACACTTTAAGTTTAACAGTTCATTTCCGACTTCTATCTCGCAATATTAGGTACGTTGACCCGAGCGTAAATTAAAATGTAAAAAATAAATTAAGTCGCACTGCCAATACCACCATCAATTAAGACATCATTTTCCAATTGTGGGATACCGAAGTATTGGCAAGTTGGTTAATTATCCCTAGATCTTAAAACTTAAACTAAACGCGAGCTCAACTCTTCCTTCGGTTAAAACTTTTAATGAGTTCATGCAGTTTTATTAAATAGCGTCGGTATGAATTCTGGGGCCTCGCATCCCCCATTCTGTGGATTTAAATGAGATCATTAAGTGGAATGAATAACTTTGTTCACATATTAGTACGGTTATGTCGGCAACAGGGGATATAAGCAGTTCATTACATGCACGGCGACGGTTCAGTTTCTAAACTCTGAGAAGAACACGTTCTGACATGTCGCGCCATTCGTAAATACTATTACATGCATTCAGATACACAAATCGCTTTATGAATTATGTAGTTGCTAATAAGCGCGTCTGTTGAATGTCAGAGTTCATCGGTCTCGCAATTTTCATTGTCAATTACGTCTGTGTAGGTACGACTCTATACGTAGGCGCAAGTTCGTGAACATAAATAACTGCAATTTTGTGTGGAAGTAAGTAACTATTTTGTAGCAAAAATGATATAAATTGGTGGAGGTTAAACAAAACAAAATGTAGAAAAACTCAATAACTTATATTTTTTATATAGCCCTAAAGAGTTTAAATAATTTTTATTGATTTATTTAATCGGAACAGAGGAATATAAGATAAGGGATTTATAATGGGCCACTGGAATGCGCATATTCAAATATGCCAAGATAGTGAGATAGATTTGCACGCACTTTTATCACACATGAGTACTTGTGCATGGTTGTAGAGTGAATCAATGCGCTGCCACTCTTGAGGCGAGAAAATCTCGTATACCTAACCCAGGTACCCGGTCACAGCAACGTAACTTGTCATTTGTTGATCAGCCAGGACTCGAGTAGCTAATTTATAGGACCTGAGCCAGTATTCAGGCTACCGCAATGTTGTGTAAACGGATTCATTGATAATTGGATCAAAGAAAGATCATTGGAAAAATGGTCAGATGGATCTCGTGTACGATAGGCCAGGCTTCTCATAGACCTCTAAACAAACACCTTAATAGAATTGAGTTCCAGTGCGAGATGCAGGTTATGTGTACATGAACACGAAGGTTCTGTACATATCCTCTGTCATTGTGCTTGTTTACAGATACCCGGTGGCAGCATTTCTGTCATCCCTGGACATTAGAGAAATTTCAGCAGAGCTAAAGCTCGCCTTCATACGAAGCAGGGGCCTGTTTTAAAAATGTGACTCTTAAGTGAACCGAACTTAGTTTTGGAATGTAAATATTCACACAAAATATGTCGCACTACAAAAGTATTAATAATAAATAGTAACGCTAATACATAAAAGTGAAAACAGTCTAAAAGTTTAGAGACCAAACAAGACTCATATCGAATATGTGGAAAACATATCATTGCTTGCTTTTCTAAGCTTCTTGGAGTTAGATTTGCAGGTATAGGGTAAATCTAGGAGAGATGACGCATCAGGTGAGATGACGCACTGCTCGTTCTGGCAATACCGCTAATTCTTATTATGTCGTCACATATATACGTATCAAATACAGTTATATTTGAGTAGTGTTAGTGACGGTATTTTGTTAAATTTTTTGAGGTTGCATTAAATATTTTTACATCATTTAGAGTCAGAAAATATACGTACGTTAAGTTATATTTTTATTAAGTTTGCAAGGATTATGTTGTAAGGTGAGTTGACGCACGTATACGTAAGGAGAGTTGGCGCAATAATAGACACATCGTTTAAAATTTTATTTTGTCAGAAATGTTATTAATTTATCGTTTATAGCATACCGACGAAATATAAAAGAAATGGAATCGTTAGAAGAGGAGAGGGGACAATAGAACAGTTGTCTAGAGCAATCAGTGCTATCGATAGAGAGGAGATGTGAAGACCTCAAACTAAACGTTTGAACCTTCAAGTACACTCAATAGGATAAATTAGTAAAGCAAAAGTTGAAAACACATGGATTTGTACCTACGAGATCCTTTATGTGCTTTATGGTCGAGTTAGCAGAAAAACTAGAATTACCATACAATTTAAACAGAAAATCTCGCAAGGCAGGTTATGTATGCATGATTAGATTTTTTTTTAAAAGAGAAATAAAGAACAATACGAAAACAATTCCGCTTTCGTTCAAAGTAGGTATATGCTTCTTTATCTAACTACAATAATGAGTATTTATATTTATTATTATTAACAAATTTCAAAATAAACCAAAAGTAAATTATATGAAGTTTTAATACGAATTTATGGAAAAAATTAAAATGTGTGATCGTTTAACATACTACGTTATCTCTCCTCGATACCTAAGGTGAGATAATGCAGTCATAAGAAAAAAAAATTTAGTTTTTACCGAAATCTCTGACATTTTGTCATATTTGAAGTCATATATTATAACTTATTAAGCTCTGTTAACGAAATCTGAAGTTTTGCTCTTTATTTTCAATTTCACATGTTTTATAATTATTTTAAAAAATGTGCGTCATCTCTCATAGATTTACCCTAATCATTTAATAGCAATATATTCTAGGAAAATTACCGCTCAACTGAAACATTTGTTTAAAATGAACTTTAAAAATTCACTTATTTGAAAATTACAGATTTCTCAAAATTGCAAATCAAATGATTGCAATGCATACAATAATTTTTTACGAGGACAATTTTCGAAAAATGTTCTGAGGATTATTTTTCTAATTCGATCAGGTGCAACAAAGTCTAGCAAAGGACTGGACAGAAAACTAAATGAAGAGATTACGGGTCTGTTAAGTGCCGGGCCTCTCGAACTCTAGAACATTTCGGCAACCAGTAGTGTGCATAGGTTTTGGTTACATCGCGAATTATACTCGTAATTAAAATATGTGTACACATTGAAGGGTCGCCCTGTATAACATTTTTAATAAATAAGCAAAACGTGTTCCGTAAATTCGTTAAGCCTTGATATCAAATATTATTATCGGCATACTACTATGTAATTTTTGCCTCTTTAATCAGCCGCTATATCTGGACAAAGTGAAATTTTGTCCTATGTTATCAAAACCTTTATCAATATTAACTTAACATGTCCTCGTTAGTTGGACTTCCTCTGTTTTTGTATATTACCCATTTCTATTTTTTATTCACTGTTAAAAGCATCACTGGTGGTTCTAAAAAATAAGCAATTATTTAGAAATTAGTTCTTTATTTATAGTAAATACATATTCAAAAATCTATTATAGTTTGCCGTAACAAAAAAAAAATGGAAAACTTCGTTAGGTGTTACATAATCAACAAACATGTAAATTAATTTATATATACAAGATTCTGTTCTCAGGTTTGTGTAAAATCTGAGACGGCAGTGAAAAAAAGTCAGGCTCTTAAAATAATTACGATGTCAAATAAGAACGGTTGTACTGAAAATCAAATTAAACGCTTTATCAATTTAAAAGATCCTATTATTATAGCATTAAAGTATCTGATAGTTTCATGCCCAGACTGTTTAAGTCCATCATTACACCTATGAGATTCATAAAATTATTGAAGAGAGGGAAAGAGTATTATCACAGTTTGGTCCCTTGTGTCCAAGTCACACGTAATATGTTTTCGACTAGATTAGTGCCCCCACATGTAAATTTGCAATGTCTTTATACCTACTAGACAATTTTGACTTTGAATTAACATTTTTTTATAAAATAACAGCAATTATTTTATTTCATTATTATATAACAGCTTTGGAAAATGATATATATGTTAAAGTAGGACAAGGCAATCCTGAAGTAATTAAAATATTGCGATTATCCGAAGACTGGACGAGGCACATAGTAGTAAAGCCGTTTTTTTATCTCGATTTTTCTGTAAAAGAATTCGTGTGAGTGAAAGCAATAAAGGTTCGGAGTGAATCCATTGAGTGAAATTATTGAGTTCATTTTCACTCAATATTGAGCATTTTGATCATTTTACTCATTTGTGATTATATTTAAACCAAAACTGAGTAGGTACTTTCACTCAAATATAGGTACTCCTTAAATAAATCCTTCACATAAACTCCTATGTGGTACACTTGTACCTAAAGCAGGGTAAATGTCCTCATTACTGAGTGATCCCACCCTTTTTCATATTCAGACGCATTATCTTTGTCTGATCCCATCATCCCATTGGGTTATCTCGTGACCGTGGCGTGGTGGATGGCAGTATGGCGTATGGTGTGCTTTAAAATTGGACAAGTATCTGTTTATCTGGTTATTCTAGTGAAAATTGTATTTAAATGCAGTGATTTAATTACAATAATTAAAGACAATATATTAAGTCTCGATTAATATTTGGTTAAATAAACGCATAGTTAAATTGTTATCTACATATACCTAACGTACCTAATGTGTAACGTACTATAGGTTATGGCAATTTATTTATCCGATCAGTGAACCAATCCAGACCTAAATTATTGTCTCTAAAACGAATATATGTTGAAACCACCATGACTGTTTAGTAGTTTATAACAATATTTAAATTAAAATTTCAAGAAAATATAAAATGGTGCAAAATCACTAAATTGTACACATTAGTAGACTTAATTTCAAATAACATGGCTTTTACCCAAAAATTATACAAAAAAGTTATTACAAAATACCGATTTTCATCTCTTAACTTCAAGGGTTAATATATACTATAAAAAAATGTAGATTTGAGACATTATTTTTACAATATCTGTCCTAATTTGAAAGTTCATCATTTGCAGAATACGCTGTATAGCGTCTAATTAATTAATTTCAACACTGTATTTCCTAATTAATCATTTACGAGTGATTTATTTTTACACTCAATATGTAGTTAATTAAAAACAAAGTCTGAGTAAAAAATGACTCAATAATAGTTCAATTCAAATCATATTAGAGAAAAAGTCAACTCTAAATTGGTTTTATATATTCAGAATAGTCCAAAGTCACTCAATTGATAGTTAGCAGTACCTCGCATTTGAGTAAAACTCACTCATTTCTGATGCAATAGTTTTACTGAGTCGTACTCATACTAATAGAGTGAAAATTTCACTCAATCCAGTGTGGGCAAAAATTGATACATTATTGAGTAAAATTGAGTGAAATTTGAGCGAATTTTTTTTAGTGTAAAACTACTAAACTGAGATCACTTGCTATAGTCACAAAATAAATTCGGAACGTCTATGATATAATCCCAAAAGCGTTTTCCTATGTTCTTCGAGCCCGGTAGGGACGATAGTTAAAAAATTCGATTCTCTCTATTAACCATTGCTTATTCTGTAAGGTATGGTCTCAAAACACTTTGCGGCAGTTGAAATGCTTGATCGTCAATAATGACATGTACACTGAAAGAAATGGGCTTATTAAACTGTTTATCTAGAATAATGTGTATAGCGCATATTAAAACTTTTATAACCAATATACGACTTTTATTAAAAAAAAGCAATCATCTCCACACTCATTATAGAATGAGTTTAACTGGAAGGTGCTTAATACACCTTATGCATCTATGAAATAAAGGTTATAATGAATTACTTATACATTATTAGGTGTTATAGACTTTATGTTCCAATTGTATAGTAGGGAAGATTTGTTGTATAAAGACCAGTATCCGAATTTGTATATAACAATTATATTAACAGAATTATTCGTTCTTATACTGAATATGTTTCCGTTTTTAACGTGTAAAACGCGTCTTATAATGGTTAAGTGATCGTCACCTCTCCGTGCATAATCGGTTATGATCGTAAAATTTCCGACAGTCCGCTGTGCATCGACTTACGAATATTACACGTCTAGTTTGATGAAAATAGACGGTATAGGCACATGTTTTGTGAAATACATGATCATATCGCGTTGTGTGAAATGGAAAATTATGTAAGTTTGTATCTAATTGTTTTATGGTTTGTAATTGTTTTGTTTTTCAAATGTAAATCTTGTCCAAATCTTAAAAATTATTATCTTGTAGGTATGCCCTATTAGAAACCGCTGATGGAACAAAGAGGAGCATGGGTATAAAGTCAATCAACCAGGAAGAATAGAATTAGAAGGAAAGATGTTCAACCTTTCAGGGGATGCTTCATTCTTAAGGTGGAAGAGTTATAGTGGAAATTCTCATGTAATACAAGAAAATACGGGTGCATCGTTACTAAGAAAATAAACTGAACAATTTTGGGAGCGATTTGTCATCATTTTTAATGCTTAAAAGTATGTTTTGTGTATGTTTACATTAGAACCTTAGCTTGTAATTACAGTTATCCAATAAAATTTCTGAAAACTTAGTCATATATTTTTAACTCATACAGAGTATACAACAGTTTAACACATTTATTATTATAGAACTTATAACCAGTACTAGATGTTCTAATAACGATATGGAACACTTTAATAACAGTTATTGCTATTATTTCGTAAAGGGTATAAAAAACGTTGTATATTAGTTATACAATAATTTAATAAAAAATAAGGTTTATAGTCACTATACAACTGTGCTAGAAGTACGCGTTTTATATCCAATATTCACCTGTTTAACTGTCACATATAGTATACAATGGTTTTATAAGGGCATATAGAATTCTAATAAAGAATACAGCGCATTTCTTTCAGTGTAGTAAAACAGTATTAGTACCGGGAAGTACCCGCTCTTCTGGTAAAATGTTGTATATGTGTTATTGGGGGGATGATTTTTTAAATATACCACTATCTCCCTCTTTTCTGTAAGCCCCAATGTCAGCATAAGTGAACTCATATCTTGCATCAACATCAGCTAGCAGAGCAATGGAAAAACATGACTTGTAATTGAATTATAATCTCCTACATTTTTTGGAACAAATTATGCAAACATGTTTACCTACCATCAATTGCTCTGCAACAATTCGGGAAGTTCTCTTAATACGTTTATACGGTTATGGGAAATTTTGAATTGGAGCCCTAATTCTTTAGACAGACACAATAAAATCAAGTATTCTTCCTCTTGCTCATCTAACAACGCATTGACAACATACAGCATCTCCTTTTCGAAAGTCGCACTACTAAATCGTTTTTACAACTAGTAAAATGCACCAGAACTTATCCATAATTCGAATTCGTATCATCAAAATGTCATCACTAAACGAAGTGGATGGATAGAAATACTCTGATTTTATTTAAATAAGCAGATTTGATCATGCAAGTTTATTTTTTAAGTGCATTCAGTACATTCTGATTTATGAGTGCAACGCAACAAAATATAAGAATTCATTTGAAATAATTTCTCCACATTAACCGGGGTTCGCATGCCGCATTTTTGAAACATACCACTGTCTCCCTCTTTTCTGTAAGCCCCAATGTCAGCATAAATGAACTGATATCTTGCATCAACATCAGCTAGCAGAGCAATGGAAAAATATGACTGTAATTGAAATATAAGCTCCTACATTCTTTGGAACAAATTATACGAACATGTTTACCTACCATCAATTACTCCGCAGCAATTCGGGAAGTTCATTTTCATAAAAATACTTTGCTACACCTTTTAATTCATCTTTTGAACTCGGTAAATATAGTGGAACTAATGTCTCTGCAAGTACAGTTAAAACAGATTTTACGATTCTCTTAATACGTTTAAACGATTATGGGAAATTTTGAATTGGAGAACTTAGTTTCTTTCATTCTTTAGACAGACACAATAAAATCAAGTATTCTTCCCCTTGCTCATCTAACAACGCATTGACAACATACAGCATCTCCTTTTCGAAAGTCGCACTATTAAATCGTTTTTACAACTAGTAAAATGCACCATAACTTATCCATAATTCGAATTCATATCATCTAAATGCCATCACTAAACGAAGTAGAAGGATAGACATACTCTGGTTTTATTTAAATAAACTGATTCGATCATGCAAGTTTATCTTTTAAGCGCATTCAGTACATTCTGATTTATGAGTGCAACGCAACAAAATATAAGAATTCATTTGAAATAATTTCTCCACATTATCCGGGATTCGCATGCCGTCATAACAGATTCGGCAAGCTAAGCAATCTTAGAAGCGAGCAAGCAAACTGATGCATCTCGTTTTTTTGTTTATTTACAACCCCTTTAAAAAAGCTGTGTAGGGGAATGAATTATGCATGAACATGCCGGATCCTGTAACACGGAGACGAGCGGCTCGAGTCTGATTCTTAGCCACTCGCTTCTTTGTCAACTCGGCCAACTGAGATATGAAAGCGGGTGCTACTGGTACGCTACATTGTGAACGCGAGGCAATTTTGCTGCGAAAAAGAGACGTTCAGAATGGAGGACTTTCCTTTCATGCACCCATATGAAATATTTAAAATTAATGACGTTTCTGGATGTGAAAGAAGTCGTCGGGGAGAAGTTTCACGAGATACACGAACACTTTGAACCTAATTATTCTGGGTGTCTAAGCATTTATATGTAAAATAGATTTTAATTCAATACTCATTATATTGATCCAAGAAAAATACACAAATTTACCGCCAATTAATGGCGGCTTATGGAAACGATAAAAAAGCACAATTATCCCGATCGCTTTAGATGATCATTTAACGAGAATGAAATCAACATATACAAAGTGACAAAAATAACGCATCAATTTTTTAACCAAATTTTCTACATGAGTTTATGGTGTTAAGAATAACAATTGATAACATTTTCATTGGAAAAATCGCCTCCTATAGAGTCTAAATTGAAGAGTGGGTTGCTCCTCCATTTAAACGAATACATTCTGCTGTTTGCCTGGGCATGCTTCTAATAAGGTGATCGATAGAGTCCTAAGGAAGGTTATTCAAGCAACTTGTAGAGCATCTTGTAGCTATTGTAAGTTCATTGAAGGCTTTGGAAGCATTTCCAATCTTTGACCTATCATATCTCAGACATATTCGATGGGTGAAAGGTCAGGCGAACGTGCGGGCCATGGGACAATACTGATGTTAGCCTCTTCCAAGAACTATAATGTAACTCTTCATGAATGTATCTTTGGGCATTCAGCTATCCTGATTCCACCCCACAGCGTCAATCCTGTGATAAGAGCTGTTTCACCTTCCACGGCAAATCTAGATTTGTCAGTGAACATGACACTATTCCATTCTCCATCCCAATTTGCCCGCGCATTGCACCATTCCAATCTAAGGACACGATGACGATTGGCTAGAGGGAGTATTAATCTCGGGCAATACGAAATTAGACCACAGGAACAAATACGGCGATATACGGAACACATTGTGATTCTATGGCCTATCTCTCCCAAAAAAATGTTTCGTATTGATCGGGGGGGTACTGTGCCGATCCCTCCCGAAGGGCAAGCAGTCTCAATCTCCTGTCTTCTGGATCTGTCGTTCCTGTAGATCGTCCAGAGCCTCTCCTGACAAGCTTCTCCAACAACGAATAATTGTTACATTTCTTTACATCCGTCTACCAATTTCGCGAAAACCAATTCCCTCCTCATGTAGGCCAATAATACGAACCCTTTCAAAATCACTCGGTTGATGATAATTCTGCCGTCTTCTAACTCTGGGAATTTTATTTTATCACTATAGCTTAGAACTGTTCCACTAGAATAATAACAACAAACTGACTAAAATACCAGAAAATAAAATAAAAAAAATTGGAAGGCATATCAAAACACGATAAAATGCCACCACTTTTTTTTATCATCCATTACTTTCTACATTTTAAGCATATGCAGAGAGTTTGGATTTAAAATATTAACCACAACAGGATGATGCATTTTTTTGTCACGTAGTATATTAATCATCGAAAGTAATGAAAGTAGAATTTGTTCCATACTTTTTATTCTTCCGGAATACATTCTAATAGTCCAGTCCAATCAGATCATAAACTGGAACTTAAAAAAATTATTAGTAGGCATTTTATTGCACTTTATGACGGTGAAAAGTATGTAGAATGATAATATCAAAAGAAGTGAGAAGTTGGTAAATGCAAATAAGCGACAAAATTATGTGTTTTTTCACTTTTTTACTGCCCATGAAAATCTAGACGACCTATCGGAAAATCAGCTATTTTATGATGTAGGCACTTAAATTACTTATAATTTAAGGTGCCTAGAATGATTTTTCACTAATTTGTTAAATGTCAAATAAAGGTCGAACGCGGAAAAATCAGCTTTAGAAAATAGCGCTTTATTATTGCATTGATGAAATTTATGGAAAAGACAGTCAATCCAATGACTAACATGTATGCCAAAGGCCGCTGCTCCATCGTGTTTAATTATAGTGTTTACGAAGATAGTTGAAACCGTATAAAAACTAAAAGTCGGCGCTATATTAAAGTTTAATTTTAGAAGTTAATATTATAGATGTAGGTTCTGATTGATCCAAAGAAACGCATCGAAAGAGAAAATGTTCAAAGAGTTGAAATTAGGTTGATCTTTACAAATAACAAAGTAGGATGTGCAAAACAGCGTTATAAATAAATTATTCCAGTGCCAGGCAAAAGTTGCTTGAAAATTCGCTCCTTCGCAAGTTAGTTTTTTGATATTATATTTCTAGATACCCTTCTCTGTCATAAAGTCCAAAAAAATATCCACTAATATTTTTTTACGTTCAAATTCTAATTCGACTGGACTACTAGCGAGTCAAACAAACATTGAGAAAAAAATACTTTTTATTTTAATAATCGCTTCCATTATTCCAAATCTACAAACAACAGCAACACATACAAATGTTTTTAAACAAACGTATGATGCAAAAACAAAACGAAAATGTGTTTTGGTTACCCGTGAACAACATTTTTAGGGCAGAGGTGATATGTTCACATCACAATACGAGTACAATATTATTCATTCAGTTTCAATATTTGGAAGAGTATATTCCAAAGTGAAACAGTGACGGAAATTTTTTCAGGCCACATAATTCTGAATTTAAAAGGAAGAAATAAGAGAAGTTGGTGTTGTCAATGTGTGGAATTAGATATATTGGCATACCTATCATTTTTTCTTACCTTCTTATCTCTAACGTTCTATTTAAAATGAAGTTAACTTTCAATTAAAAGATTAATTTCCTATTGTAGTAATATAGTTGAGTTGTGGAATAAAACATTTGCTACAGGTGATATAGTATTATGTATATCAGCATTACAGTATATTTACCTTTAATATACATTTTAATACATCAATTACGATTAGGATTGCCATATTACTGACAAAAAATGTATATTAGATAACGGAATTGCAAAAAAGATAATATGCAGAACAAAGTAGCTAAACACAGAAATAAAATTGTTGAAGTTCTTATTATTCATTATCATGTAATGTTTGCGTAAAGTTATAATTTTTGAAACATAACCTCATATTTTAATAATTATTATCGCACGTACAAATAAAAGTAATCAATTTTCTGCATAAAAGAGTAAGTTTTTATTACAGAAATATTTGGAACTGCAGACAAATTTAAACACAGGTATTTTGATAAATTTCGGTACCTAAAAATAGTAGTAGGTATGTTAACATTTTTACATAAAATTTTTTCCAGCAAGCTGCTATAATTTATAATCGGGGAGCCTATCTGAACAGTGTAAAATTTTCCTGGTAATTGTTCAGTTCAGTAACACAGCGTCATACAATGAAAAAAAGTTCACTTTTTTGTTAGGGAGTAATGTAATATCCAGCGTAATACCAAGTTCATCCTGGACTTTTGATTTTGGCAACTCTCCTGATATATACCTGGATTTTAGTAAAACGTTTGACAAAATGCCTCAAGACTGCTATTGAAACTTGAGACCTTAAGCTTAACAAGCTTTTACGGTGGATTAAAGTATTTCTCAGCGAGAAGTCTTCACGTTAGAATTGCTGAACCTAAGTGGCGTTCCGCAAGGTTCTGTTCTGGGTCCGGTTTTATTTTTAGTCTACACCAGTGATTTGTGCTCGGTCCAACGTGTGTGTGTATGTAGATGATACTAAACATTTAAAAAATTCCCTTACAGACCTTGCATCCTTAGAACATGACCTCAGATTTATTTCTCAGTGGTGTCAGGATTGGTTTATTGCATTAAATAATGTCATCTATTATTTTTTTAAACAACACAAATAAAAGCAGTGAATTCTTAGGATTAATAATAGACTTGTGGTGGTCCTCTCATATATATATAATATAACAATATCTATTTACATAAAGTCAATTCTGTGTTATATTTGCTTAAAAAGACTTTTACCAAAATTAGAATGCTGATTGTATGTAAATTATGGCTGGCCCTTATTAGAATTTGTAGTCCTTGTTTGGTCTCCTTGGCTATTGAGAGATTGTTCATTATCGCAAAAAGTGTAACGTAGTGCAACCCGTTGTCCCCAACAACTGCGACATCTTCCTTACGAAGAACACCTAAAGGTTCTCCAGCTATCTATTCTTCAAGAAAGACGACTACGAGGTGATCTGATACTGCGGACATCGATTCTGACAGCCTCTCCGAGAATACTCTTTCAAAATCAAAAAAGAACAATTTAGAACATCACACTGTTACCAACAGAATATTTGACAGATAGAATTCTCTATCTACATGATGCCGTTGCCTGTGCTCTATCTCATTCAAGTTTTAAATATCGCCTTGATATAGTTTGATAGCCAACCATCTACTTTTTTTATTTATTTTGTATTTTCTTATGCTTCTATCAATATTTTATTTACCTATATTAAGAATCAACATCACTTTATTTTATATTTTTTATGCATTTAATCTTATGTAATAATAATACTACTAATAATAATAGTCAACGGAATGGCTTTTTATCAAGCCAAAACCAAAAAAAATAATTCAAGGAAACACGTATTGTATCTAATATAAATTGCTTCACAAGTCACCAATTTTGAAATTCGTTTTCAACAAATCTTCCATTTATCGAGGCATTACAATATACCCTACATCTGGAAAGGAAACCTACCATAAAGTTTTTTAAAACAACGTTTCCAACATATCCCGCATAATACGCTCAACAAATAATGAAGAAGATAAACAAAATAGACTAAACTTCATGCTGTATTAAACTTTCGGTAAAAATAGGGCAGGATTTAAATGTCTAGATGACTGAAGTTTAATGATTAACTCAAATCCTAAACCATTACTGATGTGTTCAGCAGAAACATTGACAGGATTCCGTGATAAATTAGATACAGTTACTTTTTAACTTCAAAAACTTTCGTGGATGATATTAAAGTTTGGTTTTATGGGAAGCAGAGTTAAATTCGAAGCTGTGTAAAATTCTACATTTACTGCATTCTTGGTTTAAAACGTAAAGTACGAAGACCAAGTCGAAAGGTCTTACGAAGAAATTATTATTAACAATAACATGGAAAAAACTGCGGTCGGGCTATTTACAGTACTGGGATAATGTGAGTATATTTTTAGCTGACATATAACTTCAACAAAGTAAACGAAAAAGCGAAATTAAAAAAGTTAAAAAAATTCTAAATAAGAAGCATATAATCAAATGTAATGTAATTACGTCGTTTTTGCAAAATAAAAAAATTGAACGAGAGCTGAACAACGGCATTGAACTTATGAGGAATCTGATCAAAGATATTGCTCAAACTCAAATAAAAGATTTAATTTACTGCGAAAAAGATTCATGGGGAGTAAAAACTTCGATTGGAAAATATAATTTATATAAGTAAATCTGTCAATGAAAATTCTCTTTAATCTTAAATAACTTTTATTTACCACTGACACCCTTCAGATACCTCCCAATTTCGTGACACAGATTAGCTTTTGTTCAATTTTTAATTGAAGTGATTATGAAGAAACTGTACTCTGTCAAGCTTGAAGTCTACAACCATAAATAAAATAGCTATGTTGTATTTGCTACAACTTCAATTAATTAATTAATCATTTGTAGAAACTTTAAGAAATGTTTTACGAAAAACTGTTTTTATCTACTTTGATAAGAGGTATCAGTTCTCTAAGCTTGTCGCGTGTGGCTCTCGTATCTTGCAAAAATTTATAAAGGACCATACATTCTAAAAATTCTTTCCATCTCATTTACATAATTCACCAAGGTTTATTACACCCCGTTGCGTAACTCAGTAGCAGGGTTCCATGCGAGTTCATCAGTTTAGATATCTCAAAAGATAAGAAACCTCATTCTTAAAGCATAACGACGTAATAAAGTAAGCTAGCAGATCAGTGATGAAACAACAATAACAACAATAACAGCCGTAGTCTCCCGCTAAAATGAAAACGTATTTTGTGTGGGATAAATGCAAACCGACATATTGGCAGAATAAGTTATCTAGGGGCAAATTTATGTGACCCATCGCGCCTGCTTGAAATGAGATTGTCCGCAAACAATAATTAAACTTCTAACTGTTGCCAGAGGCATTGACTTCTCGCTGATAGTTGATTTTACATCCACGAGATGCGGAGTGAGACCGAGCTGTAACTTTTCCATTATAAGTTGAAATTAGATCTCAATTGTGCAAGAAATGGCATCTTTATTTTTAGTAGGACTACGCGGTAAACAACTATTATGAGTGAGAAAAGGTAATTAAGGGCTGTTACGATATTAATATTATATTTTCAATTAATATTAAGTATTTTTACTAAAACAGATTAATTACACTCAAGAGATAATGCCGAAATCACCAAAAAAATTAATAATAAAATATTTACAGAATTATAGAAAAAAGGGTTTAAAATATGAGTAACTTCAGTCGATTTGATTTGATAAATGCCTATTTATTCAGTGTTACTGTGGTCGTACTGCTCTTATTATCGTGGTTTATTGTTTACAATAGTCGTACAAGCTCAAGACAGCCTACAGTAATGCATAATAAATGGATATTGTACATAGGTGACTCAGTGAGAGCTTGAAAAGGGAAATTTCCAACTGAATCGTGGAAGAGATAGAAATCGCAGGGGTCAATGCGATATTGTGCCAACCGAGAAACAAATTTTAAATACAAGTAAAGCAAATCGTTGGAGTATCCCCATCAACAGAATATCACATACAACACAAGACTCAAATGTATCCTTATATCTTGTACATGTGTTCAAGCGGATCAGCGGATTGTCCGTTACGGGATAGATTTGGTAAACAGTTGTTACGACAAAATGCTCAAAATCCTAGATTTACGTCTGCCTACAGATGAAGCTTTATTTACATAAAATGGAAAATAATATTCGCAACATCATAGTTCTTCGGATTGCTATGTACCTGACCACTACCAGTTATAGACATACAATGCATTTTCTTAACCTTAGTTATGAATCTTTGACGCAGGTCTAGGTGCGTGCGCAACGACACCGACACTATAAAACTGGTGTCGATGCCGACAGTAAAGAAGGGCGAAATGACACGTTAAGGCGGGTATCCACTTGTGGCAATGCTCCGTAACGTAACAACGAACATGTTACGGCCTGTTGCAAAAGGTGACACGGTTCGCTGCAAAAGTATGTGTGGTTTTGGTCGTATCATTCATTCCGTAACGTAACAAAATAAGGTTACGAGACGACACAGGAACATAAACTCGCAGTATGAACCTGACTGCAATAATGGATTCGTCACTGCAATTGCAGTTAACAGCAGCGTCATATATTTTATTCATCATACAATTTTGAAGAATAAGAAACGGAAATCTCCGGAAATCTTTTCTTTACTCCACTCCATGGAACAAACACAGAAAAACACACTCTGTCTAGTCATTGCAGAAAACAGACTGATTCCAGACCATATACAAAAGACTGACGAAACAAAAAATAAGACAAAATCACTTGTACAACAGGCAACGTTACGGCCAAAAGGGTAACCCCGTCTCAACATGTGGTATAAAGTACTGTTGCATCCCTTTGATGCGATGACTAAAAACCAACAACTGATGGTTCGTCCCGGATTAGTTACGCGTGTCAAATTTGTTACACGTACCATGCAACAATTTTCCGTCTCCACTAGCTGTAACGTAACGTGTTCGGTGTTACGTTACGGGGCATTTGACACAAATGGATACCCGCCTTTAGATGTGATCAGTTACAGAGACCATTACGGGATGTCTCTGGAGACCACCATTGTCTGAGGAACTGTCCCATTTGCAGCGGTTTTGGAACCAATAACAGGAACCGAAATCAACATCAGGGCATTCTGTGATCGGTATGCCACCACAAACGTTAGTCCGAGATGTTATTTATTTGTAGTATGTTTCGGTTTTTTCTATATTCTTTCGGTATTTTGCCACCAATTTTATATATATATATATATTTAATTAATTAAATAAACCCTTGCTCCAAATGGATCAGTCAGGAATTATTTTTATGAAAATAGTTTTGCTTAACCAAAAATCTCACACTGTTTTCAAAAGGCAGACGAATACAAAAAAACATATATCGCGCCCTTTAAAAAGCTGTTAACGTTTCGAAAATCTTTCTGTTTCCATCTTCTGAACTAATGACTTTTCATTTTAATTATTTTTGACAGTAAAAAATTAATAAAATAATTAATGTTATAAATGTTTTCACAGGTGGCAAAATACCCAAAAAACAATCGCAACAATAATATTTATTTCTGATGCCACAATTCAATCACAGCTCCACAAAAAAAAGTGCGAGAACCCAGACTAGTCTTACTATACGTTTATGGGGTCGCTGAATCCAAATCCGAGGTCAGTTTTGATCCATCACATCAGGATTTTTCATAACCTTAAAAATTAAACCCAAAAATCCTATATCTCGGGAAATCATTAATTCCCGGGCATTTTAATCCCAATAACCCCATAACACCGTAAGCCCACAACTCGTGAACCCAATAACCCAATAACCCAATAAACTCCATAACCTATGACACCATCACCTCATAACCCGATCAGCCACAGAGATACACAGTAAATGGGCTGATGGTCAAAGTATCGCAAACCCCATCATGTTCTAGCCCCATAACTCCTTAACCCCTTAACCCCGATATCCAACAAATTCAAAACCCGACCAGCAACATAGATACGTTTTTGAAGTACGTGATGTGAAACTCTTTAATGGAATGTATTTATGTGAAAGAGACAGCCGTTCTCTTAAGAACTTTTCCGTGTGTTTGCAATTCAAAACATCTCCACGTGGTTGACGGTGGGCAACGGAGTTGATCCGTGATCCGGCAGAAACCCTGGATAGCGGCGTTCATGCCGTCATGTCAAACAAAGGGAAAGGGTTTATTAGGATTGGGTTATTGGGATTAAAATGCCCGGGGATTAATGATTCCCCGAGATATAGGGTTTTGGATTCAGCGACCCCAAAAACGTATAGTAGATAAGACCAGTCTGGGTTCTCGCACTTTTTTTGAATTTTTTTTATGGAGCTGTGAATGCTTTGATAAAAGTTTACTTTCAACCAGGGTTATTTGTTTTGTACAATTTAAAAAAAAAGTTTGGGAATAAATTAAATACTAACGTTTAAAATGATCATAATTTCTGTTATCTAAAACTTCTTCAAATTCTCTAAAACGAGCCCTTTTTGAAAATGATGAATTTTATTTACAAATTTTAGCCCGCGATATGTCTAAACTAAATAAGTTGTTTTTTTTTGAAAATCTGAATTTGATAATAAAAAAATATATTTAATAAAAAAGTGTCTGTTTTTTAATGTAGATTGGTAATTGATTTGATATAAAAATCTGAACCTAGTGAAATAATTTGCAAGATGTGAGTAGATATAACAATATTTCCGGCTCTCAAATATTCTCAAAAAATAAAGAAGTTAAAGCAGATCTTCGGAAATGCAACATTTGCTTATCAAAATATATCTAAAACCCCAAGGTCTACAGCCAGTCAACGAACGCCATATAATAGAATGGTCTAAAAACTATTTTTCTATCCCTCAGATTCCAAGATCTCAATAAATATATACATACATATATCATCAAAAGAGTCAAGAAGGACATTTTTACAATTAATTTAAATACCATTAAATTAGAAAATCCAATTTGACACCATTTATTAGTACCTAACGTATAATTTAATCTCAAAGATGCAACAGAAGTGAAGCATAAAGTGATAATTCAAAGTGCATGACAATTTATCATTTTGCTATTGATGTACTACAGAAATTGTTTTTAAAACTACTGTTATACTGGATAAATACATATCTGCACGTTCTTACTAAGTCGGTATGATGTCAGAGACTTGACTGACAGGTAATAAGTTTTTTTTAGTTCATTCTGGCCTTGGCATAGTAACATCTTTCTGACGTTTATAGTTTTGGCAATATATCAACCCGTCTACATAAAAACATATATTAAATAAGACGCTAAAATCGCAAGGAAGTCCACAAACTTATCCGCAAAGTCGCATTGATTCTTTTAAAGTAAACTCTTTCCACTTGTTATATTACAGTTGCGATTACGGAAGTACTCGAAGAACACTTACTTGTTCGAAAACCAGAGAGGAATAAGAATGAGGAAAAACGTAACTAGGTATGGTGATCGCCATAATGCTTATTACAGTAGGTCAGGTCAACGGCCACAATGAATTTGATTTAAAAATTTTTATTGCAACGCTTCCTACTTGGAAGTCCAATCTAGACTAAATGTAATGAAGACTAGAACCGTCCAAAGTACATATTGCTCCTTATAGATTTTTATCGTCTAGAATACTGATATTTAATATAAAGCGCAGAAAAGGTGTTGCGACAAGTTATAGAAGGTGAAGATTCCTTTCATTAAATAAAAAAACCAACATTTTTTTCCAACCCAAATCAAAGAAGCATTTAAACAAATTTATTGGTTCATAATTAAAGAATATTGTTGCATTAATTAAACAACTCATATTGTTGTTGTCTGAAGTTCCTCATTTGTCAGCCACAAATAGTAAAAAAAATAAGTAATATTAACTTTCATCTGGTATGCCAGGTACCTATGCCAGGAGAAAAACAAAAACTCTTAGCGCTGAAAACATACACAGATTGATTTTTGAAATGTTCTCAACTTATTGAACTACATGCATTGCTATTTTCTTAATTTTTTTGTTCCATGTTCTTCAGTTTGACTTTTGGTTAAACAAAACTAACTTCATAAAAATAACCTTCGACTTTTTTATCCACATTTATCACAGGTAGTAAAATACCCAAATATACATATAATATTTCAAACGTAAACATATACAAGGTGTTAACGAAATAAGTACTCAAGAGATGTAAAACACGTCGAACCATGATGAAAACCTTAGTAGAGTTTTTGTCAGTGGCGGCCCCTAAGGGAGATACAGCCCCTTGAAGGGATAACTCAGGAAACAGTTTTTATTTCATAACTTCAAAACGGTTTAATATTAAATTACGAAATTTTGTGGTTGTACTACTATTTTTACAGGTTCGGAAAGTCCCCATGGTACATCGGCCGTTACGTGAGAACGATAAAGTCTTAGAAATCCGTGCGATAGACAAGGATGGTTAAATTGAAGACGTTTCATAATCTGAATAGTCACTCCCACTTCTAACCCGAAACGGGCCGTGACTATTCAGATTATGAAACGTCTTCACTATAGCCATCCTTGTCTATCGCACGGATTTCTTTACTTTACTTTGTCGCTCTCATGTAAAGGCAGATGGATCATGTGGATTTTCCCCTGTATGCTTAATAATCGGTATAATATGCAAATCAAAATTTGCTACAGGCGCCTAAGAAAATGCGGGATTATGGGGCAAATTTTACAATTTTTTTTTGTACGTAAATTTTTCTACTTCCTAAACCGAAAAAAAGAAAATTTATCATATTTTATCATAATAGCATGAGCCGTTTTCTAGTAAAATCCATTTCAATAATTCATTACTTTCTCAAAAATTCCTACTGTAAAATGAATTTATCAAATTGTACCATGAGAAAATTACTATTTTTAATTAATTTTCCTTCTGTACTATTATCGTTATTGTAGTTTTTATGTAACTGTTACTAACTCAGGGTCTAATATCACACTTAAGTAGATAGTTTTGTAGTAAACAGTAATATAAATAATTTTGAATAATAAAATGTTATTACTATTATTTTTATTTGAAAATAAAAAAGTACCAAAAAAAGACCCATGAAATATAAAATTTTTATTGTCAATGTAGTTTCTCCATTAAAAATTTCGCGATTTAATATTAAACCGTTTTGAAGTTATGTAATAAAAACTGTTTCCTGAGTTACCCCTTCAAGGGGCTGTATCTGCCTTAGGAGCCGCCACTGACAAAAACTACTAAGGTTTTTATCATAGTTCGACATGTATTACATACTCTCCAATTTTGAGTACTTATTTCATTAACGCTTTGTATACTGTACATTATTTGATATCGAGAAATACATTATTATGAGAGAATAATATTGCGAAACATATTTTTTATTTGTTATACCGCCTTCAATAAACCATTTAATAACGTTCCTTTGACTCTAAGAATAAATTTGACTTGAAATTTTCCTCGTAAATTGAATCACAAAATTAAATTAAAATCGAACCTACATTGAACATTATATTTACAATTTAATAAAGAAATTATAAATATCATATTTGAATTTCTGTGTAATGTCGAAGGGAAATGAATTAATACCCAACCCAACAGATGTAGAATATCACAAAAGCCATTAACCAATACAAATAATATGTTGGTAATAAGTAAGCCAAGTTCCTTTAACTTTTAATTCTCAATTCAATAATAAACCTACGTATGTCACTGTTAAATCAACGGGTGTCCCAAAAGTAACACAAGATTTTTGTGCGTCATTTTTATTCCGAAGAGTTAGCAGTATTGTGCAGGGTGACACGTTGTAGTAAAAACATTACGGTTACACAAAATGGGGCGCTATAGTACGGATGAACGAGTAAATATTGTGAAAATGCATTACAAAGTATGGAGAGTGTGTAGCTGAGACTATGGCAAATGACGTAGAATTTTCGGTAGAAGGAACGCCCCGAATGAAACAACTATGAAAAGATTAGTGCCAAATTGGTCGTTTCAAAAAGCACAATGTAGCGGATTTTAACAAAGATCTGCATGTGCATCAATTCAAGATGCAACTAACCCAGTAATTGAAACCAAACGACCATTTAATGCGCGAGGCATTCGTTGATGTTGAGGAATCGACAAGTGGACGGTGACTTTGCTAAGAAAATCATCTTTAGCAACGAGGCGCATTTTCGTCTTAGTGGGTATGTTCAGTATTATTTGTTAAGTTTGTATTCTTTGTTTCCTGTGAATGTAAAATAATGTAAACCGTCCCTGCAAAATAAAGGCATCTGTAGTGCGCAAGGCTCGATGAACCGAGCTAGCGACGCGAGACCCTCAGTTCGGATCAGTCTGCCAAACTTGTAGCATGCTAGTTCTCCCTGTGTACAAGTTAATCAAATAAAGTTTACAAAAAGGAGTGTCCGTCTATTATATCTAGAAGCTATCGAAGTACAAAACATACAGGGTATATGAACAAACAAAGCTGTCGAATTTGGGTCAGAGACATACCTCGGGTCATTTAAGAACGACCACTGTATATCCAAAGAGTGAGTATGGTGTGGATGTTACGCTAGTGGGGTGATTGGTCCGATCTTTGTTGAAAATGAGGCTAGAAACGTAGTGACTGTCAATGAAGAATAATATTGAAAGATGATATTGAACGTTTTGTTGGCCTCATTTGGATGGCATGGATTTGGATGACATGAGGTTCTAGCAGGAAGATGCCTCTTGCCATACGGCATGCGCAACTGTCTATATGTATTAAGGCAGAAGTTTAATGAACGACTCATCTCACGTAACAGTGAAGTGACTTGGCCACGAAGTTGAGTATGCCAAATGAGTTGCGAAGGACATCTGTCCGCTATCCTCTTTCATATTCAATGGCAATGTCTACCCCTTAAAAACATATAAATACATTGCCAATAATTAATAAAATCTTTTTTCCTCATATAAAATCCTGCGTTTATTTCGGGAAACTCTTTAAACAGTTTTTCGTCATTGACTTCTAAAATTAACGTTGATATTCACTTTATAATAAAACGTCAGGAGAGCAGCAAATATATTTTTTGTAAAAAGAAACAGCCAAATTATTATCAATCCCTTTGAGGAATTATTCTGAAAAAATTCTGTACCTAGCAAATATCAAAGATCCCTTCCATTGGAATAGGGTGTTTTTTAATGACAATTAGGAGTAAGAAACATTGGTTCAACTGATGGCAAATGCATGTTAAATTAAAGTTAAGAACAACTTTAATTTTTGACTCTTGCAAAGATAAGGGAATGGAAGTAGTGAGAGCGCATCTCCACTAAAATCAAAAAAGGATAATTGAAAAATAAACGATACATTTAAAGAAATGGTCATCGAAGATGATTTTGATAATGATAAGGTGATGATGGTGTTAGAATCATAGAACAACAGATAAAATAGTGAAACTAATAAGCGTTCAGTAAAATTGAATAAAATGTCAGTGTTTAATAAATTAGAATGACGAGAAGCAAATAGGTAATATTTCTAGCAACTTATATTTTGATGTGTAAACATAAACAGTGAATTAATCTTTAACTAATAATGGTATCTGTCCTTTCTGATAGTTTCAGTGTCCAATAAAATATTGACTTGATATTTTATTTATCATTTCGATTTCAATGATTATCATTTCTAGAGGCAAATTCTATACAGGGTGTTAAAAAAAGAGTGTAAAATATTTAAGGAGGTAATAGTATGAACCAAAATAAGCAGAAAAGTCTCAATAAACATGGGTCCGCAAAGTAACGGTTGCGGAGATATGGAATGTTTTATGTTTTTTAGCCCCTTTTTTTATTTTGCAAAAACGTTGTGTATTTTCTTATAATAGTTGGTTGATGTTTAGTGAAATAAACAGTACGTATTTGACAGTTGTTCTCAGTGCACAAGTTTTCTTTCGCTATGGCTGGTTACTCTAACGCAGAATTAACAGACATGCATTTCATGTATGGTCGTGCTAATGGGAACGCCACCGAAGCGCGACGTCTTTATGTTGACGCTTATCCAAATCGCCAGATTCCTTCACAACGCATGTTTGGAAGAATTCACCAAAGATTGCGTGATACCGGTTCCTTGAGCAAACAGTGCCATTTATCCGGAAGACCAAGGTCGGTATCCACTCCTAGAGCAGAAGAAGAAATTCTAGCACTGGTAGAGCAGAATCCAGGTACGAGTGTGCGGAGAATATCAGCCGAGGTAGGAATTAGTGGTCCTCTTGTTTGGAGAATCCTTCACGAGCAACTGCTTTATCCATACCATGTGCAACGAGTACAGGCCTTAAATCCAATAAATGATCATCAAGCACGTTTGGTTTTTTGCCGCTGGTTTCTACGTCATGATGCTGAAGACCCTCGTTTTCTTGCAAACATTCTTTTTACTGATGAGGCCGGGTTCACAAGAAATGGAGTGTTTAATTTTCACAATACGCATATTTGGGCCGACGAAAATCCTCATGCTCTAATAGAATCTGGACATCAGGCACGTTTTTCATTAAACATTTGGATGGGTATTGTAGGTGACAGGTTTCTAGGTCCTGTTGTTTTACCAAACCGATTAACAGGCGCTGCTTACCTCAACTTTCTGCAGAACACACTGTATGAGTTTTTGGAAGACATTCCTTTGAATCAGAGGCAACAAATGTGGTTCCAGCATGATGGTGCTCCAGCTCATTTTTCCATGGCCGTTAGAGAGCATTTACACCAAACTTTTCCACATAGATGGGTAGGAAGGGCCGGACCTGTTTTATGGCCTCCAAGATCGCCTGATCTGAACCCTCTAGATTTCTTTGTTTGGGGATATTTGAAGACATTAGTGTATGGTACTCCTGTAAATAGCCTGGAAGAGCTGCAGCTACGGATTAATCAAAAGTGTCAAGAAATCCAAACCAAGGAGGGTGTTTTCGAAAGAGTTCGAATATCGTTGAGACGAAGATGTCGTGCCTGCTTGGAAATGGACGGAGGGCACTTTGAACATCTTCTGTAACTTTGTTTTTTGTTTGTTAAAAGCTTCCTTTGTCGGTTTATTCCTAATAAAATAAAATGTTTGAAAAACGAATAGTGGTCCATATCTCCGCAACCGTTACTTTGCGGACCCATGTTTATTAAGACTTTTCTGCTAATTTTGGTTCATACTATTACCTCCTGAAATACTTTACACTCTTTTTTTAACACCCTGTATAGCGAATTAGAGATTATAATATTTTAAAAGAAAATAATAACGCATTAATAGAATTCATCTCATCAATATGGTGAATAAAAGAACACGATCACTGAAAACATCCAAGATGTTGTTATCCCTTGTTAATTCTTTAACAACCCTATCTGACAAAATATTGATTTTTACGTCAAAGTTTAAACTGGTTTGGCGAAGAAAATTTTATTAAACCAAATAAATAAATGCATTTGAATATTATTGTTTTTCAAAAAATTCTTCTGATCCAATAACCTTCAGACATCGTAAGTGCCTTTAATAAAAAATTCCTCAAGCACATTGTTTTTAGGCAACAGCTAAAGAGCTGCACTTTCAAAAATTATAATTAAATTAGTTTATTGCAGTTGAAAGCAAAAACTCTAATGTTAGTTCACTATAACTCTGGTGGGATTGTCTCTATTTGAATAACTAATTGGGGGAAAACATTAATATATGTAATAAATATATATAGCAATATTCATTTCATGTATCTCGTAACTTGTCTATGCTTGTACCTTCATTTCCTTTGAAGATATTTTAAAGATGTAACGTAATATCCAGGCTTTTACTAAGGCCACATTAAATTGATGAGGACTGAAAGGTCAAATGAACGCAACTATCTAGGTTTCCCGTCTTCATTCAATTTTAACTAACCTCTTAAAATGTTCTGTGACACTTAACATAACCCAGTTTACACAAACTGAAAATCACGGAATTACAGGATAATAAAGGGTAATTCAAAACTTATCGAAAAAAAAATTTTGAATGTTCAGGGCATCTTACAATTTTGTAAAATAAAATCGAAAAGGGCAGTTCGAAATTGATTTAAAAATACACGGCACTGGAAACTGGTCACCCATAAAATCTGACCTTGTGCAAGGCAAAGAATGAACGGACAAAAAATTGAAAGAATTTTTTTCCCAAGAAATAAATAAAATTGTATAGCACCTATTTTATATCAGCAAATTGAATTGCTTTTGCTGCTATTGTTATTATTAATTAATAAAATTAATTTGTGGTTTTAATTAATAAAATAACTTGAGATACCTGATGTTGTAACAACTGTTCAAAATTTGGTCTACCGACGTGTAAACCCGCGACATTTGGGCCCGTCTTACGCAGTTTCTACAAACTAACACAAATGTTGCCTTGCTTCATCATAACACAAATGCTTCACACCTTTAACACAAATGTTGTCTTGCTTCACCATAAATTAAAACTATCTCTATCAACTCCGAGTTGCTATGCATGTAAGCCATTTTTGACACTTGAAAAACGAATGTAAACCATTCGGAATCACCTGGGAGCAAATGGGGAGAGAGTGCATTGCCTACAACGCAGCTACAGTCCAACGATGTAAGGGTTGTAAGTACTACAACTTAAATAATTGTTTTCTCGGAAACTATAAGGATTTTACAATTTTTTTTACGACATTGGCATCATTTTTCATGACGCATCTATTCCCAATTTTTTTCGAATAATTTGTGAATCACCCTGTATAGGTAGGTAGGTGTATCGATTAATTTACATTATTAAAAATCTTTTAATAATAATTTAAAAATATACTTCATTAGAGAGTTAGGAAAAATGTTTATGGTGGAATATTTTATAACTGGAAACATAATTTCAATTGTTTTTCTTTACGCCATTAGAAGTAAAAAACACATGTCTGGAAACCTAGAAAAACAATAAAAATACTTAGTCGAACTTGAAAATGTCAAGATTAAACAAAACAAGAGAAAATACGCTAATGATGACAGAGATAACTTATCAACAAGACCTCACCTGCGTATAAGGGTATTCTTTCGGAGCATGCGCATTAGAAATAACACGGCTAATGTTAAATTTTTACTTTATTTAAATTTAGGAATATTCTTTTATATCGTTTTTTGTAAGTATTAAGCACATTAGTTTATCTATTTTACCAAAGACGTGTTCGTTGTTCTTAAATACTTATAAATAAATTCTTATAAATAAATACTTATAAATAAATTCATTTGACGCTGTTCATTTTTATAGTATCTGTGTAAATAGTACACAGGGGTCAGATTCGGTCTGTACAATTTTAACTATGAAAATTTGTTGTGGGTTGCCTAAATATGTGACGTCACACTAAAAGAGTCTATTAAGGTTCCGTTTACGATAAGAAATAAGAAAGTTGTTCTTCATTTTCACTTTATTTTCTAAACGTTTGTACAAAAATGCTTTTGGATAAATCGGATGGGCGTTTTCACTTATACCGACATCGACACCGGCACGACATCAGCACAGCACCGATACCGACACAAAATCAGCGACAACGCCAGTGGAGTAGCCTGTCACAACACGACACAGATATATTGGCGAGTGTGAAAATATGACCATTTATTTATATGAGAATACGCATCCACCGGCATCGTTGTCGTTGTCGTGTCGGTGTCGTGTCGGCCAGTGTGAAAACGGCCTATGCCTTAAATCAAGTAGAATTTACACCACTAAAATACTTTCAATGCAATTATCAGGTACGAAGTACAGCTTGCCAAACGCAACGTGGAGGGTGAATAGCTCCGCCCAATGTGCACCACAGACGAACCAGATAGACCGTTTTCACACTGGCCGACACGACACCGGCACGACAACGACAATGATGCCGGTGGATGCGTAATTTTATATAAATGGTCATGTTTTCACACTCGCCGATATATCGGTATCGTGTCGTGACATGCTGCTCCACTCGCATCGTCGCTGATTTTGTGTCGGTATCGGTGCTGTGCTGATGTCGTGCCGGTGTCGGTATATGTGAAAACGCCCATATGAGATTACGCATCCACCGACATCGTTGTCGTGCCGGTGTCGTGTCGGCTAGTGTGAAAACCGCCATACAATCCAAATTCTTCTGCTCCCATCACGACACATATTTTCAAATGTTTACCCACCATGTCACGTTTGATAATAAGTCACTTTAAATATTTAATTTTTTTATTTAAAACGCAATGAGCTAATTAAAATAGTTTATTTAAATTAGATTAATACCTTTAAAATAAAATAAAAAGAGTACCTAATTTCTCATGGCCAAATATAGTGGAAGCAATTCTGTACAAAAGCAAACCAATTAACAACTAAAGTACAGATTACAGTGCAACGTAAATAATTAAACCAATTAAATAAATGAAAATAAATGGGCACATTAAGACACACAATAATTTAGAAGTACATTTGTCGTTTGCCAATTGTAGGAAATAAGATTAAAAGCTCTAGATATTTCTAAAATTTCAGAGTCGAAATAATGCATAGTTAACGATTTTTGATAAAAGCATCGGGATGCAATGACAATACACTTCTTACTTAAACCAAGAAAAAGTTTTGAGGAAGACAGACTTTAATCAAAAGTAAAATCGAAAGGTTGGTGGAAATACAAGTTCAACGTCTATGCGTTCATATCAATCAATAGTTTTTATGACACGCTTTGCTCCAACTTCAACAGCTGTGAGTTGAAGGTATATTCAAGTATTAACCATATACAGGGTGGTCCCGAGGTAATGGGCCAAAATTCATGAGTAGATTCCCGAAGCAAAAATAATGCGATTTAGCCGAACTTACCTTAGTCCAAAAGTTGATAGTTAAAGAGATACAGGGTGTTAAATGTAAAATATTATTTTATTTTATTTCCATTTATTTCTTAATAAATGTAAATATTTACACAAAATGTTGAGGTTTGTGGTTCTTTGGATAGAGGAATTGAAATTTGTTCACATTTTGGTTGTAGTAGATTGAAGGTGTTGGAAACGACATAACTTTTTTTTACTTTAAGGTATCTCATCTTTGGTATCAAATTCTTATTTTCCAACTTTTTTTACACAAAAAAGGTAGACTTTATGAAAGTAGCTGTCTCGCACCGTTTCCGAGATATTTGACTTTGAAACTTGCAATGCTAATAGTTGAAATAATTAAAATAATTTAGAAATGTCAAAAACTAGGGTTTATTTAGAATTAAAAATTGTAATGAACAGTAAAATAGTAAACATTAGTAAAAAATATGCCTTTTTGACAAAATTGATCAAAATGTCCATCTCTAACTTCAATACATTTATCAACACGTTTATAAAAAGATTGTCTTATTTTAAAGTATAAATCCTTAATACGAAATAACTTTGCAGCATTTAAAACCTGCTACTAAAGTTATTCCCAAGTGTTTATAGTTTCTTCATAAACAACTAATTTCATGTAACTCCAGAAATGAAAACCTCGACATTCTATCTCACATTTATGTGTACGAGTATACAATTTAATTTGTAAGCTAAGATGTAATTTTAATTAGATGCGAATAATACTAATAGAAATTAGCATACAAATGACAGCAATAAGACAAGTGAAAGACGTCAATTATTTGATTTTCGTCCAAATCCTACTTAAGATATTTTACCGCTAAATTAATAATACCTGTAGGTACTTAATTGTAATTTAATGCAACAGCATTGGAAGTTTCAAAGCCAAATAGCTCGAAAACGGTACGAGATAGCTACTTTAATAAAGTATACCTTTTTTGTGTAAAAAAAGTTGAAAAATAAGAATTTGTTACCAAAGATGAAATACAAAAAAGTACAAAAAAGTTATGTCGTTTTCAACACATTCAATCTACTGCAGCTAGCGCCCTCTATGAACTTTAACCAAAATGTGAACAGATTTCAATTCCTCTACTCAAAGAACTCCAATCCTCAAAATTTTGTGAGGATATTTGCATTTGTTAAGGAATAAATTAAATAAAACTGAAATAATATTTTACATTTAACACCCTGTATCTCTTTAACTATCAACTTTAGGACTAAGGTAAGTTCGGCTAAATCGCAATATTTTTACTTGGGGAATCTACCCATGAATTTTGGCCCATTACCTCGGGACCACCCTGTATATGTAAAAACGAAAAGGTAAAGGTCGCCTTTTCCAAACCATATTCCGTTACAGAGGACATGTAATTCTTAAATAACACAAAACTGTTGCTCAATGTAATGCACGGAGGCGGGTTATTCGATAACTCGGCTGGCTATGAACTAACTGAGAGATATAATGTAATGCAGAACTCGTTCAGTTTGTTGCCTCTTTTATAAACAAACAGCATTCAAGGTAAAATATCGACTTCGTTACAAAGCCACAAATAATAATACTGTACTAATTAAATACCAGTCTAATTATTTATTGCATTTGCAACAGATAACGAAAAACGGCTCTAGAGGCGATCGAAAGTAAACACTTTTGACAACTGAATGAAACTAAGTCCTTTTACATTGTTTTGATTCCCAAAATATGTCGAAAAGAGCAAAATTTCGAGTACTTGTAAGATGATGAAATGGATTGAACTATTCGTTCTAATCTCAAAGACTTATCCTTGCACTAATGCAGGAATGAGGGAAAGCTCATAAATTAAAAGGATATACGGAAATACTAATTATTGAACCCATTGTTCTCCCATTCCACTACACCCGGTCTCGGCAACAACGATTCAAATTAACCCCTTAAACTGCTACGTCCCAACCCAAAATAAAAAATTATTTGACGGAAGAGAATCTTATTTTACAGCAATATTAGAAAGTCATATTTAGAGCAGAAGTGCAGATGAGAACCAATTTTTGCTTTAATTTCCTAATAATATCCATGGGCACATAATTTTGCTGATTTTTAAATCAACCATTTGGTTCATCTAAACAAATGTAAATTTATATTATATTATAGATTTTCTAGACATCAACTAACAATGCTTAAATACTCAGTAATCGTGAACAGTATTAGTAGTAGAAAATAACAATTTATTGTTACTACTATATACTGCTTTGTCCTTTTAGTGTTTTTTTTTTGAGTGACGTTCACAATTCATGAGTCAAGTTATATGTTCTTCCAAACAGCTCAATCTAATTCCAACAGTTTTTAGTTCATCTCAACTCATACGAACAAAACAGTCTGAATGCATATTGTGTAGATTTTATTTAATAATACATCGCTGATAAGCATGAAAAATGTAAATTAGGTACCTATTTATATTTAATAGGGAAGTATAGCACATTTCTTAGACTATATTAAGTAGACATGAATACACAGACTACAAAACTAAGCTAAACAGATTTTAAAAGTCGATACCTGAAATAATTAAACATTTTTGACCTACAAACCATGAAACTGATGACTATAGCTAATTACCGAAACAACATAAAATTAATTAAGGAGTAATTTTATGTTTTACTATAACATTAACCTTGGGAAATAGTATGCATAATAGTGGGTATGTATTCATTAGCAAAGCTATGTGCCATTTTTAGTTAAGCAAAAATGATTTCATAAAAAAACAGCCTTTCACTGATTCCTTTGACGTGAGGGTTTGATTAATTAATTTATATATTTCTTTCACTTTTTGGTAAAAAAGCAAATAAACGGAGAAAAAGTAAAACTACGACTATAAAGCAACATTTACATTGTTCATTATACTTAGGTAGATATTTATATTTAATTAGTATCTACTTTCAAATTTAATCAGTGACTACAAATATATTACTATGATTTATATATATACATATAAATTCATTAAACAATCGTTTTATCCGCTTTAAAATCTAATCAACAATAATTAAAAACACAAAATTGCTCTTTATGAATTTTATGAATTTATTTGAACTATTCAGCAAAGCATCTAATTGAAATAATTTCTTCATATATTTTTGATACTCTCAAGACTGCCAAATTTTGATTGATTCCACTTCGTTTTTTAAAATACTTCTACATTGGACTCCTGTTAAAAACGTAAGTAAAAAAAGTTAAGTTCTAACAACAACCAACAGACGACTTACACAAAATACATATTTTGCAAGCATACATTATAGTTTACTCTAATCTTTATATTGGTGCTGTTCCCCTCAACACAACATACACAACGTTTATTACTATAAATTAAGTTCTTTAATTTTAGTAATGCGTTCTTCGACAGAAAGAATCAGTAGCATCATAAATCAAATTAATCTTAGAAGCTATTATATCAAAATTTACTTGACCTTCATCATTTTGTGCTAACTACCTATTTTGTAATTTGCACACAACGTGTTACTCCCATAAACATAGAGTTGCGTCGACAAATTTGGACTGGCATAGCAGTAAACGATTTTATATTCAATATAGGTAATTAGATAAATAACAAGGTCAAATACATCCGGTGTATTAGTTACAATAATAACACGAGCAAATATAAATAACTGCAAGAAAACAAACAAATATGTCTCATAAAATATTTCGGTTATACATATAATACCCAATAGTAAATTATAAAAAGCCAACTTAATGTAAAAATCGTTTATTAAAAATATGTTACCATTCTATCATACGTAGGTAACTCAATTATTAATATTTTTTAAATCGTAACTGTTACGATTAATATGTTTCACAATTTTGTTTTTGTCCTTTTTATTTAGAAAAAAAAACATTTTCAGATACTATGTAAAATGGGTTCCACATAAATATTAAATAGGTATTACATTAAATTGGCTAACACATAAGTTGAACATTATAATGGTGTGATAATTGCTACCATAATACACGCCACATAGTGCAACTAGAACATCCATTTCACGTGCAATGTCGCGGGTACTGTGGCTTAGGTTTTTCTCGACAAGGTATAAAATGTCTTCCTCCTTATTTAAGATACGTTGTGGTCTTTCTTCCACGACCTTCAAACGTTGGGTTTACTCTACCTGTGTCCAGTACCTTTGAATAGCACTTTGGACTGTTCGGGGATTCGGTTATTGTCTAGATTCACGATTTACAAACAATACGTCATATTTAAATCATATTAGCACTTTCCGTACATTGATACTAAAACGAGTAATTCATTTGATTTTGAAATAATACAGCGTAAATCATTGGACAAGGCAGCCAAGTCACAAAATAACCACACTAAACGTGACCTAGTTGCTATAAAGGGTATCCGAAAATTTCACCGACAACGTTTGACTGCAAATTCATGACGATAAATAAATACGATGGGCATAAACACAGTTTCGTGTTATTAAAGAAATTTTGGTAACATTTCCTTCTTCGCGAAAGTAAAGTTATAAGTTTGTTATCAAACGTAGGTACGTGTAAATATTGAGAGTTCGCCAAGAATGTTTATTACAGCAAAATACAATGCAAACTTACAAAAGTAAGAGTGACGTTTATTCCACACAAACACGCAGAGCTCAAAAAGTAACTATTGTCGGACGGAGTAGGCAAACTTCACTGAAAATACATGTCAAAGTTAACGCAAGTTTTATTGTGCGATAATAACGAAAGTGCTCCTGAAATCACCTGGTTGTTTTGTCGAATGCTCACAACTCGTATTTAGTGACTAGAAAGTTTGTATTTATGCGCTGAGATAAATTTATCACCCCATTGTACGCCGGAAAATTATTCATGAATGATGTGAAAGATAGAAAACCGAACAAAACTTCCACATTGAAGAAGTAAATGAGAAGAACTATTTAAAAGTATCGTATTAATCGCAAGGGTCCTTTAAAGTTCCATTTTACTTCGTCCACACAACTAAGATTAATACTTATAGGTATCTAAGTAAAAGTACAACATAAAAGGTAATAATACAACGCAAAAGATATACACAAACGTGTAATTTTACACAATGTATCATGCATGTTCAATTCATTTAAATTTTCTCTGTATAAAAAAGATTGCAAATATGTAAAAAGCCAATGTGGATTTCCACAATTTTTATCAATGCACTAAGAAAAGACAAAATATCTCAAAAAGAGGATGAAGATATAATATCTGAACCGAAAAAATGTGTTCCACAATTGGTGTAGAGTTTGGGGGGGAGGGGTTAAATCCGAAAAAACTCAATAAAACTACTCCAATGTCTTTAGACGGAAAATCTTTTTCACGTGAAAATACTAGTACTAGCTTTTTATTATGATTGCTGTGTATCAAGCTTGAACTACAAAATACCTATTGATTTGTTTGGTTGATATAACAAAAAATGCAAACATTTTTTAACTAATTTTAGAAAAAAATGTTAATACACTCTATCCATTGAAGAAGTTATGGACGAAAAAAAACGTGGATACCCTCTATATAAGTTAACATCCTCTTATCTATCTAATCCTCTTGGCGCAATGGGTTAATTCTTTAAATTCGTTTTTAATGGATTTAATGTTGTAGGTACATCCTTATTAAATAGGAACCTTCAGTTTGCGTTTCGCCAATAGATATATATATTTTTTACTGCTTCATTATTAACTAGCCATTATTATTGGCTATTGTTGGTACTGCCAACCTAGCAACATAATACGACAAGACGTAGTTGTTGTTAAATACGTTCCCAATTCTAAATCTTAGAGTAAAAACGTTTTACCACTTTAATGTGATTTTAGAGCATTCTGATGGAAATAATATACAAGATAAGTAACTATACTATTTCCTAATTTTATTTTACAAATATTTCATGTGGAATTTTACTACCAGAAATGACTCAAAAAGTACTGTTATTAATTTTTATATTTTCCATATATGTATACAGGTTCGGAAAGTACCGATGGTCCATCTGCCGTTACGTGAGAGCGATAAAGTAAGATAAGAAGTGGATCTTATTTGTGGAAGGGCGAAACGGGCGGTGACTATGAGACGCCTTCATTGTAGCCATCCTTCTCTATCGCATGGATTTCTATGTCTTACTTTATCGCTCTCACGTAACGTCAGATGGACCATCGGTACTTTCCGACCCTGTATATATAAGTTTGTGCATGTTTTAAGATTATTCCAAAAAATAAGTTAATAAAAAAAAAAGAAGAGAAGTCACTTTTTAAGTAAACAATTCGAAATTTCCGATTTCGATAACCAAAGGAGCATGAATCGAAAAGTTCAAAATGTATAGTTACAACAAAATTGGGTAAATGGTATTTAAGATACATATTTAAGAATTAGCAAGTTTTTTACAAAAGTTTAACACCCTGCGGACCAATGTTTATATGAACTTTTTGTCTTAAAATCACTCAAATAATCGTCTGTTGAATTTATTGTACATACTTAATTAACACCCTGTATATAAAGATTTTCAAAGGTACTGTCCAAAAAATCATAGTAGGCCATGGTTCAAGAAATACATATTCATAAGGCTACTATGTATACAAAATTCATTCGAATCGTGCGTCGCAAATAAATAGTTATTAATTTCGTACAGGCAGTCATCTCGGTACTCTAAGTCGAACACAACTGCAGTGGAAATCGGCAACGTTTATAAATTATATTTAATAGCATGTTCTCTCCTATTCCTCGAGTAAGATTGATATCCGCATACGTTGAGATGACATAAATAATTTATTCTAAGGAATGTTACATATTTTTCGAAACTATAAATATAGTACGTATATATAAGATTGCATCTGACTTGAGACCGTCGCACACACAAATTGAAATTGTAACATAATTCAAACTGAAGTTTAGAATTCTCATACCGATCTTTATGCAGGTATATATTTTGAATACTTGGGAAGAGGTCAGATACTATTTCTTCACCTTCCTCATCTAGTGCTTACATGCATTTCGAAGTTGTGGAGAACTAAATATAACGGAAATTTTCGAGTCAAAATAAGAAAAACATTATCCGCACATGTCAAAAATTAATGAAAACAAATATTACTCAAGGTGATACTAAAATTTCAGTCGCATACATCCACAAATATAGGTATATAATATAGGTAAAAGTATAGCAAATATCTACACTTCTCTTCGACTGCTCGCGAGTGACGTCATTACCTGTTCTCCCGCAGTGTTGACCTTTTTAAGGGTCTTACAAATTCAGAATTAAATATATCACTTATTATTAATCCTATTAACCTAATTTTTTTAAGATATATTTAGGTGGTTAAATACTATCAGAAAATGAAAAAAAAATGTTTAAAATTATATATCACTGAATGGGCCTATTGACATAACATTATTTTTAAAGTTTGCACAATATTTTGGTTTATTTATGTTTTTCCGCTCTCAAATTTACTAAACAGATTTTTTAATATTTTACTATGAATAAATACTAGTTACATTTTTTTAAATAAATTTTTCTTATGAAGCGATAATTTTATGATTCCCGAACCAGTTTGACCTCAATGTAGTTATTTCTATAGATGAAGTAAAAAAAGAAAGATCTCTTAACTAATATGACCTAAGAGAGAAAATATTGAACGAAGTTAGTACCATCAATGAAGTGGGTAATATGACTTACATGGAATACAAATATCCTTCGTCTAAAACATAATGGAGGTATTATAAGACTCCTTTTATAACAAGACATTTTTTCTTAATAGAGAATTTAAAAATGTGTTCAGTAGAAAAACCACAATATTGTGCAAACTATCAAAGTAAAGATATTTGTTGCAGATATCTTTGTAATCAGAAAAAGAGACGAATTGAAAAAACGGCAAATATACAGGAACCAAAAATCTATTTCAATTTTCATTTAATTTCGGGGATGAACGTAATAATTTTTTCCTACGATTTTTTTTCTATTTGTATTTTTATTTCTAACTCATTATTATGACAAAGCACTAAAGCCTCTACAAAATGTATTACCATAAAAAAATATCATAACTGACTTATAAAATGTATCTGATTTGCTTGCTTATTTGATGATTTGAAAATTTTCACCACTGTCAAAGACTTAATAGATTGTAAGCCACTACAGAATAATTTAGAATATTTATCCTTTGCAACGTTATATCCTTAAATGTCCCGAAACAAATTTTGATATTATACAGTCTCGGAAAATTTCGTCCCACTTTCCAATCTGAGCTACAGAGCCGTCTCCAGTCGAGGGAATCTAGATCACGCTCCACGTGAAACAGAAGGCGAGGTGCGAATCAAAATACGTGAGTTTCGAGAATTTCTCTTGGAACCCTTCACGAAGCTCCCAACTGCTCCCAATCACCAAAGCTGCATCAGACAATACCGACAGAGGCCGATTCTCGTGGCGGAGTGACCGCGGATGACGCGCTGCGAAAAGTCACCCTTGTTTCGAAATCCGAACTGGAGAACATGCGGACAAACCACCATACTAAATCACAGATCGAAAACCAATACGATTCAAGCAGATTCTGAAGACCGAAAAATTCAAAATGGCCAAATGTCTAATCTAAGGCGAGAATTGCTACAGCACATCTGCGGAGTTATCATAGGAAGTGTTCGAACATCAACTCTGATACCTTACAGCTGATTAACCAGCGATAGATACCTCGCCATACATGTTGTACGCTTCAAATCTAATGCTCATTGTGTTACATAAGTTCCCCGGACGGGGTACCGCACTCTTGTAAACTTTTTCATTGATTTTTCGAGAAAATATTATTATTCTTCTTTTTTGACTAAAGCCCATAATTAAGCATTTCTTGAGTTCTCGAACTTTGTTAAATACAGCTTTACGAAAACAAAAATTAAAGGCACTTTGTTTTTGAAATTTTTTGGACGCCCTGTAAGTTTTATTACATATTTTGTCACGGGACGCAAAGAAATCCAACATTGCGCCTCGTGATTTACTGCCAGGGGCCTTTTGGAACAGCAGGCTGCGGCGCACTCGACGTTCAGTCCTCAGTCCGACCGCTGTTCATTAAATAATCGCCGTGTCGTGGAGCATGATCGTTTGTATCGGCCATATTGACATGGGCCCTCGGTGGAGACATCGGAAGTTCGAATCGAGCCCCACGTTGGGCGCCATGTCGAGGATTATGATCTGTAGTGCCTAATATTTGAGAATTGTGCGGGGAATTTGTAACATGGGCTCGCCGCGAAGACGTCGAAGCAGGACTTCGAGCCCCACGTCGAGCGCCATGTCGTGAAGTATGATCTGAATGTTGTGTTTGGTCGGCATGGGTCCTCAGTGGAGGCATCGGGAGTTCTAATCGAGCTCCACGTTGGAAACCATGTCGCAACCTGTGATCTGGGATGTTAGTTCCCTTGACCGGGTTCCGCGGCAGGAACGCACGGAGTTCACGGGGATCGTCGCTATCGACGCCCGGTCGCACTATATTCTCTGACGATTGGAATCTGTGGTGGATATGACCTACAGACGTGGTGTCTAGGACACGAGCTCGCGGGGGAGATCTCGACGAAGAAGGTCGAGCTCCGCGTTGAGCGTCGTGTCGGGTTAGACTTTCTTGATATGGACCACTTAGGCGATGATCGTATGTTCGGGGGAAATCATGAGAATGGACGGGCGACGTACAAGTATTGTTTTGATAAAAAAGGCCGGCTTCGTCACCTATGACGTAGTCGGCTAAGGGGTTTTCGCTTACTATGGCACCCGAACGCGATGCGCATTGCTCCCGCTGGATACCACTTCGTAAAAAAGCTGAATGAACTGTAGCGTCGTCACCGACGGCTAGCTCACGTTCCGAAACACCCGACCTCGGAAGTAGGCCGCTATCGGGGCCAGACCGTGAACCGTGGTTGGACTCATGGGATTCCCCGGACCCTACCAGTTGGTACGTAGGTTGAACCTCGTCCCGAGTATCTGTGGGTGACCCACTTCGTGGTAACTCTTGGTTGCTACTCGGATCCGCGAGTGCGTCGTGAGGGGTGGTCGAGATGGTGCCAGTAACTCGCGTAGCAGCGGACCTCAACGCGTACGGCGCTGTGGCTGCGCCGTGCCGCGTACTTCCGCGAGCCACCATCTTCGGTCCCTCAGACTCTTCGCGGAGCATCGATATAGCGTTGGCAGGAGAGGCCATTTCCTCTTTCACCCCGAATGTCGAGAGATCTTTCGCCGGCAAACAGGTGTGAGGGCAGTTCGTGTGACCGCTGGTCTCTCCGATTTGGGACGAGGTCTCGTCCAGCTCAGTCTTGATCATACTCACACGATCTAATTTATTATTCGTAGTATTACCTTCGAGGGCACCAATCCTCGTAGCACTGGATTTCGTAGTCGCGTCGCAGGGGTTCATCTTCCCCGTACGACAATGTCGGAGCAAGCTCTTTTGCTCCGAAAGTCTTGTAGACGTCTTGTAGTAAGCACTGACTCTACTATTAAATGTGGGTCTCTCGAGGGAGCCCTAGAAGTAAGGATAACTTCTTTACTAAATTTGGAAGTACGCCGCCACAATAACGTGCGTACTATTGCTTTGTGCCCGTGGGTCACAAAGTAAATGCCTCGTAGGGGTTTGACGAGGAAGGTTGCCTCGACGAGTGACCGCCTAGAAGTTTGACGAGGAAGATTGCCTCGGATTTGCAGATCTCAATGGAGTCTGAATTGTAGGTCTCGTAGGAGCCTATGTGTGTACTTTGTACCGAGGTGCGGGTCTCTCGATGGAGCCGGCACAGTCGGAATCAAAGTCTTCGTCGGAGGGTCGCAAGCCTCGGACGGTATGCAGGTCTCTGGAGGAGCCTGAAAGTATCGCTGTTTCGTCGCAGGGGGCGATCGAACAGGATCTTCGCCTCAGGTTGGGCTACCTCGGGCGGGACGCAGGTCTCTGGAGGAGCCTGGAGTATCGCTGTGTCGATGCGAATGGCTATCGCACAGGATCTTCGTCGGAGGTGGTCAGTCTCGGACGGTTTCGCAGGTCGCAAGTGGATCCTGGAGTTTACCGCTGTTTCGATGCAGGGGGCTATCGAACAGGGTCTTCACCTCAGGCTAGGCTACCTCGGGTGGTTGTCTCGTTAAGCGAGTAGTGGTTGCAAAGCACTATCAATATCACGTCGAGGAATGGCAGCCTCGACGGAAGCCTCGTGAAGCGAGCCTGTGAGCTTGAGCTCCAAAGTTCTTGAGCTTGATGACAGGGTTTTTTCAATCAAACCGTGGAAGATATGTTAAAAGTATATATTGAATAAAATTAATAAACAACAAAGATTCACAATTAACATATACAAGTTATTTACCATGAATAAGATTTGTTACAATTCGCTCTGTATCGCTTTCCGTCTCATGTACTCCCACTGAAGTACTGTAAACGTCAAAAGTAGACGTTCGATCACTTTTGTGGGATTTCCATACTTTTGGCGGACCGGGCCTTGAATTGTCCGCCAAAATCTCGAACCAAAATCATCCATCGTCCCCATCAACGCCGGGACTCGTTCCCCTCTGGCCTCTCCGGATAGTCGATGTCGGCGTCGGGGATTTTGGAGTTTTTTCCCGGTTTGGGAAAAACTCTACCCGCGGTCTCGGCTTAGGCTGCCGAGCATCGCATCCAACCGCCAGAGCGGTGGAACCTTCGGAAGACGGTCCTTTCGGCCCAAAGACGGGGAAATTGGAAACATCGGTGAAATTTTCCCCGTCTTCGTAAAAGGGCTTACGGAGGTCTTATTTCTTGATGGATTCATTTGAAATTTTGTCTGTAGATACACGGCATGACATAGTGCCGTGGTTGGAGGGTTCGACCGAGATCGCGCGGATACTTTCGGCGGCAGCTCTAAAGGCGTGAAAACCTATTATGGCTTAGCTGGCCGTTAGTAGTCGGGCGATTCGGTTCGAATTTGGATATGACAACCACCTAGCGATACTCTAGTGTGGTTGGAGGGTTCGGCCGAGATCGAATGAGCGGAACGGCTGAAAACGCGGAAAACGTGAAATCCGCGTTTCCCCGTATAACGGCGTTTTGGCTCATCCGATTCGGACGAAAATTTAGTAAGATAATGCTAGCGACTTGAGGAGTGCTGCATTAAATTTTGACACCGATCGCTCAATAACTTTTGGAGTTATTGGCGATAGCGTCCTTGACCAATTCAAAAGGGTGGTGAAATTTCTAATGGCCATTTCCAAATGTCATCGTGAAGCGTCCCGGGGTTCGACTGCAGGTTGCGAGAGCAGCGGCAGTGGTCACTGCGCGCCGGGATGGCAGACCCAGGCGAGATCGGTCGCGATGCGGGTGACACTGGAAAGGTCGGTGAAATTGGTCTTTAACGCTCTGGGAGCGCTATCGCCGTGAGGATCGATGTCTGAAGACTCCTATAGAGGCTTTTTCATTCTGCCCGGCCGACGGCGATTGATTTCACAACCGTGGCGGGTTTTTGGTTTGAATTGGAAAGGTAGGTGAATATGATTGTTTCGCCTCCTTTTCAATTCAGCGGTCTCCGGCATATCCGTAGGTACAAGATTATGACTTCTATGAATATACGGGGTGTTCTGAAATCCTGAAGCTCGCTCGAAGGGTGGAATACGACAGCCGAGTTTTGCCTCGGTAGCTCACTCTCAGTCGAGACTTGCCACGAGAAGCATCTCTGAGTTGGTCTTCACACTTGTATTATAGTGTTTGAATCGAATAGCCTCTCATTGTCCGCTCCTTTAGTGACGAGTAGTCGCTACCAATTTTTTTAAATAGTAGTAGTACTGAGTATCAGCGACCCTTCGGGGTATATTAAGGCTGTTCCCCTCAGCTTGTGGTACGGCCTGGTCTGCCAGTCCACAAAATAGGGAAAAAAGAATTCGTAACAAGTTCCCCTTTACTTATTAATTACGGGGAACCCTACACCTATCGTTCCACAACGCGAGTCGAACCCGACATCCGCAGAAGCAGCCGCGGCCGTGCAGAAACGCTTTCTGCACGCATCCAGCGTGTTCTGGGGATTCTTAGGGATACCCCCAACCACGTCACAATCCTCCAAACGGGTCCGAAACCACCGCGTTCGTGGACAATTTGATTACTGCCCATGGCTTCCCAAGATAAGCAAAACTTTTTATCAAGAATACATTTTTCTCGAAAAATCAACAATAAAAAAGTTTACAAGAGTGCAGTACCCCATTTGGGGACACACCGTATATCACGCTTAAAGAAGCTTCCAAAACACTACATAATCTAAAGGCGGGTATCCATTTGTGTCAAATGCCCCGTAACGTAACACCGAACATGTTACGTTACAGCTAGTGCATGGAGACGGAAAATTGTTGCATGATACATGTAACAAATTTGACACGCGTAACTAATCCGGGACGAACCATCAGTTGTCGGTTTTTTGTCGTCGTATCAAAGGGATGCAACAGTACTTTCTGCCACATGTTGAGACGGGGTTACCCTTTTGGCCGTAACGTTGCCTGTTGCACATGTGATTTTGTCTTATTTTTTGTTTCGTCAGTCTTTTGTATACCGGGTAGGAAAGTACCGATGGTCTATCTGAAGTTACGTGAGAGCGATAAAGTAAGCCAAAGAAATCCATGCGATAGAGAAGGATGGCTATAATGAAGGCGTCTCATAGTCACCACCCTTTTCGCGCTTCCACAAATAAGATCCACTTCTTATTTGTGGAAGGGTGAAATAGGCGGTGACTATTAGACGCCTTCACTATACCCATCCTTGTCTATCACATGGATTTCTATGGCTTACTTTATCGCTCTCACATAACTTCAGATAGACCATCGGTACTTTCCTACCCGGTATGGTCTGGGGTCAGTCTGTTTTCTGCAGTGACTAGGAAGAATGTGTTTTTCTGTGTTTGTGCCATGGAGTGCAGTAAAGAAAAGATTTCCGGAGATTTCCGTTTCTTATTCTTCAAAATTGTATGATGAATAAAATATATGACGCTGCTGTTAACTGCAATTGCAGTGACGAATCCATTATTGCAGTCAGGTTCATACTGCGAGTTTATGTTCCTGTATCGTGTCGTAACCTTATTTTGTTACGTTACGGAATGAATGATACGACCAAAACCACACATACTTTCGCAGCGAACCGTGTCACCTTTTGCAACAGGCCGTAACATGTTCGTTGTTACGTTACGGAGCATTGCCACAAGTGGATACCCGCCTTAAGAAGAACTACACAAGCTTCAAGTGGCTTCCAAATCTAGGTACTCTGAGAAAACCTCAAACTATTGTTTAGGCAAGCAAATATATCTTTTATTTCTAAGCACAATTTAAATATAGCATATAACATAAAAGACCAACCACGTTCTGTGATTTTGGTATTATCTTCGATACGAAACTATTGCGACTGAAGCCCTCCGTGTTTTCATTGTGCGAAGTAGTCGCGATATTATTAATATAAACACATTGGAATCTCTTTACTGTACCTTTGTTAGAAGCAAACTAGAATATGCGTCACTTGGTGTTCCAATTTTGAAGAAATTATGTACTACATTTTTAAAATTCATGGTGTTTATCTACCCGTGGAGTGTACTCAGTGTAGTCTTCCTGACTCGTTTTATATATTCTCATTCAGTACTAGGGGTGAATGGAATGACATTTTTCTTTATAAAAGTGGGCACAACGGTTTTAATTGTCCATCTACATTGGCTCGACAAATTATCGACAATTACCAACATTTGACCTGAAGAACAAACTTGTTACAAACATTTTATTTAAAAAATACATAATAAATACATTTACTTGCAGCGTTAATAATCTCGAGGCGTATTTTAAACCTTAATTTCTACTAGATAGATTATCTCATTTTATTGTTGTTTTTTTTTTCATATACAGGGTGTCCTAAAATTAATGTGGCACAAAACAAGGGTAGATTCCTTACATCAAAATAGTGCGATATAGCTAAACTTACCTTAGTCGATTTGAGGATAATAAAAAAGTTACAGGGTGTTAAAGTTAAAAATTTGTTAGTCAAAATTCTTTAAATTTTGTGGATTCGGAGGTTTCTGCTACAAAACGTACTCTTGGTTGATAGAAATTGGTCATAATACATAGTTAAATTTATATCATTAGAGAAAAAGTCAACTAATTGGTTTCACATACTCAGATTAAAATCAAAGGCCACTAACTTGAAGCTCACTAGTTAGCAGAAACTCAGATTTGATTAAAATTCACTCACTTCTATTGCAAAAGATTCAGTCATAAAATTTTAGTTGTACTCATAATATAGAGTAATTAGAGTGAAAATTTCATTCAATCTGGTCCGGACAGAAATTGATACATTACTGGGTAAAATTGAATGAATTTGAGTGATTTTTTTTTACAGTGTAGTAGCAACTTTTTTGTTAATTTGTGATGTAGAATAAAAAAGCCACTAAAGTTTTGTTAAGCTTTCTGGTTATATCCCGTACATTGAATTAAAATACCAGATGAGGAATGACAAACCTAGAAAAAATTAGGGCCGTGTGAACTAAACCTAATATTTTTAATGGCGAATGATCCATTAATCATCGGCCAAAATGGAAATAATTTCTCGCCTCCGCAAGCATCAAACTTCTTAAGTTATATCCTAAAGTTTCCGTGTAAGCCATACATCAATATTTTATTTATCAAGCCGTATGAATAAACTGTCACAATTCATGACACTACAAGAGACATAAAAGAATTTTCTCACACCGCAAAAAAGAATTTGATAAATAAAGGCATTACTCAATGTCCGGCGCACGTATTTCGTTTAGTTCGAACATAATCTTACCGCATTGTGTCCATAAATCGTAAAATTTATCAATGTTTTCCTCATAAATAATACACACCGAGGACGATCGAGATGGCCATAATGAAAACAACTTATTTTTTATGAACTGAAAAAATTTACAACACCATTCATTCTATTACAGAAGCTGGGAAATGAAAAAAACAAAGTCGTTCATTTGAGCAAATATTGACAAGTTTAACTACAGTGAAACATAATAACGGTCACATTGTGTTCTTACGGATCGTTTAACAATTTGTTGTCTTTTCGGGGAAAGGTATTTTTTTCGTATAAAAAGATTGCTTTCCATAATTTAATATTATAAAAATGGAGCAAAGTTGGTAGAAATAGTGGAAATAGTATATTAATAAATTCATATCATTTGTTTGTTCTTTTTTTGTATATTTAATCACCACTATCTTATGTCAAATTTAAAACTTCAAATAATATTACTTATATATCACATTAATTTTAGAGAAGAAAGTAGTAACGTAGCATTCTACAAATAAAATAATTTGCATTAAATATTTAAAAATTACATATAATTGCCATAAGCATTCGACTGTAGTAGTAGCAATTCTTATAGTTTGTAAGGTGTCAGTAGTGAAATGGTTTTTACTCAATAATCTAGGAGCCAGATAGGGTTCCGTGGTCAATCAGAGTGCCACGGCTGCAAACAACTTACTCTTAAGTATTTTGACCTCCTGAATCCAAAAAACTTAGTCGCAAAGCCTGAAAGTGGTCAGTTTAATTGCTATTGACAAATTAAATGTTTAAATGGCTGTAAAAAGTTTATTTTTATAGCTAGTAGAATTTTTTATGCGTTAAAAGATACGTTTTCTCATATTCAACATATACTTTTTTGGAAATTAAAAAAGATTAACTTTAACCAAAGTTATTGTAAATTTAGTGCAAATATCTTACATTTTCCGTCTCCGCGCGCACCAATCTTACCATATCTTTGGTTCTATTGGACGAATTGAGACGCACATCTCATTTTTCATTTCAAAGCTTGAACTTTATTTTACAAGATAGGTAAGTTTCATTTATTAATTTATTTATTTAACAATTAATGGCAGCTTAGAAAGTTGTGAAATTTCATCGAAAATGCTGGTTTTATTTGTTTAATTTTTTATTATTCAACTTCGATGAAAAACCAAAAAAGTTACGGGATACTGTTCCTCGCATCCTAACAATCATTTCATCCTTATAGTTATTAGGTTTCTTTATCACAATCCGTGAAGAGACGCGCGCTTTATCGACAGATTAGAGTGCAAAAGCGCGATGAGTTATAAACTTTTATTATTAAGAAGTCACAAAGATTAAATAATAAAAAAACATTAACAGTTGGTTTAATTACTGATATTTATATGATTTACATAAGTAATAACAACAATTGTTTCAAGGTTTTTATTGATTTATTTCTTTTTTAATAATGGGCTCATTATCGACATTTTTTCAGGTGCTTTGCCTTTGGCAATAGCAAAATGAGCAACATTTAATTTCTGCAGCCACACAAACACATGATCTTCTAGAGCATACTTTGCATGTGCAATTAGTGATGAGTCCGTCTGGTGAAGGAACCAATATTTGTATTTTTTTTTAGAGCAAGCGTATTCCCATCATCTATCCAGTCGAACATGTGTGGGTCTAGTTTTGCAGCGTGGCTATTTAAACAGTTTACCTGATTATAAACTACACATATACACCTTAAAATGTGCAGTTGTACTGATGCACTTGTAGGAGGCAGCTCTTCTATTAAAGCGCATTTTGAATGGCAATAAGACCATACTCGTAGGTCATCAAACTTCTTACAGGTACCTTTCTTTACGACATTAAATATTCTTCTGCCATTTTAATATTTGCTTCGATAGTGGTTTCTAAATAATCTATAAAATTAAACATCTCATTTTAAAATATTTTAACTAACGGTTATATGATTAATTTTATTAATGCCTTGATAATGAAATTTACAATGAACTACATTTTACCTTTTCCAAAATTTCCATAATTTTTCAAATAGTTTGTAGGATCTGCTTGCACATCAAAAAGATATAAGTATATAGTGCACTTGCACTCTGGGCTTTCGATCGAGCGCGCATACGGCTAGAGCGATGTACGCGCTTCTTCTTTACGGACTTTGATAAAGAAAAACTAATAACTATAAGGTATTAAATGATTGTTAGGATGCGAGGAACAGTATCCGGTAACTTTTTTGGTTTTTCATCGAAGTTGAATAATAAAAAAAAGCCTTATAAACAAATAAAACTAGCATTTTCGTTGAAATTTCACAACTTTCTAAGCTGCCATTAATTTTTAAATAAATAAATTAATAAATGTAACTTAGTTATCTTGTAAAATAAAGTTTAAGCTTTAAAAAGAGTTGTCGTGCTTCTCAATCCGTCCAATAGAACCAGAGATATGGTAAAATTGGTGCGCGCGGAGACGGAAAATGTAAGATATTGGCACTAAATTTGCAATAACTTTGGTTAAAGTTATTTTTTTTTAATTTTCAAAAAAATATATGTTTGTTATGGAAAAACGTAACTATTAAAGCATAAAAATTGTGATAGCTATAAAAACAAACTTTTTACAACCATTTAAACATTTAATTTGTTAATAACAATTGAACTGACCACTTTCAGGCATTGCGACCAAGTTTTTGAATTCAGGAGGTCAAAATACTTAAGAATAAGTTGTTTGCAGCCGTGGCACTCTGATTGGCCACGGAACCCTATATGGCTCCAATGTACAGGTGTGAACCACATCTAAAACACTTGTTTGATAACTATTGAGTAGTATTAAATGAGTAATAATAAGAGCTAATAAAAGTATTAGAGTAATAACAAGTGACTAACATTTACAATAACAACAGCATATATATAAAAAAAATACAGATAGTAAATAGGACAAACAGTTTAAATAGTTGATCTTAATTTAATACAAGGCAAAAAGATATTTCCTCTTATAACACTTACCTAAAACCAGGTCTTTGGATTGTATTTTGTAACAAAATCTGCCTTAATACCTCGTGGCTTTTAGGCACAGCACATGAAATCTTATCTAGAATTCGTATATCATTTTAAGCAATAAATTTCAGAAAAGTAGTTTCAAAAAATTTCTACTGGTTCAAATAAATACAGATTTCTGATTACCCGGATATTGTTGTTTTGTTACAACTTCAAGGCTACATGAAACTAAAGAAAACAAAGGTATGTTTACATTTTTTCAGAATCAAGGTGGTACAAATATGACTAAACGCATTTTTTATATTAACAATAAATCATTGTATTTTTATCAAATCCTAGTACGTAAATCTTTATTGTTTGGTTAAATTTTAGGACACGTAATAAACAATGCATTAATTGTAGCATAAAGGGCCCCTTACACGGTCAATATCGATATTGATCAATATATATTGAACGTAGAAGGAGTATATTGAAACAATAATATTGATGGCAATAATATTGAAGAAAATAAAATCAGTTCGTCCAGGCCCGTCAATATATTGAGGCGGCATCAGTGTTATTGTCACGTGTGAGGAGTATATTGTCATATTGTGCAATAAAACGTCAGTCATTTTCAAGACCCGGTAGAGGTTGCAGCCATGTAAGAGGAAATTTTTAATTGCAAATGCTGAAACCAATGCAACAAGATGTTGAAACGGTTGTTCATCCATTCTTAAACATTTTGTAGTCATCCGGCTCACTATTGCGTCCTCAGAGCAATTCCCCAAATCCATAACTCGTACGTCTATTTAACCAGCTTTTTGTCCATGCTGTTCTTTGCCTCCTTCTTTTCCTCTTCTTGAGGACCAAAGCAGACGCGATTAGAACCGGTAGATCCATTCTCCCTGACTTCACAATTGAAACTGACACTTTATTGATCATTGACTCGTATGAGGACTACCGTTTTTTTTTTACCATATATTGCGTCAATAGTATTGCTTCAATAATATTGACCGTGTAAGGGACCCTTAAGAAATCGTTAGATGTGAACAATATTTCATATTAAAAACTTAGAAAATAAAGTGAAAGCCAGCAAAACGCTACAGAGACATCACATCATTATGGAGAACGTTTTCCGATGAAATTCCATCCTGCCCCTCCCGTGAGTTCGATTTTGTCAATGATATTACACAAAATAACAAAGAATCAAAGTTTACATGTATTACGCGTTGTCACATTGTACATTTTCAAATATCGTATGCATATAGGTATATCATTTTTTATTGCCTAAAAGTTTTCCAGGCTACAAAGCAGGCTTCATCAAAGCATTAACCGAAATACGATATTCCCTTTGAACCACCTTTGTATCACATAATTACTCTATCAAAGGACTGGTAGCTAACAATCGGCTTAAAAATGATAGCGCAAGTATACATGTTTCACGTACGGTATGGTATAGCTTTAATACATACGAGTATACTACATCAACCAATTTATAATACAGTTTTATATTAATAGCATACATTTCTGCATGGCGAATCAGCGTTGATGTTTTTTTCCTTCTTAGATGCCTTAAGAGTCAGTACACGAAAACAAAAGGGTTATTTTTATAAGTGAAATTTTACATAAAGTGTAATGCAAGTTTTACAATCCAAATTGAATTGTTTTCGTATCAAATTCGCCAGCTTACAAATGAAGTACAACCTTTTGGAAATCAAATTCACCCGTTTGTAAAATAGGATATAAAATAAACCAAAAACTTTTGCATTCACCTGATTGAAACATTAATTTTATTTTAGAATAATATATACTTGAAACCAATCGTCTCTTAACATTTGTTCTAACTTGATTAGCTCAACCATATCAATTACAGGTTATTCTTCAGTTTTCCTTTGTGGTAACATCAATTTGTGATGTATTTTTGATCGATTGAGATGTTCTCATTTATTCATGCTGAGATGTATCTCTATGTACGTATGACAAAGGTTTTATATTTTATTTACCATCTTCATTTTGTAAAAAATAATCATCAGAGAAAATAATCATATTAGAATAAAAAGTCGGAAATAATTGGTTTCAGGAACCTACATGTTTTTCTAAGACATATGTTTTAGTTTCAACAGGAGGAAACGATGACGTTTTCATCGGTAGATTCAGAATGAGATCTTCTTTTACATTTAAGTACACTGGCATCTGTCATCTACGTCCTGTTTTATTTGCGCCAACAACAATCAATAGTAGTGGATTTTATTCCAGTACAAATATATGTATGTATGTATAACCCTTGAAGAATGATAAACGTATATTTATCGAAAACATATAATCGATTTTGCATGTGTCTTTACAGTTGCTAATACAATTATTCTAATATGTAAGTCTTTTAGGGAAAAAATTAAAAAGACGCCCTATTGACATGTTAGTACCTATATATTACAAAGAAAAACAGTTTTCGGAAAACCGATGTATTGCTACGGCACTTATTAAATAGCTGTAACAAATATATAATTAGGTAGTTACATCATTATTATTTTTACATCAATACCCAATAATATTTGAAAAAAACAGGAATCTTCATTCTTTGATTACAAATTCAATATAGCTCCACAATATATTCTCGTGCTGAAAAAAAAGAAATAAATGTACTCCCTAAGTAGTTAGGTACATAATTCTACGTCTGTAATCAATGTAAGTGAAAGGACTATTAAATTAGTTCCTTTTGTATGAGCTTTAACAACATGTTTTGTCTAAAAAATATAGAGAGTTCGCCTGATTATTAAAGACAAAATTGTCTTTTGTAAATGGATAGGCATCAAACTTAAATCTATTGCTAATGTAATAATCCATTAGGAAACGTACCTAGTAATTTAACAATAAAAACCATATCTGTTATTTTCTATTCAATATATTTTTTGTATCATACCTTTTTATATGCCATTAATATAATCTGTGTTAGAAAATAATAATCTGAAAAAAAAAGAAGAAAGAAAATTATTATGTATAAACGAAAATAAACATATTTTTTCGTATTACAAGCACATTATAGTTTTGAACAAGTTTTGAAGTACAATTCTGTACAATTCTTTCACTTAAATAAATATTGAGAACGAATTTATGAATTTAAGGTTTATGATATGTTTCAACAAATAGACATATCAAATTAGGTATGTTTCTCTGTGATCTACGACAAAAGCTAAAAAACAACCAAAAGATTTGGTAGTATTGGAAGTCTTCGACTAAGTGGATTTTGTTTTACATGTACAGTTATTTATGAGAGAATTGCACTGTATCGAAATTGTTCTTGAGTATTACTAATGTTTTTTTTGTACATACCATGTAAAAGAAAAGTAGAACAAATATGTTAAGTTCTATAGGTATGACAAATTACCCATAATTGGACCTGTCCTTTTGATTTTTATACAATACCTATTATATTTAAAATTCTTCGCAATTAATAATTACAATGAAATATATTATACGTGTAGCTTAGAATTTTTTTATTTGTTTTTCCTAATTGCAGTACCTGTGGCAAAAACTTAATTTAAAAAATGTCGATAAAATAATTATGCAAAACAGTTAGTAAGAGAATTACATCACGCGTGAGGTTTGCATGCCCACAAATTTATTTTCATTCTAAAGAATAAGGTTCACGATTTAGCGACCTTGCGTGCGTGGCCGTGACCTTCCAGTATGGAACCAGTTTTTTTTGTCCCATGCTACATTAAATAATCTTCCTTCATTTGTCTTCTTGTTATATCGAGTAGATGTTGTAATACTATATTTTAACAGGCTTTGCTGTTACCGATATCTTTCACAATAAATTTCCTTACACTTATAGGTTTCCCGTTTTAATAACACTTTCAAGATTCTGATAAGATAAGGAAAAAAAGATGTAATCCACAACTCATCATCAAACTACAAGTAAATAAATCTGTACTTCATGTTGCTATTGGTACTTACCAATAGCAGGCCATATTAACTAGTCAAGACAATGTTCTACTACTAATGGTAACATATGCGGCATTCCATGGCAAATTAGGAGAAATTTCTTTTGCCTTTAGAATTACGGACACTGTGTATTGAAAATATAATAGAACGTATTTCGTTTCATAAAAAAGTTACTCTTGTTCATTTTCGATATCTCCCTTGGTAATCGAGATATTTGTATATACAAATTTCAATACATTTCGTTTTTAAGCAACTTTTAATCCTTAAATTAAACTAATGCGACTGACTTGACAACTAGTGTATGAACCAAATTATTTACAGATTTTTAAAAAACAACTTAAAGGAATTTTTCCCTATTTATAAAAGGAATAATAGGGCATAACTGACGCCAAAATTAGTTAAAAATTATTATTTGTCATATTAAAAAACATAATAGTGCCATTTTTTTGTTCATACTGACAGTTTTCAAAATTATTGAGAAATTTCAATATAAAATTCAAACAATGAACGCGCTGTATCTTCGAAACCAGCAACATTTGCATAAAGCATATTTAGCTCAATCCACTTATTTTGGCCACCAGTATCCCCAGCTTCGAGGTTTCCCAACCTTTCGCAGACACCATGTACAATATGTATACAAATAAGCGTATTACACACACTCATTTGTCAAAAAAAAGTAATCGGTGCACTGATCGCAATGTTCACTTGATAACGAAAGTAATATTATAATAAATTTTAATATTGTAGTACCAAAGTAGTAGAATATGTCAATGTTAATAAAAAATAAAAATAAAGAAATAATATTTGCGTATATGATACGAGAAATATTAAATATCATTTTAAACCAAGTAAAAATCAAGATTCAATTTATTAATTTCAAGATTCAAAGTATATCTACTAATGCAGATTGCAAATAAATACAATCTTGGTTCAAGATATCACTCTTTTCTGTGCCTATTTGGGTATGCAAGGTTCATATTTATAAGTTTGGTTTCTCAAATTTCGTTGTGAATACCGACTTTTTTTAATCCTTGTTTTTGTAATTTTCATACCCCACCGCTGGACACGCTATGATTTCAAATAACAGCGCGCGCTAACAGCAAACGCGAGCAGAGGCATGCCTTGTTGCCAAATTTAATCTTACTTGATTTGCATACATGTTTTCCCACATCACACAGAAATTTAACAATGAGGACACACAAACACACCGTACCTAAAAATTACACTTTCTCGAAAGTCTATAAACTGAAAAAAATAGTAGTATATAACGAGCGTTCAAATAAAAACGTGGTCGAACTTGGCTCTGACACATTGGACGTAGGGAGTAGCTTATAGCGACCAACTTAATCTCATTTCTCAACGAGCTGTATAGCAGCTGTCAGTTTCAATAACGTTAATGACTATATAACTTTATTTTAAAGAATAATCGTGATAACAATAACAAACAATTAAAGGAGCTGCGGAAAGTGTCCCCCTCCTTGTTATAACAATAAATTAAAGCGGCTGCTGAAAGTGTCCCCCTCCTTGTTCCTAGCACTTTTCACACCTGTTCCTCAAAGAATTAAAGACATTTTCTAAGATGCTCGCTATTGTTAATTTCACGAATCTTGTCTATAAGTCGAGCCTGCAGATGGTTTAAATCAGGAATAGGCAGTTCAAAAATAGTGTTTTTAAGGTAAGGCCACAAAAAGAAATCACACGGCGTAATATCACATGACCTCGGTGGAAATTCATGTTCAGCATTAAGACTTATTAGTCGATTTTGGAAAACTTCCCTCAACATATTCATCGTCTCGCCTGCCGTATGTGCCCTTGCGCCATCTTGTTGAAAGTAAAAGTTTGTAATTTCGTTTTCTTCCAGCTGGTTAACAAAAGGAGCGATAATTTCTTCTCTATACCTTTGCGTAGTAAGAGTACCATTAAAAAAAATAGGTCCATAAATCCTCCTTCGATTGAGAGCACACCAAACTCCAATTTTTTGAGCGTGTAGAGGGCCCTCGACAAAAAAGTTATCTGTTTTTTCAGAAGACCACATTCTCATATTTTGTGAGTTTACGTAACCACTTAAATGAAACCAGGCTTCATCAGAAAAAAAGGTGATATTATGAAGTTTACCGTAGTTGTTTAAAAACCATTCACAAAATACAGCCCGTCGCGGAAAATCAACTTCATGAAGTTCTTGCTGACAAGTTAAACGATAGGAGAACAAACGCAAATCTTTTTTTAACACTGTGTGTCAGGTACCGACTGATACTCCCACCATTTGTGATAAAACACGTACAGAAGTTCTTGGCGCATTTTCCATTATTTGTTGGACATTTTCTTTTAATTCTTCAGTCCGCTTTTTAGGTCGGCCGCTCCCTTCTTTTCTTGTTACACTGCTCGTTTCACGAAAAACATTAACACAACGCTGAACTGCACTTTGAAAAATTTTGTACTCAACAACGCCGGGAAATTGATTTTGAAATTCTATGAAACATTCCTCAATAGAATACTTCCATATTCCATCAATCTTGCGTCCATTTCTAAAGTAGGACTCTATGATAAACACTTTTTGTTCTTGAGAAAACACCATTTTAAACGCTTTTTAAAACGAAAATATTCAAATTGATAGCGGCGATATAGCGCTTTGACAGATGACGTTTAAGTTCATTTGCTATAGGCTATGCCCTACGTACAAATTTTCAGAACCAACTTGACCAGATTTTTATTTGAACGCTCGTTATATTAAAATGAAGCAGACATTCTCGTTTCACCAAATTAATGTTAACACATATCAATTCAAGTAATAAGTAAGTTAATATTTAATAAAACATACAAAAGATATTAATTTCTTAAAAACACCCGAGAACTTTTTTCGTCTTTGACGCTTCGTCATTAAAAACAATATGGTGACTTTAACGTAACTTACAGCAAAGTCGTATAAAAGAAATCTGTTTTTGCAAATTTTTCATTGCAATTTCACTCTCTGCCACTCCGTTGGTTACAATTATAATATTCTAATATGTATAAATCATCATAAATATATATATTTTTATTCAAAATATAAATTTATTTTTCTCTATTATAATTTATGTAAGTACTTTATTTTTGTAGCAAATGTCAATAACTTGGAACTTACATAAATATTGTTAACTGTAAATGTAATATTATTATCTATTGTTTATTTAATTATAATAATTAAGACTAAAATTTAGTATATGTTTTGATTCAGTCTTAAATACTACGAAATTAAGAAAGGTCGTCAAGGTTACTATAACGAAAACAGTTATTACAATTATGCGATTATAATTTTTGCATTATTAATAAATAAAAACACTGGCAACCAAGATTATAACAAAGCAAATAAAACAATCAGAGTAATATGAGATAAACAACAAACTTGGGTGAACAGAGAAATTCTTTAAAATTTTATCTTATGATTCACCAAAAAAAAAAGAGATTTGTATGTTTAATAACATTTTGTTGACTTTGACAAATACATATAACCTAAATATAGTGTATGTAATAAAATTGGTCTTCGACAAGAACATTCGATGAGAATTATTATATCCATGACTATAGAGGCTCTTTATGAACTATAATAGGAGATTAAATTAGGAGAAAGGTCTTGATAAATGTAGCCGATGGTTAAAAATTTTCCTTAGTCAAAATTGAGATATGGCCAAGTATTGTCAACTATTAAAATTTAGTTCAATATATGAAGGAAGACTGATTGTTATCTTGTTACCTAATACCACCGAATGTTAATGGTCTGATTTTTTATTTATTTATTTGAGTATAAAAATTAATTAATTGCGCCAAAAGAATGAGTTAAGAGTAATTTTTTTTATAAAAATAGTTTTGTCTTAGCAAAAAATGATGCACTGAAAAAGCAGACACCAAACAACAAAAGCAGACGAAGCAAACTTTTAACGCAAGGGTTTATTTCATTAATTTTGTTTTCGCAAGTGGCAAAATACCCTAACAAAAAACTAAAATACCAAAACTGAATTGGTTTTGGTCTGAATATTTTGTTGGCTGTTTTTTATTTCAACAGTGCATCCACTGCTTGTATTAAAATTGGTTGTTTCTTAACTATTCCGATTGCGTATCTTAAAAGTTTCTTGTGTTTCGTTATTATTTTAGTGTGGGTAAAATTATTGCAATCGAATTCTATTTATAACTTTGTTCGTGAATAATTTTTTAATAGCACTTATTGTATTTCCAAACCGCCTGAATAGACAACATTATTTGAACATTTGAAAAATGATAATATATGTCAAGCAATTTGGTATTTACATGATGAGGCACGTTATTAGGTGGATACTGTCGTCTATCTCCATTATTAATTAATTCTAATATGAGGAGAACTGGAATTTTTCCGAACTCCTTCTGTATTACCTGCAGTGCTGGGACTCTCGTCTTCTCCTCACTGGCAAAAAAGAACTAAAGGGATATCGAACGTCTCCCTCAACACGGCAACCTCAACGGACATCGCCGTCGTCTCCATCGCCGGTAAATTCCTGAAAATGTGGACAAGGATCTATTTTATCTTGTCCTTTTCTTCTCTTGTATACCCTCGGGATGGTACCGTTTCTGGAGGCTTACAATTGAGCCCGAATAGACTAAATATATTTTTGTGGACACTTCAAATATGTTGTATGTATACTTGTGTCCATGCCACTGTCTTTTAGGTTTTGCCTTCTTTACCATTATTTTTGAGATCTCCTAAGTACCTCGGTTTCTTGAACCTTGTGTAGGTCTTCTATGAGTACCCATCAATTTGAGGAGCTTGCAATATCTCTTCGGATCTTCACTGCAGCATTGGTCAATGTCTGGGTGGATGCGGTGCTAGAATTGAAATCCAGGCCGGGCGTTCGCAAAAATTTATGAACATTTTTAACAATGTTCTGAATTATTAAAAACGAATTTATTGAAATTCTGCTAATAACAATAACTATGTATAATGCAAGTAAGAAATTTGTTTCGTACAATAGTATTGGAAAGGTTCTGTTCCTGTTTACTGAACTGTGAGGTACCAGGGTTGACATTCAACCCCATCCCTTGATGGGAACGGGTCAGGACTTCTAGACTGAGGTGTTACTATAATTTTATATCGCGGTTCCCCAATTTAAATCTCGCATTTTACAGTAAAATTTTTATTTTCCGAAATCCGAAACAGAGGTGAATTTTCTATACCTGCAACGCGTCATCGGTGGCTGCTCTAAGACCTCTTTTATGCACGCGTTTTTCTCCTCTCAACGCGGAGTTGATAAAAACGCCGCGTTTCAAGATACCCTGAATAGAGTTACTACGTTTATGCATTTTACGCTCGTTTATTTGCTCTCGCGTTTTCAATTCTGTCGCGATGGTTTTACAGAACGCTTGGCGACACGCGTTCCGAAAAAGCACGAAAGTATATCGGCGTTTTTATGCAAAGCGTTCTTTGTCGCAAGTCCAGTGGCTCTGTCTGTCAAGAATAGTTTTAGCACAGTTTGTTTTAGTTTTAGTTTAGCTATTGATCAAGCGGGACATGGATGCAATGGACGCAATTGAATTCTATTTCTATTAATTGGATGTACTGTCCATCGCCTCTTACGTTTTCTATTACATATTTTTTTATAGCACAAATACAATATACACGGATCCATTTTCATGTACTTCACTGACTACTGTGTGGCATGAAACTGGCGACAACTGATAGAATACGCGTGCATAAAATGGAGCAGAAATATGCCGCGTTTTTCTCATTTTCGCGTTGAGAGGAGAAAAACGCGTGCATAAAAGAGGTCTAACAGCAGCATCGGCCTGCGGCGATGTCGTCTACTAACGGAGATTGGTCCTACAGACGGCTTCGTAGTTCCGATTGGAAAGTTGAGCGAAAATTTGGAATATGACAATTAAATCCTTTAGATATTTATCCTTAAATCCTTTAGACATTTAAAAAATGTGTGACAAATAAATAAATGATATTCAATAACTACGTATATCTGAAGCAGCATGACAGTCTACTTAGACAATGGCATGACGTTTTTGGAAATGTGCGTTATTCTCTAATTGGACGAGAAAATGTGTTGACGAAGAAGTCGATATTGAACACTTACTGTGATGTGCCATTTGAGAATACAACGTGTCATTCCCTCTTGACTCCAGCAGTTCTCAATATGTTCGCGCATCTTTATTGAATAAGGTTAGTATTTATTTGTTTGCATGCACTGCACTACTAACTACTTCAAAAGCGTACATTTAGGAAAAGGAAAATACAATTTCGCAATTACTATATTTAGTTACACGAATATTATTTCGTAATGAGTTACAATAGATTATTTAATTTACCTACCAATTTGTTTGCCCCTGATTACTGTTGACATTGCACTTGAGTGAATTTTAGTAAATTCAAACTTAATTAATAGTAAATAGAGGTGTCATCGTTCCGATTGATTTAATGCAACCTTACCGATCTGTAAGTGTTCAAATTAACAACTTTCATAAAAAATCGCAAATACCATCGGATCTATTTATAATTTGACCTATATTGATCGACATCTTTATTTAGATTAGCGCTATACCAGTGGTATTGCGAAACGCTCGAGTCGTTGCCGCTCCAAACTATATGTTTGAAAACCGCGCTAGTCGCAACAAGCAAGGCGAGAATGAATTTATAGTAACAATTTATATATACCAGAGTACATTCTTCCACGGTTGTTATAAAAACTAGAATTGGAATAGATTATAATAGAATAGGTAACACAATTGCAACAAATTCTGTTTCTCCTGTCTTCAATACTGTCGTCCTTACTTACTTTTTAGGTCCAACGTTCAATTTTGTAGTATTGTAACCGTCTACAAAGTCAATACGTAAATATAACTAAGTATATCAAATAAATTCGACCTTATTGCATGGTTTTATAATATCCCAAATGTAGCGGTGGCTTTTTATTTAATACTATTAAATGCATTTGGTTCTTTATTTTTATAAGGTTTCATAGATTCAACTAAAAACGTCCTTATTACAAACTGATCGAGAATGGAAACTAATACACATTTACAAGACCAAATCTTTAAAAATCTTCAGGTTCACAGATCTGTATAAAACCGTAGATGGCAGAGAAAAACAAATTTTGGTGTATTTCCTCAAAACAATTGAAGAGTCTGGAGCAAGAAGCCAGTAAGCAACAATATGTAAATGTATCAGGAGGGTCCAAAATCGTGAAATATTTGTATCATAGAGACGGTTTTTCTGATGATGCTAATATTTCAAATGCTTTCTCTTCTTACTTTGGTAGTGTTTATGAACCCTCTTCTACATCTTCCAATGTTACAAAATCTATGCTTCGTCCCATAACGTGCATAATTTGTTAATTAATTATTAATTCTTGTAAAACATCGCTTTTAATAGCTCTTAATGTTCAATAAGTCACTAACCGAAGGTGTGTTTCCTGGCACTAATTATCGCCCAATTTCATTATTATCGATACCTGCTAAGATATTTGAGACTATTATTACCGAGAAACTTTTCTTTCAATATAAAAATCTTATTATAGAGGAGCAACATGGTTTTTTCCAAGGTAGGTAGCTTTTATCATCAACAAATTGGAAAATATTCGAATAGATGAACTGTTTTGTGTAATGCGTACAACGAAACCAACTATTCATAATAATGGAGCAAGAATGGGATAGAGACATTGTAATTTTTCCTATTATTGCACTAGTCATTGGTCTATAGAATAGGAGAAGTGACTTTATCTTCAATTTCTACTAAGCTCACAGATTCCATATTTGCACCAAGCGGAAACAGTACATTCTTAAGCCTACTTGTACAGATATCTTATTTTTCAAAATTATGCACTTCACCTTATATAAAGTATAAATAATTGAAGATTTATCTTTAAAATATGTAATAAAGATAAAAGTGGTAATGTCTAAATCTCAGAATGTAAAGCGCTTTGTAGCTATACTGCATAATTTTTATTTGTGAAACAAGATTCCTAAACAAAATATCTACCGTTTCTATACATTTTTCTTTGAATAGAAATACAAGTATACAGGGTGGGCCACTTGTAACGCCTCGGTCGCTAGTGACCAAACGGCAAATGTTACAGAAACCTGTTTAGGTGGGTATGTGTAGGTTGATTATGGCTACATTTTAAAAATATTTTGAGATATACAGGGTGTCCAGGAAAAGCGTACCATATCAAAGTTATGTTTTTTTAAATGGAACACCCTGTATTTTACTGCATTTTTGAAAGCTCCGTAAAAAAATAGATGAACTTTATTAAAGGTTCTGCATACCTAGGACTTACAGTTTGTGAGATATTTCAATTTAAGTGAAAATGCAGGCATAGCGTAGAAATTTAATATTAGCAATAAAAAAATAATTTTAAAGAAGCAGCTTTGGAGGGTCTATTTTAGATCCTTGAAGTTATAAATTGTTATATTTGTCGTCACTTAGTATTATACAGGGTGTCCAAAAAACTGCTGAATACTTCTCTCAACTTTAAATAGCAATAACTTGGTTATTTTAAATGGAACACCCAGTATATTTTTACTTTGGGAGTTGGGAAATTTAAAACTCTTTCAAACTGTGTATAGGTTCCCTATACCTATCTCTAACGGTATTGGAGATATTTGTGCCGTTTTGTTTTTTATCGATTTTTTTTGTAAGATGCATCCACGTGTATCTATCGAGGTCTTTACTTAATTGGTTTGGGTTCTTCTTGATGACGTCTCTTTAAATATAAGGAAAAAATTGTGAATGCAAATAGATGGCGCACCTGCACATTTTTCATATTCAGTGAGAAATTATGTAAATCGATAATTAAGTAATAAATGAGTAGGTAAAAATGGTCCATGTCAGTGGCTACCACAGGTGTCCAAACCTCTCTTTGTTTCGGGCTGTATAAAAATATATCTTGTACGCAGTGTTCCACCTACTACTTGCGATGATATGAAGGAAAGATTAGATATGCATTTGCCACGATCACCCCAAATATTCTAAGAAATTTGAGAATATCATTTGAAGATAGAATAAGATGCTGTATTCAAGAGAATGGTTATCAATTCGAACTTCTATTAAAATTTTTCTTTGTTTCTTCTAAAAGTAAAATTTTCTTTAATAAATATTTTTCATGTTCATAAATAATTCAGTTACTTACTACAAATATATTTATACAAAATTAATAACTTTTTATAATTATTCGGCTTATAAAATAATATTTTTATTAGAAAACTTTTTTGATTATTTTCATGATAATGATAAAAGGAACTTTTACTTTTAGAAAAAACAAAAAAAAAATTTAATTGATATTCGAATTGATAACCATTCTCCTGAATACAGCATCTTATTCTATCTTCAAATGATATTCTCACGCAAATGCATCTCTAATCCTTCCCTCCAATATCATCGCAAGTGGAACATTGTATACAAGATTTTTTATATAGCTCGCAACAAAGAAGTCTATTACGGTGAGGTATGGACACCTACTTGGCCACTGACATGCACCGATATAAATAATTTCTCACTGAATATGAAAAATTTGCAGGTGCGCCATCTAATTGCATCCTCATTTTTCTCAATATATTTAAAGAGACGTCATCAAGAATAACCCAAACCAATTCAGTAAAGACCTCGATAAAGACACGTGGATACATCTTACAAAAAAAATCGATACAAAACGAAACGGCACAAATATCTCCAATACCGTTAGAGATAGCTATAGGGAACCTATACACAGTTTGAAAGAGTTTTAAATTTCCCAACTCCCAAAGTAAAAATATACTGGGTGTTCCATTTAAAATAACCAAGTTATTGCTGTTTAAAGTTGAGAGAAGTATTCAGCAGTTTTTTGAACACCCTGTATAATACTAAGTGACGACAAATATAACAATTTATAATTTCAAGGATCTAAAATAGACCCTCCAAAGCTGCTTCCTTAAAAGTAATTTTTTATTGCTAATATTGAATTTCTACGCTATGCCTGCATTTTCACTTAAATTGAAATATTTCACAAACTGTAAGTCCTAGGTATGCAGAACCTTTAATAAAGCTCACCTATTTTTTTACGGTGCTTTCAAAAATGCAGTAAAATACAGGGTGTTCCATTTAAAAAAACATAACTTTGATATGGTACGCTTTTCCTGGACACCCTGTATATCTCAAAATATTTTTAAAATGTAGCCGTAATCAACCTACACATACCCACCTAAACAGGTTTCTGTAACATTTGCCGTTTGGTCACTAGCGACCGAGGCGTTACAGGTGGCCCACCCTGTATATGTACTGTTACAGAAGGAGAAACTGGATCAATAATTTCAAATATAATATTCTAAATATTTAAGTTAAAACTGATACTGGTACCTACGTAGTTTTCAAAGAATTAAATTATTAATAAGTTTTAAATGTCCCAATTTATAAAAACATTCTTTTGTTCTAAAATATTGCGTAAAATTTAAAATCATGCGATATAAAGAAAAAATTTTAAGGTCATAAAAACGTAAACATACCGCTATCCATTAAAATCATTTCTGCTTCCATCGTTTTCTAGACAATTGTCAAATCGAGTGTTTCTAAATGTTTAATCTATAGCAGGACAAAAATAACAGCGATAGGGTATTTTATAAAAGTTTGTCTTTACCTGCTTATTTTTTATTTTAAAATTGATATCACATAGTTTTGTTAAAAAATTATGTATATTTGCCCATATACCTACTCCATTTTCATAACTATTTTTCCTTCCACACGTTGTGTAGTGATGTGCACAGGTGTTTCGATATAATTTAAACTTATAGCTCGTTTCTCGGAATACTAATTAAAGAATCACATTTTGCCGAAAACACATAATACTGTAGATATCCCACGCGGTACAAAAGAGATGTTATTCTCAGGAAAGAAAATATTCTGAAAAAATATGTAACAAGAATATGATCTTAAAGTACCATCAAAATAGTGTTTTGAACAAAGACAAAATATTTTAAACATATAATTGCAGGTATTTAGAGCTTAGTGTATGTAACAAATTTTGGTACATTCAAAGAGTTTAACGTTACACACATAAAAAGGTATCTTTAATAATAAACTACAAATTTCTTTAAAAGCAATTGTTTCTTATGAAGAAATATTTATTTAATTTGATCACATATCTTTATTTCAGTATTACTCATGTATTTGGAACAATTCTATTTTATGTTTAGAAAATGTCTTAGAATCAAAGATACATCCTAAATTTAAACATATAATATAATGTATTAAAACATAGTAAATTATAATGTAAAACAAATCAATTTCTTTAAAACAATCATGTTTTAAGGTTGCATCTACATTTTGGTTATTTTAATTTAAATGAACTTATTTAAAACAAATAAATCATAAGTCCAAATTAAAACACTTATTTTATCAAAGGAATAATAGTATTTATTGACATAAAACTATCATATCGTTAAATTTTCAGATAAACTGCATTTAAAGATGTGGTATAGTTGATTTTAGTACATTGTTTCAATTCAAAACTATCATATTTTTAAAACTACGGCGAAAAGCGTGGATTAATTCAGCGACAGCCAAAGGCATTTAGACTTTTAAGTTCTATCACATGCAGTTACTCGTCTCGTATGTGTTTTATAACTTGCAGTGTAGTGTGAGTGTGTATGGTGTATAGTCTGTGGTGTACTGTACTGTGTAGCACATCGTAGGAGTGTGTAATGTAGTCTTAGACAAGAACAAGACTACTTAGAACATTTAACTGCTTCTGATTATGGTGTTAAGGAAATTGCATTTTCATTGAACTGGTTGACTTTCACATATATAAAAATATTAGTTGTGATTTAATGCATAACCTTTTCGAAGGAATCCATCGTTATGAAATGGCGAAAATTATTAACAATTTATTAACTAATAACTATTTTACATTAAGCTACATTACTAAATGCTCGAATTAAGTATAACTTATATGTATAAATAAAAACATTCCTCCAAACATTAAGTATGCATGAACAAATTAGAAACGGTTATATTACTGTCATCTTCATGCTTTCCTTAGTTTTAAATTTTCATTTAATTATTAGAGATTTAGTTCCAGAAAATGATAAAACATGGTTACAATATACTTAATTTTATTAGAAATAATCGAAATGTTATTTTTGTCTATCTTTAATGATGAATCCAATGATTTTTTAAAATGTCTTATTGAAGACCATCACCTAACGTGTTTAAAACTATTTAAAGAAAATTTAAAGCCTAAATTTAATTTTTTGCTTCACTACCCAAATATAATAAAGAAAATTGGACCTGTAATACATGTTAGCTCCATTAGATACGAAGTAAAACATAAAGATTTAAAATATTTAGCTACCCTTATTACATGTAGAAAAAATGTACATTTTTCACTTTGTATGCGGACGAAGCTTAAATTATCGTATAGAATTTGATCACAAAAGGACTAATAGACACGTTTGAACATGGACCAGTTCAAAATTTAATAAAAGGAGACGTTATCCTTCCATCTAATTCAGAAATTTCATCTTCAAGTTTTTGCGTGCCATGGTTAAAAATTAATGGTATTTTTTACAAAATCAAGTCTTGTGTTTTATTAGGTATCCTAATCCTTCTTTCGGTATAATATAAAACATCATTATTAATGAAGACAACAATACAATAATTTGTTTTCATTTCTATTTATTAATTACCTTAAATTATGATTTGCATCATAGTGCTTATTCTGTGAAGATCTCTGAAAATTTTGTAACGGTAGACATTAAAACTTTAGGAGCAGTTAAACCTACCGTATTTCACACTGTCTCGGAAAAATTATTTATATTTTTGTGAATGTTATTTTATACATAAACAGCTAAGGAACATTATTCTTAAAATTATTTCTTATATTTGTAATGTTTTGTGTATACGTTTATTTAAGAAAAAATACATTCCATTCAAACATACTCACACTTTTATTTTAACCTTACCCTATCTTTCCTAAAAAAGTTCCAAATTTTTATTCCAAAGAACTATTTTATTTAATTCAGGAAAGTTATAGTCTCATATCAAATAAAACCATTTATTTATATTTAAAAAACAATAATTTTCTTTCAAACATATATTTTGTTTTGTTAGAACAAATGTAATGTTATATTAATTTTATTTTTTTTAAAATAAAATTACAAATGTTTTTTGTAAACCAATGAAAAATTTGAGTCAACAATATGTACTACATTATTTCAATACATAAATATTTTTCATGTGAAGCGTTTATTATTTAATTGAAATAAATATTTTAAAGAAATAATATTCTTTGTTCAAATACATGTTTGCATTGCGGATATGGGCAGATGTTATTTGTTTAGTTTAAATTTTACTGCATTGAATTAAACAATTATTTTTATGTGTGTAGGTCACATATTTATATCACTTTGGCTATGTAAAAGTGACATGAGATTATTTAGCACTGCAAAATAAAAAGTTGGTTCAGTATGTAAACATTATTTCTATTAGTATTATAAAATGGTGTGTGGAAAACATAGATATATATACATATTTCATAATGTTAAACTTATTATCAAATCATTTCAAAATATGATACATCTCCAATATCAACAAGGAAAAAAATGCTTTATAAAAATTTACTGATTGTTGTAACCGTATTGTATTATTGATTTCTCCTATTTATCTACCTCTGTGCCTTCAGTAAAATTCATTACCACATTTTTGTATTTTTATTTAAAATTATTTATGGAAATTTAAAAATATATACTGAACTACACCTGGCCCTGAAAATACACGCAGTATTGTTGCATCTGTGACTTTCACGTCTATCTCTGACATATTAATAGTAGTCTGCTTTATGGCCTGTCACATATGGAAACCTGTTAAGTGTTGTGGGTAATTTGATACAAAACAAATTACAAATGAGATTTTTTTAAATCTGAAAGATACAGTACGTTGTTTAAATTTTTTATTTGCTGGCGTTTATTAACCACAAAATGTTAGTGATAAAGAAGATATTGTCTCATTTGTTGACTACACCTGAATACTGTTTATTTTGTATTGTACTATTGAAGTAATTATTGTTTAAATAAAATTTATAAATATATAATCGTGGTAGTATATATATATATATATATATATATACCTCCCCGATATATCTACTAAACTCGTTATAAAATAAAATTGGTTATTTGCTTACTTCACTTGTATTTATTATTCTGCATTCACTTAGGTTAAATGAAACACTAGCGCCACCCCAACTTCTGCCATTTCTTGGACAAGTTTTGACAATTTTCCCTTANGACGTATATATATATATATTTTAAACAACATTTACAAACGTTTTTTTAAATTTTCAACAATAAATTATGAAATCTTAACACCATTATCTGCATGTTTTACCAAAGATGGTGAATATACTCCATAAAATTGTAATCAAGTTGAATAAAACGTTTTAAATAGGTACAATTTTCTTTGGAAATGTGACACAAGTTATAGTTATTTTCTATACAAATGAAATTCAACAGGTCGCTATAATTGTATAAATTTTTCAGATTATTTTTGCTGTATTAATGTGATGTCACTTGAAGTATAAATATTTCCATAGCATTCATAACTATATTTCTTGCTTATGTCTGCTCTAAATTTGAATATAAACTTTTAAAACTTTTATTCTATAAGTTTAACTAGACGAGATCTACCCAGCAAGAGGAACGAAAACTTCTATGCTAAACTTCAACCGCTTTAATGAATGTCTTGTCTCTAGACAATAGACGAATTATAAATTCATTAACATAATTTTATAGCTAGCTACATTATAATTAATAACATTGCATGCCTTTTTTGCCCGGTAAAATTAATTTCCTTGCATCTAAATTACAAACAAATCAAATTTTATATCCTTTTAATTCAAGAAATTAATTCTAATAGAATATTATAAAATAGACAGAAACCCAACACTATTTTTTTTATGTAATGTTTTACAGGGACATTCTTAACACTTTGTCCCTTATCATTTTTCTAACTATAAAAGCAAAGATATAAGGGATAGAATTTTATGTAATAATTTGTAAGGAATTCATTATTCAACTTTTGAAAATATAGTCATTGGAAATATAGATAGATGGTACTTTAATGTTTACTAAATTTTTGTAAATACATTTGCATTTTTTTACACCGGCACACACAAAAAAATCGCTCAATTTAGTCAAAGGAGTCTTGGCTTCGCTCAGGCTAACGAGATTATGGTTAATTTTTGTTTGTGGAGTATTTTACTCTTTTGATTTCAAATGATCTGCGAAGAGGATGTCTTTTTCTTTTTTTTTCGTCTTTAATTTCCCGTATATATCCTGTTTCAGATTCCAACAATAGTCAGCTAACATATTTATACTATAAAAAAATCGGTGCGAGTGAAAGGAACAAAGGTACGGAATCATCATGTTTACTCAATGTTGAGCATTTTGATAATTTTACTCATTCGTGATAATATTTGAACTAAAACTGAGTACTTTCACTTAAATATAAGCACCCGTGAAATAAATTCTCCAGATACACTCGTATTTCATGCATTTGTACCTAAATCGGAATAAATGTCCTCATTATTGAGTAACACCACCCCATTCAATGGTTGTCGTGTGTTGTCTTTATCTATTCTCGTCGTCCCCATTAGGTCATCTCGTGGCGTGGTATATGACGTGTAGTGCTGGACAAGCATCCGTTTATCCGGTTATTTTGGTAACAATTGTTTAAATGCAGTGATTTGATTACAATAATTATAAACAATAATATATTGACTCTCGATTAATATTTGGTTAAATAAACGGATTGTTAGATTGCCACTTATATTTACTTACGTATGTGTAACGTACCTACAATATAGGTTATGGCAGTCTATTCGTCCGATCAGTTTCTTTTAATAAAGGCCTAAAATACTGTCTCTGAAACAGTCCTCTACAGAAACCACTGTGGCAGCTTAGCAGTTTACAACTTTAATACAATGATATTTAAGTCTGAGTAAAAATTTACTCAATTATAAATAAATTTAGAGAAAAAGTCTATTGTTAATTGATTTTACATACTCAGAATATAGTCAAAAGTCATTCACTTCATAGTTTCACTCATAAAATTGTAGTTGCACTCATACTAATAGAGTATTTCACTCAATCGGGTGTGGACAGAAATTGATACATTATTGAGTAAAATTGAGTGAAATTGAGTGAATTTTTTTACAATATACGTTCCATGTTCCTTTATACCGCTTTTCCATTTCTTTGAGGTCTTGATGGAACCTTTTGCCCTGTTCTTGACCTAATGGAACCTTTCGCCCTGTTCTTCCCCGTAAATATAGTTTTACAAGATACTAACCGATCGTGCATAAATTCTGACTGCGGTATCCTGTATCGTTTGCAGTTGGTACGTCGGAAATGGTACATCAGATATGTAGAACAAAATTAATTTTGGATTATGATTGAGCAATTTTTGGGTCCGTTTTCGCCCTAAATATAGATTTTACAATATACTAGCTGGTCGTGCATACATTCTGACTACGGTATCGTTTTTAGCTGGTCAAAATACACTGGAAATTATACAGGGTGTTTATTAATTGAATGCCGATACTTAAGGGTGTGAATCCTTGGGTTATTTTAAGAAGAAAACTTAATATCAACATGTGTCCTAAACCTCTTAATTTTTGAGCTACAGGGTGTTACAGTTTTAAGAAAAAATTTACTTTTTTATTATAATTTCCACTCCAGATATTTTTATGAAATTTTGTACACACCTATTAATCATTAAGGAGCATTGTTTGATGTAAAAAATGTTTTAAAATCTTTGTCAATGACGTCCGTACGAGGTTTGAACTAAACATTTTTGAAGAAAAAAATGGTACGCCACTGCTTTTTCTAAAAACTAAAATTATTTTTAAAATCTCCATTTATTTTACAGCAAATTCGGTCCCTAGACTTACTCTCGTACGACGCACCATTTGCACGTAAAAAAATGAAAACCAAAAAAAGTTTTTTCCCCAAGTTCATTGAGACTGCTTTTGATATTTTGTTGCCATTTTGTAGACACCCACCATGCGTGGAAACACTTTTTGTGGGGCAAAAATTAATTTTCTACTTTCACAAATGACGTTCACGTAGGCATAATATTAAATGTTTGGATAGAAAAAACGGTAAGCTCATTAAATGCCCCCTTAAAGCAAATGAAATAAAAATTAGTAGGCTGGGTAAAGTGTCATAATTTTTTACGCTTCTTTTCGCAATAAAGTTGACATTGATTTTTCATTATTAAAAAATTATTAGAGTAGGAGGTAAAATCTCATAAAAAATGGTAAATTTTACAATCGGTGAATTAGCTGACATGCATTTTACTTATGGGGTTGCCGACGGAAATGCATACGAAGCCAGGAGGATATACCAAGAGCGGTATCCAAATCGCGTACTACCCGATCCGAGAACATTTTCTGGGATTCATAGACGTCTTCACGAAACCGGAAATTTAAAAGTAGACCACAGTGCTAAAGGAGTCCCTGAAACAGTAAGAACACCGGAACTTGAAGAAGGAATTTTACATGAAATTGAGGAGAACCCCGAAACTAGCACGAGGAAAATGGCGGCAACATTTAATGTTTCACACGTACTTGTTTGGAAAATTCTTATCGAAAATTTGTTATATCCATATCACATTGAAAGAGTCCAGGCATTAAGTACTCCCTAGAGATTTCCCGTTGCGCATTAATTTCTGTGAGTGGTTTCTTCAAAAGCTGCTGGAAAATCCGTTATTTCACAGGAACATTCTTTTTACCGATGAAGCTAGTTTTTCTCAAAACTCAATACGAAATTTCCATAATAACCATTTGTGGGCGGATGAAAACCCTTTTGCAATTGTTGAATCAAATCATCAAGAACAGTTTTCAATAAATATTTGGGCTGGTATTATTGACGATTATTTGATAGGCCCATTTTTTCTCCCAAGAAGATTAGATGGACAATCGTATTTACATTTTCTTGAAGAAGATCTGCCGCCAATGCTTGAAGACCTTCCTCTTTTATTTAGAAACCAGATGTGGCTAATGCACGATGGTGCGCCTCCACATTCTAGCTTACGGGTGCGTGAATTTTTAAATCACAACTATCGCGATCGGTGGATAGGCCGCGGAGGAACGCAGTCATGGCCGCCCAGATCTCTCGACCTTAATAGTTAGACTACTTTTTCTGGGGTCATCTGAAAATTTTAGTGTATGCAGTGCCGATTCAAACTGAAGAAGAGTTACGAAATCGTATAATAGTATGCTGCCAAACCATAAGAGACACCCTAGGAATTTTTGAAAATGTACGTCAGTCTATGCGAAGAAGAGTAGATGCTTGCATACGTGTGGGTGGAGGACACTTTCAACAACTACTGTAAATACGCATGGTAGGTGTCTACGAAATGGCAACAAAATATCAAAAGCAGTCTCAATGAACTTGGGGAAAAAACTTTTTTTGGTTTTCATTTTTTTACGTGCAAATGGTGCGTCGTACGAGAGTAAGTCTAGGGACCGAATTTGCTGTAAATAAATGGAGATTTTAAAAATAATTTTAGTTTTTAGAAAAAGCAGTGGCGTACCATTTTTTTCTTCAAAAATGTTTAGTTCAAACCTCGTACGGACGTCATTGACAAATATTTTAAAACATTTTTTACATCAAACAATGCTCCTTAATGATTAATAGGTGTGTACAAAATTTCATAAAAATATCTGGAGTGATAAGAAAATTATAATAAAAAAGTAATTTTTTTCTTAAAACTGTAACACCCTGTAGCTAAAAAATTAAGAGGTTTAGGACATATGTTGATATTAAGTTTTCTTCTTAAAATGACCCAAGGATTCACACCCTTAAGTATCGGCATTCAATTAATAAACACCCTGTATGTCAGATCTTTGGGTTAGAACGTTTTTTGTATGCCCGATATTCTATTAATTAAAATGGCCAACCTTAAATATTAGGAGCCAAATTTTGACTAAGAGTGTGTTTTATCGATTATATTATGGCATCAAAATTAGTAGCACTACCGGAGTCTACATTTTCACACTCCTTTACCACGCAAACTCTTGAACTGGTTACCAAATTTCCATGACGACAGATGTTAAAAATTTATAAAAGACTAATAAGTGTTTCTAAAAATGCAAAAAATTTCAAATTATGGTTACAATGCATTTTTTCCATCACACTACTGATTACTGATTATACTCATATATCCAAGCCTAACTGTTTGTTACGATATTAACACAAGTTATGACACTTTGGATAAATTATGTACTTTTGATGTATGTATCTCCTTTAGATACTTTGGGAAACATACATAATTTATTTTTTAATTTCTATACAAGATGTCTAAGAAACGTACGAACCTAAGGGTACATTTGTTACCATTATGATGCATCATTTATTACGGAAAGTAAAATTAATAGGGCCTATTTTTGGTTGTGACAATGAAACACCTTTAATAATACCAAATTTATTTTATAATTAATGTTTTCTTACCACTGAAATACCCTTTTATATAAATGTAAACATAATTACTTTTACATGACAAACAATAAACTTTAAGAGTATTTTCATTTATGAAAGTTACCTCTTATCCCAATCTTGTCAGAATAGATGGAGATAACTAATGGTTTGGTTATTCATCATTCTTCCGACACTCATTCCAGACACGTCTGAAGCAATTTAATAATTTATACGTTATAAAGAATTGGGCTCGAGTTTAGTTCACTCGTAGGCTCCCTTAAAGGTTAGCGTACACGTTCAAGTATTGCTGTCTAAACAGCTTCAAGCAATTTTTTGAGAAAAAATAGTATTTAGTTTAATGGTTCACGAGGTTTAAAGGTTTATTTTTACTATTACAAAAAAAAACGAAGTGTCTCTGAAATTAATCTTTAAATAAAACCAAAAATAAATAGCCAATGACAAGAAAGTTATATTGATAATGATACAGAAAAGGCTTTACCTTGGAAATTATGTTATCAATTAATACGTTAATTAAAAAATATCATTCATTTACAATTTGTGGGACAGTTTTCATATTATAAAAGTCTTATATTTCCGCAGATTATTATAATGCAGTAGCTGAACTACGCTTGTGAAATTAGCCCCCTAGTGTCCAAATTTTCAAAAAATTTCTGCAATGCTCATTTGGCAATGAATAATTTTAAATTGTTTTATAAATTTAAATAATAGTTCTGTGATGCATAGTGGCAAATTTCGGTTGGAAAATATGGAAGGCGAAGTTCACGCAGCCCCACCTATAATATTTATAATGTATGTTTCTTGTTCTAAGACTCTTGTTCTGTACCTTAAGAGGTTTGAAAAAAAAATAAAGTTAAGGGTTAGGGAGCAGAATTTCTACATCGCTGTAGTTCCTCTAATTTAATTAACATACGCAATTATTATGAATTTCTGGTAAAAATAGCCGATGTTCTGCACAGTGCTCGAATAGTTCTACCATTAATTTTATAAGCTACACCATAAGGCAAGAAAAAGTAGTACTGACACATGCCCACAAATTTTGATGTTTGTAGACTGTCAGGATTCAGGAGGCATTGCGATCGACGCCCTCAGATTTAACAAACAATTTACCTCTTTTATGGGTTTGTTTTTTAAGATCTGACGACATTGATCGCATTGCCCCCTGGTCGTGGACGGTCTAACTTCCCTTGAAACTGTGGGCAATGTCAACAATTAGATGGACCTTCTTGGCTTGTATATTTAAAGGTTCTACTATTTCATGCAAAACGCGTTGCTCTAGTTACTCTAGGTGCGGAAATATTGAATTTAGTTAAAGCATATTTTTGAAAAAGTTTTCCGGCGAAAATAACAGCAGTTCTATATTTTGCTTGAATAGTTCTACTATTCTACGCAAAAAGTGTAGTCTTAGCTGCTCTAGTTGTCGAACTATCAAATTTAATTAAATTGAGCTGTTATTAAGAAATTCAATATAAGAAGCGGTAAAAGTATGTAGTAGGTAGCAGTTCCGCAAATAGTTCTACTACGTCGCTCTACTTGCAGAGATATAGGATTTAGTAACTTTTAGGAATTCTGAAACTGGAAGTTTTGATGAAAATAGCAGCAATTGGTGCTCGAATTGATTGACTATTTCATGCAAATCACACCGCTCTATCTGTTCTGGGGGTATTTAATAATTAATTTAAGGTGAAAATACTAGTAATTCTGCATTGTGCTCAAATAGTTGTATTATTTCGTACAAACCTCATTGCTGTAAGTATTGCGGAAACATCGAATTTAATTAATTTATGTAGAATGAAAATTTACAGAAAACGAGTTCTGGTGAAAATAGTAGCAGTAAAGACTTTAAATAACAATAGAAGTGGCATGCAGAGAATAATATTTCTTTATGATACGTATTAATTTTGGAAAGGTATAAATAAAGTAATGAAATTATACATATTTAGGTATGGCATTTATCTCTCAGCCAATTTCCAAAATTTCTCTGAAACCATTATATCAACCAATAAGTTACCTTAACGTGTGTAAAGACCTTAAGATATGAGGAGCATGTATCTCATATATGATACTCGACAAAATTACTTTGGCGATAGTAACAGGTCTACAACATTAATAAAATTTACAAATGATAAATGTATAACGTACTCTATCTGGTCAGGAATACAACAACAATTAAAATATTTTTTGCGCTTTTTCGTTCTTCTATGGTGGATAATGTTAGGTTTCATTTCATTCAGACATTAAAAGAAAAAACTGTTTCGTAAAAATTTTGCACGTATCAAATCTTTGACTTTCTAAACGTGGGAATCATCAATTGAAGTCGAAGGCCTTTCTGGTCGAGGATCATCTTCAATTGACTGACGACCACTTTTAAACCATAAAAACCATTCGTCACATTGCATACAGTCCAGAGTATCCGTGAAAGTTTTCACCTGTTACACACAAAATTTTATGTTGCATCGTTGTTCCAGAAATTCTCACATTTCAAAAATCGTCACTAACACTTAAGCAAGTTGCAGTCAAATCACAATATCACGAAAGCTAAATGAGATATCAACAATCCAAGAATATGTGGTTTCAGAGGAAGTTATGCGCAACGCAATGCTACCAACCCATATCACCAAATATCTCCATTAATGCGTAATTAAAAAATCTCGGTTATTTTCTGAACAAGCCTCGCATTTTTCTGAATTTCATATTTCACAATAATATTCTGACATTTTAAAATATAGGGGCTGCAATAAGGTGCATGTTATCGCGTGACTGCTCTGGGTATTTGTATTAATAAATTTATGTCTATGTTTATTTGAACACAAGTTAGTTTTAACACATCTTTAGTCAGACGCTGCATAGCACTGCATATTGGCAAATGTCCAGTAAGCAGGCATCCAGGGGCACTGAAATGCATTGGCAAGTGTGAAAACTACATTAATATGATCAAAGGTTTCTGCAACAAACGTATAACAGGTCAGCGACTTAGAAGATCTTGTTTGTAAACCGAACTATAGTTTAAACCGCCTACTACAGGAATATTAAATCCGACAGGTGAGCAAAATACTGGAACCAGAGTGGACAGTTTTTGAGTTTCAATGTCATATTTGATAAATGTTCTGCGTTTGTCTACACTCCAATTTTTGACGTCATGCTAGATAATAGATTGTTGAAATGACTTCATAGTTTTAGAGTTCATTTTATAAATTTAGAAGAAAAGAAACAGCTGAACTTTTGGTTTTTGTTTTCAGATAAGCATGACAAAACATATTATTTGAATTTTCTTAACTGGGTGATGGCAAATATGGCTAAAAAAATATAACTTAGGCGGAGATTTCATAATAAACCATAATGTCCTTTATATGTACTGTCACAACAGTGCGTTATAATGGTACTTAAGAGTTTATATGCGCAATATTATCCAGCATTTCAGAAAATCTAAGCAAGTTAAAAACAATCTCTTCACTGTACCAGTTACATAAGACAACTGACAACACATTCAAATTAAGGAAATAAAACATATTTTTGTTTCATATATTTATCTCACGTTTCCTGCATTTTGCTAGCCTGTAGAACACACAGAAAATCGCGTACGGTACTATAAACACAATCACACCCCGCAGAATGCTTTGAGGAATCTATTAACAGGTGCATTAATCACAATTATTGAGTATCTTTACAAATTTGCTGACAAAACCGGAAAGGTACATTTTCTGATGTGTACATGTTCTACGTGATATTTCAATGCGAAAAATTAAAGAAAGTTGTTCTAGTTTAGCGTTACGCTTGGTCCCTTCCTGTATGAATCTGCTTGTTCCATCATTGTCTTACTAAAAATGCGATTTCTTGTCTATAAACTGACAGCCTTAACAAACTTTATATCTAAGATGGACCTAGTATAATTATGAAATCGACCATAAATATACCACATATCGATTTCTCCTATTTCCTATTTAACTTTACGCTTTTCTTCAGTTTAGATCTATAATTTATCATAACCGTAAACCTCACAATTTATTTATTTAAATATTCCCAGAAATACATATGTTTCATAAAATGATTATTCTCAATACAGACATTAATCCAATTTAGCTTATAGGATATAAAATATCTAACATATACACAATGTGCCTATCATTTTGACATTAATTAAAAGTATGCAGTAAATAATTTTACTGTAAACAAATACAGGATGTCGACAAAATTCAATATGCCATAAGAAAAAAAATGTACTAGTAGATCAGCAAATACTTCGTTTTTTGATATGTATAGTGATAGTTTTATTTTGTTATTCCATTTTTTACACGTATTTCAATTTACACCTTCATTCAAATTGCAATGGAATGTAGAAATTATCATGTAAAACAATTTACAGTACCTAATACTTTTTTTAACCACGATCCCACCCTTGCGAATATTTGCCTTGAGATGACACTGACTTATTTTTAGAAAACGCAACTTCTCTGTTTTATTCTTTAACATTTTGATCTCGCGATTCTTTTATATTTCTGTTTCTAAAAAATTATCACACGTCACTTGAAAAAATTAGTATTTTTTAACATTTAGATAAAAAAATGTGTTCAAAATGCCTCTCACACTTTTCACATATACGAGGGTGGTCTGAAAAGTTTCCGACCTAACAAAAATACAAGACATTTTTTCGGATTTTTTTTTTATTTTTCAACATAGTCTCCTTGTAACTCTACACACTTCTCTCAGCGATGCTCCCATCTTTGTAACCCGTCCAAATAGTACTCGGCGTTTTTCTCTGCAAAATAATTGTTCACGAAGGTGATTGCCTCTTCATTTGACGAAAATCTCTGTCCTCCGAGCGCAATTTTTAGATGAGGGAACAAAAAGAAGTCGCTTGGGGCTAGATCTGGTGAGTAAGGCGGATGGTCAAGCAGTTCAAACCGTAATTCGTGGATTTTCGCCATGGCAACCGCTGAGGTGTGAGACGGTGCGTTGTCTTGGTGAAACAGGATTTTCTTTTTCTGCAAATGTGGCCGTTTTTCCGCAAGTTCTGCCTTCAGCTTGTCAAGTAATGATGCGTAGTATGCTCCTGTAATGGTTTTTCCTTTTTGAAGATAATCGATTAAAATAACTCCATGACTATCCCAAAAAACAGTCGCCATCACTTTCCCAGCCGAAAAAACAGTTTTTGCTTTTTTTGGAGCCGGTTCCCCCTTTGCAGTCCACTGTTTGGACTGTATTTTTGTTTCGGGCGTATAATGGTGTATCCAAGTTTCATCTACAGTAATTAATCGGCGCCAAAACTCGGATTTATTGCGCCTAAACTGCGCCAACAGAGCGTTGGAAATGTTCATTCGAACACGTTTTTGGTCTAACGTGAGCAAACGCGGCACCCAACACGCGGACAGCTTTCTCATGTTTAAATGTTGATTTAATATGTGACAAACACGTTCTTTTGACATGTTCATAACCTCTACTATCTCTCTCACTTTAATTCGGCTGTCATCTAGCACCATTTGGTAAACTTTGGCAGTGTTTTCGTCGGTAGTTGGTGAGTACCTGTCAAGAGATGAGCAACGAAATTCACTAGCTTTTATTTACAAGTGCTGCCATCTTCATGTTGAGGTCGGAATCTTTTCAGACCACCCTCGTACTATAATTTTACATTGTTAAAGATTTATTATTCTAATGAATGTAGTGATTTAATATTAACGCCCTGTATCTAAGAAACGAGGTCTTATTGAAAGAAGAAAACGCTCCTTCATTTTTGACACGTTGTTGTGTAATTCTAAGATTACCTGAACGTTACATCTTTCCAAATTGCTAATTTGTACCAAAACGACAAACGCTATTCAAACAAGTCAGTAGATCGGTTTCCTTCAAAAATGACAAAAAGTATTTCTTTTTTTTTTACTAGTGGCGTGCCAAAATCTAGTATAATGGCGAATAGTTTCTACCTCTCCAAAAATGTATAGTGGAATCCAGTAACATAACAGCAGAGTCACGATAATAAATAATATTGTTTTTGAAAAATTTCGGCGAGAGGACACCAGTAAATTTGAAAAATATACAGGGTGTTTGTAAATAAGTGCGAAATATTTTAGGGTGGTTGCCGAAGTTATTTTGTGAAAAAAAGTTCATATAAACGTAGATCGAAATATGCTTCGTTTCCGAGATACAGTGTTTAAATTTTATTTTTTTATTTATGTATCTTATTAATTATTTCAGAGTTTTAAAGATATTGACTTAAAATTTGAAAAACGCTTTGGAGGGATAAATGTGAATTTTTTGGGGTGATCCGAATATTTCTACTTGCACCAAACCTTTTTTAATAAAAAAATGGTACGCCACTGACTTTTTCCCGTTTTGATATTTTTTTTAGAAATCCGCCATCAATTCTGAATGAAATTGGTCTCTTCAATGTGTCACATGGGAATGTGAAAATGACAGTTCAACATTTACCGAGGTCACAGGCGCATATCTAAAATATTCGAAGTTTGTAATAGATGCTATTTTTACTGATGGTGATGAAGCATCAACTACTTCACATTTTAGTCGTTGTACAATAACATGTACACATCTGTCTTCAATCTGAAGCTTCGCATTGATCAAATTATTCGATACGTATCAAGCGGCACCCTAATGCCTGCTCTGTCGGCATAGAGATGAACAATCCAAGTTTTTTGCTAAGGGTCGTTGGCCGTGCATTTCATTGTCGTTGTATGGCACATGTTTTTATGGCAGTCAGTAGCATTATGTATTGCGAGCATAGAGCGGCACTAGCAAAATATAGATTACTACTGTTTATTCATTTGATAAGCGCCACAAGTTTCCGACATCTAACCATTACATCATACATTTAGCATAAAAAATAACATGAATGTATAACATTTCAAATTGTTATCTTAATATTTAGAAACATTTATTTGCACTTGAAGGTCAACATCACAGCTTTCTTTGATATTTTATCTAACCTTGACCTTCATTTTTTTTTATGACAATATTTTTAATTTTACTCAGAAACCATGTCTCTTAACAACACTTTTCAAGCTCAATTATAGTTCTTTCGAAGTCAGTTGAACATGCATATAAAAAACCGAGCAATCAAATTTAATAAGCTTCATGGTCGTCCCTAAAAAGTTTTCTGCTAATGGTAGAAAATTATAATAATTTGTATATAATGTGTAGAAAATTTCTATTATATGTTCATTTGACCAACAACATATTTTAATTATGTACTTATGTCCTCAAACAATTTTATTATATTGATGGTAAATTTCGTTTTGTTCCATTTCAAAAGGTCTCCAAAATGCCATGTTGTAATAATATTAGTAAACCAAATACCCCTGTTTTTTTCCCTTTCGCAACTGTAATATGAATGATTAATAGAAGGGTGCCTATAATAAATTAAAATTATCTGAATCACACCAAATTCCGCATTCCCGCACTGCACTGCTAGGCGACTAGTCGACAACTGAATTTTGACAACGCAATGGACCAGAGAAACAGTGCGGATTGCTCTTTGCCCGCACGCTCATTCTTCAACTGAACGTATACATTTCTACCACCTGCACTTTTCGTTCGACCAGATCTGTATATGGGTATGGCTAAATAAATGTGGGAACAAGTTTTTCAAATATTTCAATGCCGAGTTGCTGCTTAGTGACCGAGCCTGATACATACCTTGAAGATATTGGTTCTGCAATTGACTTCGGAAAAACTATACCTCAATCACTCCTTCGTGGTGTATGGCCAAAACTTATATTTTCCAAAAAATACAAAATTTACATTTTTTATCAAAGTGGGCTCCACTCACCCCATTGTTATGTGATTCTGTATAAATGTGAGTATAATGAATTATTATTCAATGGTAAATTTTTATCCAAAAAGTGTAGTCTTATTATATGATTTAAAAAATTTGTTCTTATTTGAAACATCACAAAAAATTGTTTCAATTTCATTTCACCAGTTCATCTTCATCTGGCTTTTCTTTTACACGCGCTGTAAACCTTCTGTATTATACACAAACAATTTCTTAATTTTTTCAAAATATATTTAGAAATTTAGCATTTTTCAAATTTCAGCACCCTGTATTTTAAACACAAGGGTACATGTTCTTATAAGAAAGTATACGAAAATTTTCACGAAAGCGCCTTTCCCTTTTGACACGTTGTAGCTTTGCATCCTGTATATTTATTATAATTTAATTAGTTTCACAGTTTCATTCAGGAGCATTTCAGGGTTTCACATTCACCTAAGCAAATTAAAATGCAAGCAAATAAAATCTTCTCTAGAACGCGTCCCAATTTAGAACACCATTTTCCGATCGCGATCCGAGCAATCACTTTCACTCCCATCTGCCAGTTAAAGAGCCGCTTACTTTTTATACCCATCTTAAAATAAACTAGTTCTAAAATCGCAACCTGTCTCCTTTATACTATTTACTCGGCATACGTCTTATCAGGCCTGTCTTTTGTCAGATAAGAGCGATCGACCTTATCCAAACGTAACGTAAATAGACTAGTGAAACGACAGCCACGTGACAGCGATATCGGTGGTAACAAGAGACATTAAATATTTTTCTTTCACCTACACGATAGGCATTTTTATTTCACTTCTACTATTTACACTGTCCACACTAACTCATTTCCTTTGCAAGGAAGGAATTTTCCGAACGCACCCCACATATGTGGTGAAATAATCAGATCGATAGCTTTAATATTAACCGTGATAAATAATTTCTAATTCGTAAAATATCGGGTCTCCCAAAATTCACGCAAGATTTGAATTTTACGTTATTTGTGCGGATAAGTGTTGCCAACGAAAAAAAAAAGACAGCGTGACAGCTGACAGTTCAGGAGATTATTAAAACTGGAGCGGCACACGAAAGAACAGCGCGTTATCATTGTTGAGCAATATTATTAAAATATTGAAGGTTTGGCAGCTACAGTTAGCAATTTTCGTACGAAATGTGGTCAGAATAGTGATTTAACTTCATTAACTGTGACGAGATTAATTGAAAAATTCAAGGAGACTGGATCAATTAGTGATATCAACAAGTCGTTCAACACAGAACATCGAAGCAGTTCGTAAGAATGTTACTAAGAGTTTAGGAACATCAATTCGTCTCAGTGGTCAAGAATTGGACATTTCGAGAAACTCTACAGCGTATTCTTATGAAAGATTTGCATCTTTGCGCTTATAAAGTTCAATAGACTCAAGAACTGAAGCCTACTGACCACGCAGAGCGAAGAGAGTTCTTTGAATGGATTATAGAAGTAGATGTTGATTTTTCGAACAAAATCATTTTCAGCAATGAGGCTCGTTTTCGTCTTGATGGGTTCGTTAATCGACAAAACTGTTGCATCTGGGGTTCAGAAATTACACCGAGTGATTGTTCAGAAGCAAATGTATCCACAACCTGTCACTTTTTGGTGCGAATTTTGGGCTGAAGGCATTATCAGACCATTCTTCTTCGAAAATGCGATTGGTCAGGCAGTTAATAGTGCTCGTTATCGCGATATGACATGATAATCTAGTTTTTGAGCCTAAATTGAAATATGCATATGGATGTAGGCGACATGTGGTTTCAACAAAACGGTGCCAAGTTATTTCCTGGAGTTAATTTCCCATTTGGGCGATCCGAATTGACCGCCCAGATCACGCTATTTAACGCCATTGCACTTTTTTCTTTAAGGTTTTTCCAAATCTACCACTGTCAACGCCTTGGAGGAAGAAACTGTATTAACGAAATTCAGTCGCAATTACGCAAAACGGTCATGGAAACTTTCAAAAAAGTGCGTATGTGCCAGCAAATCCGTAGAGATCATTTACCCGGTATGCTATTCTATACATAACTCTATACTGTATACAGGATGGGAACCACAAAAAATCTCGCGAGATAAGCATTTTCCGGAAAAACCGAATATTGGGAAAGTCAGGATATTTTCCTGGCGATTCAATGGTGACCATGCCATGACCACTGACCACGTGGTCATCATGGAGTTAACTTCCAAAAATTTCGTCCGCCATCTTGATTTCGCAGCCATTTTGAAATTTTTGAAATGGTCAAGGCCATATCTGAACGTAAAATTTTCCGCTCTTTCCATTTCCGGGGTCAAAAAGGAGAGTTCCAATTTAAAAAAATCGTCTTGGCATGGTAACCATTGAATAGTCAGGGAAATATATATATATATATTTATAATGTAATAAATTATTATTTGATTCATTTGATGTAATAAATATAATTTTTCTTTTATTGTTATTATTTAATTGATTATTTTGATTGATTATTGGATTTTAATTTTTGTTCATGTGTATAAAAAAAAATGAACGTAGAAAAAAGATACAGACATCAAAATTTAGAGAAAATTGTGTAGAATCAGAATATGTAATAGTCATGCTACAAAAAACATGCATAAAGTCATAATAACAAACTCTTTTGTCATCAGTTTATAAAAACTAAAACAGGGCTTGTAGTAGCCAGTCTTTCAAAATTTGCCAAACTGTAAACATCGTTGAGTTGTGCCTAAAATAAACAAATGAAAATCAAAATTAAGTAAATAAATGGTGAAAATAGTTACCAGGTTCGAAATATCAAACAGTATTCAAAAGATAGTACGTCATCTGTCAAGAGGTGTAGTTTTCCATCAGTTCAAATTTTCACAACGAACCAAATACCCACTGGAATATAAAACTTGTTAAATTGTTCAAATATTTTGAATTTGTAATATAACCTATTTGTAAAATTTGAAGTTGAATTTTTAATTTTCTCAACAATCTTATATTTAACATAAATCAACATAAGCCGAGGAAACCACACCCTGAGGAGTTAGTTCTAAAATCAAATATTAGTACAATACAAGTTCTTGTTGGCGCCCTGGGAAAAATATATTCAAATAGACAAAACAAATTATAATTAAAATATTCTAAATAATAAATAAAATAAAAAAAATAAATAAAACAAAAACTTCTTAATCGTATAATAAAAACATAACAATACATATTTATATGTAAATGTAAATGAGAAATGTTTGGCACCAAGATGTCTTTAATTAATTTTTTTATTTCACAGGTGGAAAAATAGCGATAAACAGTTAAAAAACTGAAACTATACCACAAATAAGTAACTTGAGCTAATAGCGCATAGAGCGTTAGGTCGATCTAGTCGAATGGTATGACTTGCCCTGCAAATAAAAGGTGTTCCAAAATTCACGCAAGGGTTTTTAATTAAAAATTGTAAATTTTTTATTGATTATATATTATAAGCAAAAGGGTAGTCACGACTGACTAGTTGATACAAACGTTGAAAAAGTATTTTAGGGTTGCAGTCGGAAAAAAATGAAGTGGCCAAGAATAAAAATAAACACTCTTCGTTATATCGTCGAGCTTTCGGAAATGTTTATTTCCTTTTTCAAGACATCTACAATAGATTCATATTACAAACAAAATACATTACATTTTGTAAAAATACTTACTAACATGAGATTAGTTTGAAAAGAGGCTTCATCGCACACAATAAAAACATTTAAAACCTCAATGATGATTATTATAAACAAACAAAATTAAAATCGAAATGCATGTGGACAGACATAAAACAATTTCAGCCGTTACTGACGCTTGAATACAAATTCCAAAAAGAAAACATAGTAACATTTAATATTACCAACTATGTTGCCAACCTTAACTCTGGCGGCAAATTTGAATTTTGTAAAGAACTTTTTTCACTCTCAATTTTTAAAATGTAAGTATAAATTTTGCTTAAGTTATTAATGTCTGATTTTTTATTTAAATTATTTTTTTC
>NW_019416265.1:133802-134915 GCF_000390285.2 Anoplophora glabripennis | reverse complement strand
ATAACGTACCCCGAATATAAGTAAATAACCTAGTACCACGAATTGACATTTCTCAGTGATTGTGAATCAACCTGGAAAAATCTATTAAAAACCAAAAGTTCCTAAAATGGTAGTCAATTGTACAAATTTTCATTGTGTAAAAATTATGTAAACAAGTTAAAGATAAACTACAGTGTTAAAATCAAGTGAAGTTTACTGAAGAACACCAGTGCCAGAAATCAGTACCAGAAAGTAAGAAAGGGAAATCCAAAGTGGACCTATTATGTATCCAGAGACCATCGACTTTGAAAATAGAAATACCAACGCATGGAAATGAAAAATCAAGATAAGTAATTAAGCTAAGTTAGCAACTTGCAATGCACCTATGATTTATCAGAGATTGCATAATCATATGCCCAGAATTAAATTCAAATTATTTAACGAAATTGCTTTTTAAATAGAGAAATAATTTTATTCCAAAAATAAAAGAAAACAAACAGCACAATTTAAAATTCAAATTCAATTTTCAACTTAAAAAAATATCGATCGATAAAAATATTTAACAAAATTAGAATAGAAGATAGTTTGTAGTAATTAAAAATTTAATTTTGTCAATTATAACTATGAGATATGTTTAATATATCTGATTTGTTACGAGTTGAATTTTAATCTTTTATTATCTCGATCTATAATCAATAATTAACTAAAGACAATTTTAAAGTGCAAAATAAAAAGGTTATATAAATTTATATATAAAGAGTGTTATAATATCCCAGAACCGCGTACCCAGAGAGAAAGAGATCTAGCTCTATAAAGTTCCTTACATAGTGATAAGCATGGCAGGTAAATATTGTAATTAATTTTTTTTTAAAGTCCAACAATCAATAGCATATCCTAAACAAAATATAGTTTTACTAATCATATTCTAACAAATTACACATATTAACCAAAATATTAAAATCATTTACCATTCATCAAATAAATTAAAATAAAAATTGAATTTTTTTTATACACATGAACAAAAATTAAAATCCAATAATCAATCAATCAAAATAATCAATTAAATAATAACAATAAAAGAAAAATTATATTTATTACATCAAATCAATCAAATAATAATTTATTACATTATAA
>NW_019416265.1:72005-130206 GCF_000390285.2 Anoplophora glabripennis | reverse complement strand
ATAGTTGGTAATATTAAATGTTACTATGTTTTCTTTTTGGAATTTGTATTCAAGCGTCAGTAACGGCTGAAATTGTTTTATGTCTGTCCACATGCATTTCGATTTTAATTTTGTTTGTTTATAATAATCATCATTGAGGTTTTAAATGTTTTTATTGTGTGCGATGAAGCCTCTTTTCAAACTAATCTCATGTTAGTAAGTATTTTTACAAAATGTAATGTATTTTGTTTGTAATATGAATCTATTGTAGATGTCTTGAAAAAGGAAATAAACATTTCCGAAAGCTCGACGATATAACGAAGAGTGTTTATTTTTATTCTTGGCCACTTCATTTTTTTCCGACTGCAACCCTAAAATACTTTTTCAACGTTTGTATCAACTAGTCAGTCGTGACTACCCTTTTGCTTATAATATATAATCAATAAAAAATTTACAATTTTTAATTAAAAACCCTTGCGTGAATTTTGGAACACCTTTTATTTGCAGGGCAAGTCATACCATTCGACTAGATCGACCTAACGCTCTATGCGCTATTAGCTCAAGTTACTTATTTGTGGTATAGTTTCAGTTTTTTAACTGTTTATCGCTATTTTTCCACCTGTGAAATAAAAAAATTAATTAAAGACATCTTGGTGCCAAACATTTCTCATTTACATTTACATATAAATATGTATTGTTATGTTTTTATTATACGATTAAGAAGTTTTTGTTTTATTTATTTTTTTTATTTTATTTATTATTTAGAATATTTTAATTATAATTTGTTTTGTCTATTTGAATATATTTTTCCCAGGGCGCCAACAAGAACTTGTATTGTACTAATATTTGATTTTAGAACTAACTCCTCAGGGTGTGGTTTCCTCGGCTTATGTTGATTTATGTTAAATATAAGATTGTTGAGAAAATTAAAAATTCAACTTCAAATTTTACAAATAGGTTATATTACAAATTCAAAATATTTGAACAATTTAACAAGTTTTATATTCCAGTGGGTATTTGGTTCGTTGTGAAAATTTGAACTGATGGAAAACTACACCTCTTGACAGATGACGTACTATCTTTTGAATACTGTTTGATATTTCGAACCTGGTAACTATTTTCACCATTTATTTACTTAATTTTGATTTTCATTTGTTTATTTTAGGCACAACTCAACGATGTTTACAGTTTGGCAAATTTTGAAAGACTGGCTACTACAAGCCCTGTTTTAGTTTTTATAAACTGATGACAAAAGAGTTTGTTATTATGACTTTATGCATGTTTTTTGTAGCATGACTATTACATATTCTGATTCTACACAATTTTCTCTAAATTTTGATGTCTGTATCTTTTTTCTACGATCATTTTCAAACATTTTACAAATTTCACTTACTTTAGTAAATTTTAACCAAACTGTGCTATCTAGCTTATCTATAATACTGTTCCACGATACTGATATTTATTTATTTTCACTTTTCTGAAAAAACTTTATCTGTTGGAATTAACAATTAATTGAAATGTTTTTAGGTCCATCGTTTTTGACAACTTTAATGTTTGTATCCTACTTGGAACGTAAATTGGGATTTGAATACAGTTTTTTATTACTAGAAGGACTTTTTAATACTACACGAATCATTTTACATCTCATATCTACATTTTACACAACAAATTTCACATAAAATCAACTTAAGAGTTTGATATTCCGAAAATCACTACATGAAGTTATACAAAGAACATTAATTTCGATTCCACTTATAAATATAGACTAAATGTATGATAAACTTTAGTTTTAGTTTTAATTTATTGCATGAATTTTATTTATAAGTGCAACTCATTCTTTCTCCGTCGGTCAAATTGTTAAAATTTTTAACATTTTTTAAATTTCCTCAAACCATTGGTCCAGTATGACATATAACTTTACAAAATTGTATTTTATTGTACCTTCTAACTTTTCTACGATATATAGTTCCCTTTTACAGCCTATTTAGTTCAAAAATTTACTTTATTTTGACATATTGATTTTATTCATTTAATTTAGTATATCCCTGTTGTCAATTTTTTTTACTTCTTCACGTGAATATGTCAAAATTTCAAAATAACGTTATGATTTCTATTTATTTAACGTTTCAACTCAAAATATCATAAAAGTAGGTATATATAACTGTTTCTTTTTTACAAATCTTACAACTATATTTCCAAGTTCCTTTCGTTTACTAAAAATTTTTATAATTTTTTCAATGTTGCCGTCATTAAAATTTGTTTAGATTTACTGCAAAGCACTAATATTTATTGAAGAGGTGTACTGAAAAGCCATTTTCCTGCTATGAATATTTTAGTTATTACACACTGTGTTAAGAAATTTTGAAAATTCTGATGTCAAAAGACCTGTATTTTATGTACAAACCCTGTGAAATTTAAATTCACTCAACCCTAAACACTAAATGTACTCTATGTTGTAGAATGGAGCTTATGGGCTTCTTCTTCCCTGAGCAACAATGTCCAATTAACATCCCTTTTTATTTACAATAAACTTTCTTATTGTATTATTTTGGATTTGCATGTATTATTTTAGCTCAACTGTAAAAAGTATTATGCCAATAATCGAAAGCGAATGTTGTTTTTCAACATTAAAAAAGGACAAACACATTTTTAAGTCAAGAAAGATTCATTGCTTTAGTTATGCCCGGGATACAAAAATGGTTGCAGCTCAAAAATGATCGATTTGTTAATATAAATCATATTTCTTGATCCGCGAGCCGCCACTGGCACTATTCAGCGAAATATTGTACTTAAAAGAGTTGTATTTAAGATTAGGTAATATTATTAAGAAAGCGTTACATCTAAATATTAAGAGACCTTACGCCGACCACCACAAGACACGATACTGTACGCAGACCTGGCCATCGGCACTTAACAAGTACGGCGTTGGGTCATTATAATCGCCCACGGAATTAATGTGGCCATTACAAAGCGCATAAAGATGATACGGATACGGCCTTGACCTTAAGGGGGGCGCGCACGCTCCGCGGCAGGTAATGCCGAGCGTGCCCGATCGATAGCGCCAACGCCGCGCTCGACCACAACACACGCGTCGACGACGTCGCCGAACACATGGCCACCGAATTGATAAATCAATTTCAACACCCTGTGTGTTTTTGTTTCCGGCCGAATCGTGTGCTCAAATTCCTTAAAACAAATCCTCGCTGCGTACGCCTGGATGCCATTTATTAGGGGCATCTAGGTCGGGCTGAAGTTTGATTGTTTTTGGTAACACGCGTATTTCGGACGAATTGAGGTTATGCTTACTTCCGGTGTGATTATGTTCACCGCCAGTATCCAATTTATTACAAGATAGAGAACTTATTTATGTTTTGCTTGTGTTTATTTCTATACGTTTGCACATGAGCACCAAAATAGAAGTAAAATTAACGACTCTTAAACACACAAGTTAAGACTAAGTACTTTTTTATTGTTAAAAGCGCCAACAGTATTAGTCCATAATTTCAGGGAGTAAAGTCCTAAAGGTGTTAAATTTACAATTTTAATGAAGATAAAATCAACGTTTATAAAATATTTGCAGGTTTATTATTTATTACTATCAAAAAACCAAATGACAAAGTCTTTATCTCTTTATTAATGGCAACTAGTTTCGTGAAATTAATTTTGTCACATTTTCATGCTACAAAAGACTACACAATCGATATAAAATAAATTACCTACTAAAATAATATAAAACAAATTTACGCATTTCAATATAGGTAAGTATACAGGGTGATTCACAAATGGTGACCAAAAATGAAACCTCGTATTCTTTGGTGAATTCTAAGGAGAGTCTTTCCCATAAATTTTTATCTAGGGCGCTTAGTTAAAAAGATACAGGGTGTTAAACTTCAAAAAATATTTTTAATTTTTTTGAATAATTTAAAAAATAGTAAGTGAAATAATTTGAAATTGGGCACATGGATTTATGTAAACATTGTCCAAAATCTGAGGGCTTTTCCTAAAATTTACATGCTCCAGTGGCGGAGATACAGGGTATCGGCGACATATTTTTCTAAATAAAATAGTATGCCACTCTTTTACGGTAACAACCATGATATTTTCGAATTCGTCTTTCAATTTTTCAATTTTAACACCCTGTATCTTTTTAACGAAGCCTCCTAGATAAAAACTTCATAGGAAAGATACCCCTTAAAATTCACCAAAGAATACGACGTTTCAATTTTGGTCACCATTTGTGAATCACCCTATATATTTACCAAATTAATAAATAAATAACTAATTTTTATAATAATAATTGCCAATAATTGAAAGTATATCAGAATTGAATCAAAGGTATTAATACAGTTCAATGACAGTTTTCTAATAAACAACTACAACAGTTTTAGTAAGTCGATGAAAGACAAAACTTTGTAGGTATGTATAAAAAATATGCTGATAGCGACAAAATCTTAAAAAATACTTACAAAACTACACTAACATAACGTCTAATTAAAAGAATATTTTTTATGATTTATTTAATTGTTAAAGTTAATGTTGCTAAGAAAAATACAAAGTTAAATAACAATTCTGAAGAGTGGAAAATGTTAAAGTAGAGTTAAATAAGTAGTTTGTAAATTTAATGAATCAGTATTAGGACACTTAAAATTTCATAATACATATTTTGAAATACTACTCTAAATTATTTACAAATGGGCCTTTGGGAGCAAAAGAATGTCCCGTACTTATTAAATGATTTGAAAAACACAAAAAAAACGGACTCTGAATATAAATATCTTAAATGATCTTTTAATCCAACTTCAATAGACTCTTTCAGTGTGACGCCACGTCATAGTTGAAATTGTACAGACCGAATCTGACTGTGTAGGTACTATTTACATAGATACTACAAAAAATTAACAACTTCAAATTATCTTATTTTTACAAGGATTTGGAAGTATTTAAGAACAACCAACACGTGTTTGGTAAAATAGATATACTAATGTGCTTAAAACTTACAAAAAACGATATAAAAGAATATTCCTAAATTTAAATAAAGTAAAAATTTAACATTATCAGTGTTATTTCTAATGCGCATGCTCCGAAAGAATAGCCTCATTCGCAGGTGAGATCTTGTTGATATGTCATCACTGTTATCATTAGTATTTTCTCTTCTTTTGTTTAATCTTGCAATTTTCTAGTTCTATTAAGTATTTATTGTTTTTCTTGGTGTTGTGCTGTGTCAATGTGTTTATCGAGTGTTTTTTCTTCAAGTGGTTTATTATAGGCGTGCTCTTAACCAATACCAAGCTTTTCTTGAATGATCTCCTGTTGCAAGGCTACTTCGCTTCCATGAAATTGTCTTTAATGCGCATGCTCAGTAACATTGATATAATTTTAATTTACTGTAAAAGTCAATATTGTTCTATAAATTTAAATACATAAATTCTATAATTCTTTTAGTTTGTCACTTGGGCTTTGAAACATCTTTAAAAATTTTTAATATTGCCAGAATATCCCAATATTTAGGAAAAATAAGACAATTTTTGGCACTTATGTCTAAAGTACATAAGGTCGAAAATCGATCTAGTAAAAATATTGGGACATTTTTCATGACATGTGCACTATGGGGTTGCCTATTGTTAGGCGTATGTGAAGTCACTACTAAACAGGTCTATTTTCTATTTATCCTGCCTTTAGAGCAACTATTACACTTACATTACTACACTTTAGTTCATAAACTCCACACTTATGTATTGAAAAATATTTTCCCTAATTAAAAGTTTTAAAAATATAGGAGGGATTCAAAATTTAAAAAAAATGTATTTTAGTGCCATGGCACACAATACACAATTTGTGAATTTAAAAGTAAAAGCTTCAACGTATTTTTCTAATATTTACAAAGGTACCGTTACATTTTTCGTAACTCTCAACGTTCAATATTTATTCAAACTTGTGAAACAACTTTTATAAACACTCTAGTTTAAGTGGGTACTTTGCCACACTTTTTAAATTAAAAATAAGGTAAATAAACCATAAAATACAAGATTCCATACTTAAAAGAGCAGGTAATTCTGAGTAAAACGAATGCATCACTAGTTTATGTTTTCTCAACTATTTCTCGTTATCAAAACACGGAGATGTAGAAATATGTTTGCAGAACAAATACAGCGTTCAGAATATCAAAAACTTAGACGGAACTTTATATTTTAAGAATTATTATGTTAGTATTTTCGAATGACATAATAACTACAAAAAAAGAACAAAGATCCATGTAAATTACAACAGATATAGCTGTCATAGGAAGTGGCATATAATTAACGGTAATCTCTGTAATAAATAAAAGGAATTGGTGTTAAAAATACCATATTATGTAAGTCGCTGTGAATCTCAGTTGCAAGCGACAGCTTCGAGCCGGTGTGAATGAAACAGAATTGCCTCATTTCACATTAGATGCAAAACAATATATGTTGAAAAAAACACAAGCAGTACATATTCATGTCTTAGTTAACAGAAAAAAGTGTAACTATTGAAATTATATGTCAAACCTCTTAACAACAATAATTAATTAATTTTGTGAAAACTCGAGGAATTTTTTCACAAAAAAACTGAAAAAAAATAAGTACAATTCCACACACTTATATTATTTGCCACAAAATAGATATCACTGAGGTATATTTAAGGTTAGAGTTCCATGTTTTGCATCGTCGACCGTGGCTTGTTATGTTCATCAGTTCATCCTCATCAACTAAAGAAATTTAAAAATATATCAACCGATTTATGTTATCAATTTAGAGAAATACGTGAATAATTTCATTTGTATCTGATCTCTGGTCTCGTTTATGTTAATATCAATACAATTGATTATCTGTAGTGAAATTAATAACAGCCCATGACTCACTGAATCCAAATTTAAAGTTAAAATTTCCGGATCAGTTCGTGTTCTGACCGTAACATCAACAACTCCTCTAGAACGTGGTTTTCGAGATTTCAAACTGACTTGAGTAGCTATTGATTGGAAATACATTCCAATTCATGATCTCATAACAATAACCTAATAAACCTGTTGCTTCACAATCCGATGACCTCGTAACCCCATAACCAGGATTGTGAAAGAGTGTAGAACCATGAACTCTGTGGGAACATAAATATCATTCATCATATATGAATGTAAGTTGGAAGGCTTCCATAACCCTACAACCCTATAACCTCATAACCCCATAACTGCATAATCTCGAAACCTGTTTTTTGAACGATTATGATCGCAATAACTCACGGTCACTAACTGTGTAGTCAAGATCGTGGGTTTACAGGAGTTTGCATGGTTCAGATTAAGAGATTACGGAGTTACAAACTCAATCCCACAAAGTTTCGTGGTTATACATGTTCGTACACCTAGGGTCATGGGGTTATTCCGTAAAGAGGTTACGAAGGCATGCCAGGTCACAGTCATGAAGGATCCCTGATGTATCAAATTCATATTACCACGGTTTTTTTTATTTATACATTTTCCTGCACCTGGGGTTAAGGGGTTACCAACTTATGGGGTAATAGGATTCGGGAAGCCTGCCAACACGGTCATGTAGCTTCGGACCCCTGATGTATGAGATCGATGTTCTCACAAAGTTTCCAGGTCTTGCACATTTCGGGTTACGGGGTCACGAGGTTACGAACTTATGAAGCTACGGAGTTATGGGGTTATGGTATAATGAGATCAAGAACTCGAATGCTTTTCCAATCAATGTCTTGAAGTTTTTAGATTCAGATTCAGAGGATCAACTTTTTTTATTTTGAGGTGCTGGGTAATCTATTAAATCGTGAAACGTTCAACAGGTTTATTTATTCGTTCAAGAAAATGTTTATAATTTTCAGCTTTTTATTAATTAGTTGCACAATATTATATTGAACGTAGAAGAGGTGGCAACACCTGAAAAAATATTTTTTTAAATGCAAAATGGACACGTCTAAGGAAATGTTATGAAACTTCATTGTTTGAGTAGTACATTAAATTTATTCCAGGCTTTTCATCCACATTTCATCGTTTATTTTGGAATATTTAACAGAGTTAAATTATGATTTAATGTCTTAGTAATGCCACTGACCTCGCACATAGTTGTCAAACTGTTTACAACAATCCTCAATCTGTAAAATCTTGTGGTGGCATATTTGACATCAAGTCCATAAATTATTCATCTAATGCAAACCTATTTTATCATTTATCGCCCCTGTAGGACGAGTGTTTCGGTTAGCATAAATTGTCAAAGCGCCAAGATGTGAGACACCCAAGCATCTTAATTTAAAAAAAAAAACTTAAATATCTTATTATAAAATACTTTATAATTACGAAATTAATCAAAAATTACATCAAATACATTTAAAAAAGCATTTGCTTGATCTTTTTCTGCATGTTATAATACATATGCGTATACGAGTATGTTTTTCAGGAATTTTTGGTAATAGTTCTTTAGGTAGTTTAAAAAACATACAGGTGCCCTAGAAATAAGTGCCATCATTTTAACCACATATTTAACATATCAAAAGTAACAGTTACTTAAAAATAAAAATTTCATAAAATACTAGCAAACGTTCCTTTCGTGTTTCTTTAATAAATAATAATTAATAAGTAGTTCTTCAGAATTATTTTAATGGATATAAAGCATTGAACAAAAAATTGTATTTTCGAAGAGTTATTTTTAGGTAAAAGCTATCACTTTTAATGAGTCTCACACATAGTTAAAATGTTGACACATTTCTGAGACACACTTAGCTTTCGAAAAGGAAAATATAAATTACAAAAAATCATTTTACTCTGGAGTCTACTGACAGAATATTTCTAAAAAATGAAAGAAAGTTTGACGTTAAAAAAATATTTATGTTATTTCCTGTATATGCCAAACTATATATCAAACCTCAAAATTAATTTATAAAAGTAGGATACGTTATACTATATGCTCACAAGAAATTCTTATTTTTATAAAATATCGCGAATTATTTTCAAGTCTACATTGAATGTATCCTTTAATATACCTATGACAATTAATTTTGTAATTTAATTGATGAAAAAAACTATAATTTGAAGTAATGGAGAGACGCTTACCATTAAAAGAACAGCTAATATCCAATAAGACTTACCTGAAAAAGAAGAAATATGGAATCAATAAAGTTATTAAACATACTTAAATAAATTAATAAGTATTTTTTATACCCCACATTAATTAAAGTTTTTTCATGTAATGTAATTATTTAATTTCACTATGAAGTCAAATTATGATTTATTAATTTTATAATGGTGAAAGAAACCCGTGAAATGCAATAATTACACATAAAAACTGATTACAAAAACACTTCCACATATGATGCCACAGAAATTTTGACCCTCGAATATGTTTATCTACTTAATAACAGGCTTATGTATTCTCTCCATTTCTATAGAGGTTTGAGATAATATTGGCAACAGCTATTGCTAATGACTTCACCATTGTTCAGCGTCAATATCGCTTTCGGACAACATATGTTACTTAATACCCCCTTATATTTTTTGAAACAGACATAATTCCGCCAACATTACTAGGAATAGACCATTCGAGAATTTCTATTTTTTATTTTGAACGAAACGAATTTATTTTCTGTCATTAAATTAGAAAAAGCAGGTGACAAAAACTTATTTATTTTATTTATTTATTTATTTATTTATTTATTTATTTATTTANATAATTCCGCCAACATTACTAGGAATAGACCATTCGAGAATTTCTATTTTTTATTTTGAACGAAACGAATTTATTTTCTGTCATTAAATTAGAAAAAGCAGGTGACAAAAACTTATTTATTTTATTTATTTATTTATTTATTTATTTATTTATTATTTATTTATTATTATTATTAATTTATTTATTTATTTTATTTTTCAAATTTCGAATCTCGAATTTATAGGGCACACAGCACTGTGAGTTTAAATTAAAACATCCACTTTGTATGTACATTTTGAGAACTGCAATACGTACATATGGAAGATAATCAGTTACGCATCAACGGATTGCGAGTTTGTAAAGTCAGGTGTAAAGAAAATTATTTAAAATAACGCTTTAATCTTCTAGTTTCATGTAGTATGTTGAATTATTGTGACGGATCCTATTTTAAAAAGTAATAACAGGTTTTACGAGGGAAATAAAGTTAAATTATGCTGTAGTTTTAATAATGAAAATGCTAAACAATTAAAATACGGTAAATACTTTCATAAATCTTAAAATTACACTATTTAAAAATTAAATCTGTTAAATTAGTCAAAAAATAAATTTAACAAATAAACTAATACTTAAATATTGAAAAATGAGGTACAAAATACGTTTAATCAACAACCTGTCAAACTAAAATATAAGAATAAACTTCCCATTTACAGTACCAGTTTTCATGGTGAAGGCATAACTTGCAGAACATTAAAAATTAATTTAAAACAGACGATAATACCCAAATTACGAATACCAAATTTGAAGTGAAAAATACTAATTTTAAAAGTAGAAGTATGTCTTACACAGGGTGTCTCAGAATGCCGTGTATAATGGAAGACCACAGATTCGTGGACTCAAAATAGGCAGATTTTGGTTAATTCACCTGCATCCGAAATCGCTTCGTTTGGCCGCTAGAAGGCCTCAATGTCAGGGAAAATTTTTTGAAATTTGTAAGTAACTCGATTATGTATTATTCGATTTTTAAATGTCTACATTTATCTTGACACCCATATAACAATACTTAACAAAGTGCTCACTGATTTTGTAGGTTGACTGTAATTTCAGTTTGATCTTTAAGTCATTGTACCTGCCAATTCTTAATGAGTGTTTACTACGATAAAATAAACCACGTTACTTTATTTTTCGATTTGGATACACACATACGACAAATTAAGAGTTATTTACAACTTGCCTAATTTTATAGAAATAATTCGTAAAAACAATCAAATACAATAAAATAATGCCGGAGATAAAAGTTGAGGTTATTAAATTTAGTACAACTTATTATAAAAATTGTTCAAAATGACCAGTGTTGTTTCTACAACAACGATTAATTTTGTCGAAAAAAGTTAAAGGACACCCTTTACAATTCTTAAGGGCTATTTTTTAAAACATTTATGGTATTTTGAATATGCCTCCACAACTCAGTTCAGTGTTAGATATGGAATCATGCACTGTTGTATTCAGAGTGGCCTAAATATAATAGTCAGAAGGTGTTAGGTCTGGTAAACGTACAGTCCAGTTAATAGGAAATTATCCCCTCTACCGATTCATCGACGAGGGAATCTTTGGTTCAGATACTGCTTAACATTTACAGTGAAACATGGTGGAGCACCATCATGCATAAACCACATGTTAGCTCTGAGTAATAACGACACATCTTCCAATAACTCGGGTTTTGCAAAAATTCTAAATAAAATTCCCCATTCAGTCTATTGGGTAGAATAATAGAGCCAATAATAATGATATCCCAAACAAGAGCAAACTGAAACATATTTAGTAATCACCCTAAATAGAGCCATTCCATATTACATAATATTTGTCATAATCGATAATTACATGAAATTAAACCCTTTAATTGCTACTAAAAACCTTAGACTTCAAAAAACCCCAAAGAAAAAAGTCCAACAGCGTTAAAACAGGAAATTACACAACCAGGAAATGACTTGTGCAGTAATGGAATTGTTTCTCGGGTTGTATGGCATATGGCACCATCTTGTTGCAACCACATGTCGTCTACATCTTGCAATTTATGCACAAAAAAACTGGATTATCATGTCGCGATAGCGAGCACCAATAACTGTTATTGCCTGACCAACACCATTTTCGGTGAAGACGCCAATGACGCCTCCAGCCCAAAATCCGCACCAAACGGTGACATGTGAATGCATTTATTTCTTAACAATCACTAGTGGATTCTCTCAACCCCAAATGCGACAAATTTGTCTATAAATTGAGTCATCAAGATGAAAATCGCTTCCATAATCCATCCAACGAACTTTCTTCGCTTTGCGTGATCAGTAGGTTTCAGTTCTTGAATCAATAATTGAACTCTGTAAGCATGAATATGTAAATCTTTCGTAACAATACGCTGTAGAGAGCTTCCCGAAATTTCCAATTCTTCACCATGGTGCCGAATTAATATTCCTGGACTCTCACAGTAACACTCTCACGAACGACTTGTTGAAGGACGGCCAAAGTGTTTAAGATCCCTAACTGATCCAGTCACCCTGAATTTTTCAATTAATCTTTTCATAGTTGATGAAGTTAAATCACTATTCTGACCATATTTTGTACGAAAATTGCGAACTGTAGTTAACAGACCCTCGTTGTTTTTAAAATATTGCACAATAATAAAACGCGTTGTTCTTTCGTATAGTGCTCCATTTTAAATAATCCTTAACTGTCAGCTGTCACGTTGCCAATTTATTTATTTTTTTCGTTAACAACACTTTGCTGTACAAATGGCGCAAATTTCAAATCTTCTCATTCTCGTTTCACTTCTTAAACAAGACTGAAAAGTAAACCAGATACTTAAAATGGAGAAATGTATTTATAATATGATTAGAGAGGGAGGTAGACTTGTAAAATAAATTTGAGGAAAATGAATAATTTTAAGGGAATATGAGAATACAGAAAACCGCCTTGAGAGTAATTATATTATTTTTATTCCAGTTCTGAATTTAAAGTACACATTAAAATTTAAATAAACACAAATGTTTCGTTTATAATAGGGTGGAACGGCGATGTGACGACCAACATTGATTACTGATGTTCCTAATCAGAATTAAATACATGATCATTTAAAAGTAGAGTATGAAACAATTTGAACAATTCAAGGCCGTTAGAATTATAAGAAGGCGTTTCAATTTCAAAAAATGCCTGTCTGTGGTCAGAAATTAAACAGGCCATTTTTATTTCTTGATTTTTTTTGTGTTTACAAGTAAAGTTAGAAAAATTGTAACAATATGGAACACCCGTAACGATCACAAAAGAAAGCAATGTATTTGCTAGAATTTCTCAACAGTTTCAACCAAACTATTGAACAGATGTTTAATAACACCATTTGGTTATCTTTCATATTTCAGAACTTGTGCAACACTTCAAGATCTATTCAATGATACTTTCCAACAACCGATTTATTAATTTTAAAAATGAGGCTAAAGATGCGCTGATTACAAATCTTAGATCAAAAACTGTACAGGAGATTTATATATTTCCTTTCACCGCTGGCTGCGCTGTTATATAAGTTGATAGTGAACTGTAAATGTAAAAATAAGACTATAATATTCTATATATAAATTAACCGGTCATGGCCAAGGTGATTTATAAAAGGAAGCGGTTTTACGCGAGTTATAAATAATATGTATGTTAGCAGTTTGTTGATCATTAGGAAGTGCAAATTTAAAATTAAAAACAATATGAGTCAGCACTACTAAATTGTTACAAGGATTTATCAATTTATTAAGAGGAAAACGAAAGGATTTATTATTAAATTTCGCATTATTAAGGGGTTTGGTTTTTTAACTTCTGTTACTATGATACTTGTAGTAATCCAAGTCATTCTTCAAATAAATAAGCGGCTAAATCTAAGTACGGTCTTGATGTTTTCTTGTGCGTGATATTTGTGTGTATTGTTTTCTTGCATGATTTCTCATATTTTAGAATATATCCTTCCTCTTGCATAATGTAATACACACTCTTAAAAATTGGGGTAAAAATCCAATACATTTGTGAATTTACACTACAGTATCACATAATAAGTAAAGTAAAATTAAATATTCTTCGTAATAATAAAAATATTTATATTTTACTAAGAAAGTTATGTGTTTTTACTTTATAATCTCAATTTCGGTAAATTTACACCGTGCTATTACCACAGTTAAAAAATTTTACAATAAAAATGTATATTTCATTTGGTTATGTAATTTTACATTAAAGGGTAAGTATATTTACAGAAGATTTAATGTAGAAACAACAGCGCGTCTAGACTAGCAATGATGCAATTGGTCAGACAGACCACGCTGTGTAGTTGTAGTAGTGAGTTGTGCGTATATTGTGCGTTATACTTATAATTAGTGATCTTTCTTAAAAAAGATAAAGGTAAGATATTTAAACTAATTTATAATTTTAATAAATATGTGTGGAAGTAGTTTACTTTGTCATAACATTATTATTAGGTATAAATATTAATAATATGATGAGAAATAACCACTCTGCCTCGACCAGCATTGAATTACTTCCACAATATTTTACTCACATCTATTTCATTATTAGTTTTTTCTTCATTCTAAGGGTATTAAGCTAATTCTAATCAATTCATATAGTATGAAATAGTTCTTTGATAATAACTGATAATAAGCTGGATGTTTGATATGGTAAAGAAATAATTCCACAGACAAGGATGGAATCAGAAGCTATCTAAAATAACGATAATTTTAATTTTAAATGTCTCAATAATTTTGTAATTTTCACCAGAATCAACTCGAAAATTGGTGATTTTATGTTTTTTAGCACGAGAATTACGAATTTGATACTGAATTTGCCGCTTTCTGTACAGGGTATTACTATCTGTTACTTCAGTAAATCAGAACACATTTTGGTGTGTAGTAACTCCTGTTTAGAGATTGCCCATTCTTAATGATATACTTATTCTTAATATTTAAACTAACTTAATAACTTTTTTAAACATTACATTATATTTTTTGCTTTTTGATTAAATTTAATTTCGGATAACAGATAGCCAAAGTTGTCCACAATAAACATTGTTTTAACAAAAACTTTCAGAACTACTTTACTTAAACTTTAAGTTAACAATAAGTACTTTATTATTTAATATTTATGTACAATAGCATTGCTGTTAGTGACATTTTATGTGAAATGTGTGTATTAAAACTTATTAACTGTTAATTAATAACAAAAGTTTAGCCAGCGCACAGCTCACTTTTGAATTTTTCTGCACAAAATTACATTGATGGGAATTGATTTAAGTTAGTTTGACACCTTTACGAAAAAGTAAAAAATAAGGTATGTATTATAATTTTGTAGTATGAAACTTAAATGTTACATTATTCTAAATTATATCTACGTAAAATTTTCAACTTACACCATATGCATTATTTAGTGAAAATACACTGCATTTCTACATGTAGGTGTAAAAATATCTCTAAGGCCCGGTACTTTGAGTCTCGGTTAAGGTTTGATTAACTAATCAAGCGATTAGACTGTGATTTATAAAATAAATCAGTATATGTAAAGTCTAATCAGTCTGATGAGTTAATCCAGCTTTAACCGAGACTCAAAGTACCGGGCCTAAATAATACAATTTTACTGTGTGAACCTAAAAAACACAAAATAGTTTTACAACACCGTTGTAAAAATAGTGTGTAAAACAAAAATTTTACATATTAAAATTACAATTTTAAGTTGTAGAATTACAATTTTACATGATAACATTAATATTTTACAATGTAAAATTACAGTTTTACAGAGTAAAATTACAATTTTACAAAGTAAAATTACAGTTTTACAAGGTAAAATTAAATTAGTACTTATTAAAATTGTAACATTATATATGTAAAATCACACAGTAATATATGTATGGATCTATTTAAAATTACGATGTGAATTTACAACTTTTTTGTAAATTTATACAAGCTCAGTAATATTCAGGCACGAATCATAGGTAACAGAGTTGCTAATGATTCGTGCTGTAATTTTACGTTTTTCAAGGTTTACATTTTTTGCAGTGCAGTTTTGTTACCATACTAGAAAGGATATCCTGACGACGACAGAAAAAATTGACTGGCTTATCTAGTTTAATATTGAAAGCGTTCTAATTTTGTGTCAAATCTTATTTCTATTCATTATTTTATATTTATGAAATGCTTCTCAACAAAATTCGTATTTTAAATAAAATATTGGTCAAAACTGTTTCCGTATGGTTTTCAGACGCAACCGCTTTTGATGATAGAAAGTGGCAACAGCGATTCTCGTTGGAAAGATACTACTATTGCTAAAGCATTAAAAATATCTGATTCCAATGTTCTGTCACTATTACATTATAAACTAGACTGGAATAAAGTTCCAACAAGGTGGATTCCAAAGTTGTCGATTACCGAACAAAAACTGCTTAGGCAGCAAATTTCTTAAAATAATTTGAAGTCTTCATTCAATTTATCCATCCTCCGCAACTAAACTGTGATTTCTCTGGGATGGACCACCCACCGTATAGTCTGGATTTGGCTAGGACTAACTCATTTTTATTCAGAAATTTGAAGAAGCATCTTAGGAAACATCATTTTACAGGTGACAATCAATTGAGAAAGGATATTGATACTTACTGTAAAGACCAAGAGGAACAGTTCTTTCTCTGATGGAATAAAGTGGTTGCAGAGAAAGTGGTTCAAGTTCGGGCCAGATTAAGATTACATTGAAAAATAAAATTCAAAGTATTTTATTACATTGTTTTCTTTTCTTTGTGCACCGTGTATATGCATATTTCATATGTTTGTGGAAATCGACAAAAACTATGGTATAATTAGGAATACATATTAATTGAGTGACATTTTAACTATTTTCGCATTTAGAATTAAGATTAGGGTGAGTGCGACATAGAGATTTGGCATTTACGTTAGTGACATTTCAGGTTGGAGATTAAGTGACCCCTGGCACCGGAGTCTAACCACAATGAGGGAAACAGGCCGACATAAAATGACTAAAATTTTTATACGCTTCAATAGCCAACTATTTTATTTACAGCAAATATTTACAAACTAAATATTATGTTATGTTTTATGTGTAAATTTTCAGTTGACAAGTTTTATTTTTATATTTAACATTTAACTGAAAAATTTTAATGGCTCTTTATAATCTGTAAACGTAGACTCATAAAAAATAGTTTCTGAACAACTAGTAAAAACAAATTTGAAATAACAGGACCCGTTTACGGTCCATGTAACATTTTTTAATATCCTTATTTCAGAACAATGTGGTTCGTTATTCCGTAGCTATCTGGAAATATCTGAAATCTGAAATTGAAAAATATATTCAGCATGGGTGACCAATCATATATTAAACCAATGTACAAAATGTCCCTTAGACATTAAACAAAAGTATAGTAAAAGTAAAAACTAATATGGAATCCAATCCACGTTAACAGAAGAGAGATGCACCTAATGGAGAGGCCGTAATCGTGATAGAAGAAACAAATGCAGAAAGTCGAATCTGATAGCCTCCTCATCTTCTGTTTCTCCGTTAGAAGCAATATCAGATTACTGATATCCAACCAAAGATTGACCAAAGGATGTTGTAGTAAGGAAGGAGGAGAACTAATTTTGCAGCAAATCTTTTTGATCCACGTTTCAAAAGAAAAACAATGACATGAATAATTTAGCCCAATTTAAAATAGGAACAGAAATTTTGAATAAAAATGATGGGAAAACACAAATACTATTAATTTTGTTATATGGTATTGATTTTGTACGTAGCAGCCGCTTACGCCATTTACTTTCCGAATGCTAAGTAGGCCTCAGTTATCTGCATGATCAGAAATAAACTGGCCTTCTAATATGGTGCCTTCCATCAAAAGAAAAGAAATATCTAACGCAGGATAAAGTTCAAAAGCTTGTCACCATACAGTCCCGTTTGAAAAGAAAATGAAACGCATTTATAATGCTAGACCATAGAAGCTGATAAAGATCTTAAATATCCTGATATTATGTGATTATGAGCATGTTGCTCTAACTTCAGATATTTCAAAATATCTGAATTCTATATTCAGATATTTTTCAAAAGACTCTGATTGCGAAAACCTTCCATAAAATGAATGAATTTACAAAATAATGCCTTTCTCTAAGCTTTCTTTTTTTAGTTCGGCTTTTTCTTGAAATTTGGATAAAAAATAAAAACAACAAAACACTGTTTGTAGTTTTTAAATAAACAATTACATTATTTGCCTTTTTGTTTTTGTATTTTTTCAAATTTACCTTTCTTTCCAGTTTTAATCAATTTTTCGTTTTTGCTTCGGAGAAAACTAAAAAAAATGTTTCCTCTTAATTTTTGTCAAATTGGAAATTTCCAGACTCTATATATGCGACTACTGTGTTACCGACAACAGCAACGACAGCGACTGAAACCAAGAAGAAACATACAGAGCCTTCAAAAATGTTTACAAGCCACGTAACCCCCTAACTTAGGCAACCCAACAATGCACCATTGACACTGGTAACGAAAATTCCCTAAATGTTGGTGGCACCAATATTAATGATTCGTTTCAATGAACAATGACAAACCGTTACGTCTACGCTCGAGATAATTCAATTGCTGATTGGTTGAATAGAATCTCGTAAAAAATTACGCCAATGAAACAGAATATTATATTTTAATGCAATCTTGATCTTATTGTCTTAATTTTACCAAAATTTATTTGCCAACATGAATGAAATAAAATTAATGTTTCAAACAATATTACAGGTCACGTGGCATGTAATTATTTATGAAGGCTCCATACATAACAGCAATATTGACGCAGGTCGCAGGCTAGAAATATTTCATATTCAAATATTTCATCCACACGAGGCTTCTGTATGGCCAGCGGCTATTGTCTGCGACGCAGTAACTTTTAAATTCACCTGCTTAGGAATCTATTTATTTTTGTTTCAGAATAAAATAAAAATTCAGTATCTACCACAGTGAATAATAATATATAAAATGACTGGAGTGGATATAAAGGAAAAATTCCGTTACATTTTCTTTTAAGAGAACAAATAATGATAAAACAAAAAAAAATTGTAGCAAAATAACATTTTTCTCTGCTGCGTTCTGCACAATTACTCGTAGGTTTTTTCTTTACTCCTCGTGACACGTCACTACCCGCTGGTATTTGATCAATTGCGCCCTATTTATCAAAACGTTCGCTTCACTTGGTGAATGCCGGGGTATTTTTAGAACTGCTGTTTTTTATCAGCTCCCATGTTCATTAACAGGCCCGCCTTGTACTCTGTTTCTTGTCCAGGGAAGCATTCATCTTACGTAACAATTAACTGATTCATTGTTTATACAGAGATTTGTCAACCATCCTAGACGCATGTTTTGTGAGAACTGTGCAAACAATGAAAAAGTTCTGGAAAATGTACGGTCAGTACCCTCAGAAAATAAGTAAAGGAGAACACAATTTTGCAAGTCGTATTTGAAGTCAACAATAAATTACACATATCATCGATTTGAAAACATGCAACATATTTTCTTGAAATGTATTGCTTATAAATTCCATGTAAATATTACAAATAGTCTGCTATTTGTAGAAAATATGAGTTATTGTCACTTGAACTCAGAAGACTGCTTTCCGACACTACTGGCACTTTAGACTGTTCTGACTTTGTCTTATTTACGTCAATGTTCCTTTTAGAGATATAAGAAATCTTGATATTTTTCCTATATCGTTAAGGCATACACATTCTGCTTATCGGTAGAATGGTTAATTTTTTAACAAATATTGCCATAATCATATCTTCCATCTAAGCGGTATCTGTTTTGATTTGGGTGAATCGTATATCCATGGAGATTTTTGCCTTTTTGGCTTTCAAATATCACTAGAAATAAAATTCTTTCCATGAGCATAAAAAAAGTGGGCTTAACTTTTGGCAGCACAATACGTTAAAAAAATTCGAAAAATGTCATATTTTTCTTCCTATTTAATTATGTATCTTTTCAAGAGTTGATTTTAGGCGAAACTTGAAGTGGAAAAAACTGTTTGTAATTAAATTTTACACAATATGACTAGTTACAAATCGAACGAATCGTAATAATTATTGTAAAAATCGAAAAAATCGCCAAAAATTGGGTTAAAAACATTACTTTTTAGGGAATTTTTTGGGGTCTTTAAGTTGGGTATAGGACCTTCATACTTGGCTCAAGAAAACTTCATGTTATTTAGAATCATCACACCAAATTTCATCAAAATCGGTTCGATAAATTTTACATAATAATTTTGCATTTTGAAAAAAATTAGCAAATTTTCAAAATTTTGCACAGCAAAAACCAAGGTCCTTAGATACTAGAAAATTTAATCACATATAGAAGGGCTCTCAAGCTTTCAAACGCATTTTGAAAAATTCGAATCCGTTATATAGGAGAGTTCTGATGCTTGTTTAAACATTGGTCGAATTTTTGTACTTATAGACAATTAGAACAACTTTGTGAATATTCAATCAAATCAAATTGTTTAAAGTTAAATTAAATTTGGTGTGATGATTCTACATAACATGAAGTTTTCTTGAGCCAAGTATGAAGGTCCTATACCCAACTTAAAGACCCCAAAAAAATTCCCTAAAAAGTAATGTTTTTTAACCCCATTTTTGGCGATTTTTCGATTTTTATAATAATAATCATGATTCCTTCGATTTGTAACTAGTCATATTGTGTAAAATTTAATTACAAACATTTCTTTCCTCGTTTATTTTCACCTAAAATCAACTCTTGAAAAGATAAATAATTAAATCGGGAGAAAAATATGACATTTTTCGATTTTTTTTAACATATTGTGCCGCCAAAAGTTAAGCCCACGTTTTTTTTATGCGCATAGGAAAATTTCCATTTCTAGTGATATTTTAAGGCCAAAAAAAGCAAAAATCTCCGTGGATATACGATTCACCCAAATATGGACTCTTTGAAACAGATACCGTCTGGACTAATACCAGTTTAAACCTTTTTCACAAATGTGTGGAACATCGGCTGCTACTTTCTAGCATTCTAGCTACTTTCAAAAAATTATTTTGTACTTTTCTTTATATTATCGTTAGTTATTATTATTTTTTCATACAAACTATTTTTTGTTGGCTCTTTTCAATCATATTGCCATTATTTTCAGACAATGTTAACAATTATTGGAAAAGTTTCACATTCAGAAGCACTTAAGTCTTGTAACTGTCTATAAAACGATTCTCTAAAAAAAAAACAAGATAAAGGGTGTTCCAAAAGTAACGCAGGATTTGAATAGTACGCCATTTTTATTCCGAGGAGTTGGCAGTATTGGACACGGTCATATGTAGTAGTAAACATGTTACGGTTAGACAAAATGGAGCGCTATACGACGGAAGAGCGAGTGAAGATTGTGAAAAATCGTTAAAAGTACAGAGAGTGTGTAGTTGAGACTGTGCGTATAAATTACGTGGAATTTTCGGTAGAAGGAACGCTCCGAATAAAAAAACTGTGAAGAGATTAGTTCCCAAGTTTGAAAAGGTTCGGTTGCAGACAATACAAAACAGACCGGCCTCGTACTGACCATTCAACCGAAAATATTGGTACGGTGAGTGATGTGAGGAGGAAATTCCCGTAACCTCAGTGCGCCATCGGTCACTACAATTAAACATTTCAAAAAAGCATAATGCAGCAGATTTTCACAAAAGATCTGCATATGCATCCATTCAATATTCAGGTAACTCAGGAATTGAAACCAAACGACCATTTTCCATTCGTTGATTAGTTGTTGGAGAATCAACAAGTGGACGGTGATTTTGCTAAGAAAATCGTCTTCAGCAATGAGGCGCATTTCCATCTTAGTGTGTATGTGAACAAGCAAAACTGTTGAGAGTTTATCGTATTATACGGAATCTCAGTTATTTTGTTTGGAATTAATTTCTTTTACATATGGAAGTATGCTACTAAAAAATGTAAGTCAATCGTTATCATCCACTTCTTTCCTTTTTTGGCCATATTTTAATCTTTTCTTTTTAGATAAGCAAGTTTTTCTTGTTCTGCTTTTAGCAAAACATCTCCAATTGTCTCATTTGTTAGCTATATTTTGTGTTTTTGCTTTTAATAAAATAGATCTACTGAAGATGAATGTATCGGAGTAGATGAAGGGAGAATATGGCGTTGTAGGTTGTAATTCTATATCGCCTGAAATATCGTCTAAACTGTTTCATGAACGTTCTTCTTTAGTTTCTGCAACAACTTCACTTTCTCTTGTGTTAAAATTTCCTGTTTAATTTCTAGCTAAACATTGATCTTTTAAAAAGATAAGCTACTAAAAATATGGCCAAACTAGGTTTTCATTGTCGCCATTATCTAGGTACTCCATCTTCTGAATGTTTGACTGGTATTTCTGCTAATTTCCTTCCAAAAAATTCCTCGAGTCTTCCCCATTGCGGTTTTGCAAGAGCAACTACAAAGAAAAATAAGGAATCGTTAAATCTTATTAATATATTTTCTGGTACAAATTTCGCCTAAAATGTCATTTAGAAGACTTTTGGAAATATTGTTGCAGAGATTACAGAACATATTTGTGAATCTTTATACGAAATTCATATACCCATTCCATCTAAATATTTTCGGAAAATAGCAAGACTGAGAAATTTGTAATTTTCCCAACTGTGTACCAGACATATCCATATGCCAAGTATAGTAACTCTGACTCTATATGTATTTTAATTATAAAATTTTTATATAAAGCACTTAATAAACATCTTATTAATTTTTCTATATACATCGTGACTGTGCGAGGATCGGAAAAATTTTACGCTCGATTTCTCTCTGGGAGGCTCTGGTCCATAATCTAGTGTTGGGTGAGTGCAGTATGTCGTTATATCCACCGCCTGGAGACCACACCTATACATTTTTAAGTTAAACATTCTGGCATGAAACACTGCGTCCCGTCCGACAAATCATTAAGGAAAAAGGGAATACTAATTTTTATAAAAGTAGAAAGATATTATTCAATTTATATAATCTTGTATGTCAACTAGCCCTGCGTAGGAGTTCCAAAACAAACGCTTTGAATTTTTAAGTTCACAGCATTTTCTGCTATATACCAATAATTCAAATCGTGAGTCGTGGCTAAAGGCAACTTGTGCCAAAAGTTTATTGGCATTTTATACATCCTCTGTAACGTTAAACGCGTTGGAGTGTTGATTCTGCTAATATACGATCACGTTTGCGACCCGAACGAGGTTTGTTTGTCGTGCCTGTTTTTCCTAACGGTCTAAGTATTTTATTTGCACCGTCCCTTGAAATTTTAAAATCTTCAGCTATTTGTTCAGCGATCCGTGAATTCATCTACTGGAAATAACAGACGGTTATTCTGGCGTTAATCCTTGTGTTTTCGCATTTTTCTATCGCGTCATATTCTATAAAAAAAAAAATCTGTCGTAGGTATTTATAGTATCCTGCCACTCTACACACTCTACCACCTGTTAGAACAATGTTACGCGACATTATCAGCCATTTATTTGTCCACTTTCCTGTTTAAATAAAATGCAAAGCGCAATTCCAAAAGGTTTAGGATTAAGTACTTATATCTCTATTTACTCTTATTACTTGTTATTTCAGTAAACGAAAAATTTATTGTAGAAACTTATTGCTGAAAAAAAAATTGAACATATATGGGGACTGTTTTAAAAACAAATTATTTGTTCTAAATTTATTACTTTATATTTTAGAAAATAATATTTATTGAAAGAAACTAACTCTGACTTAAGTATCAATTTAGTAAGACTATAACAAATGAGAAGATGTGGGTGTCAACAACATTAATTTCATAATTGATCACAATTATATTATGAAAATTTTACAAATAATAATCATGAGATAGTCCAAATCAGTCATTAAATTCATTTTACATGTGCGATTGTTATCTGTTGAAAACTGATCACTTCAGAACATATTTTTTATATCACTAAATGAGACCGTTTTCTTTATTAATATTAATCTATTAATTAAAAAATTCCGAACAGTTCCGAAGATATTCAAAGAAAACCGATTATATGCTATTTCTTTTTTTGGTCGTATTTCACTTGTTTTTCAAGGTTGTTGGACAAAAATGTGTAAACTTATATTAAATTTATTTATTTATTTATTTATTTATTTATTTATTTATTTATTTATTTATTTATTTATTTATTTATTTATTTATTTATTTATTTATTTATTTATTTATTTAAATTTTTTTTTCCAACAGTGATTCGATTTTTGCTGTCAGTATCGACATATCCCTAAAAATGTGTTCTGAGAGACAGTTAACTGGTTTTTCTTGATTTTTTGCCTCATTACAAGAAAGGGGAAATCCTTTTTACCACGATGTATAATTTATAGGGTTTTCATAACCAATATATTGGATATAATCACAAATCAAGTAACCATTATAATTTTTTCTATAAAAAATGAATTTGGCGCTGAAATTAATTTTCGGGTTTTGGAAATTCGTTTTGTAATACTTTAAAGTCTTAGTTCATATTTATAGTAGAATTGGACAATTTCTTACTTGTCAGTTAAATACGTTGATTTTCATCAGTTTTTTACACCGTTTTGGCTATCTAGCAACAAAAATATGACATACGCGAATATCAAAACGATTGTCGGAAATTTCAAAACAAACAATTTCATTAGTAATGGTTTTTTCTCTAAACTGCATATTTACAAAGTTATATTGGAAAATGTGAGAAAAAATACGTAATTTTTGCGTATTTTTACACTTTTTGATTTTGCCTGCAAATAGCACAACTTTTTTACATAGTCCTAATTTATATTTTCATTATGTATTATATTATTTTCCAAAGATTTTTACTAATACCTACTTAATCTACGTCAAGTAACAGCCCTATCTGGAATGTATTGAGCTTATTTCCCTTGACTATTAGTTAAGGGAAATTTTATTTCTATTTTATCTCAGATTTTATGTCTTTATATACATTTTTTTAAATTATTATTGTTATTTTTTTTATGTTTATAATTAACAACTTATTACAGTAGAATTGGACAATTTCTTACCTGTGACTCGAACTTTTTCTAATTATGTACTAGCATATAGAACAGGGGTCGGCAACTGGCGGACCGCGGTCCAGGTCCGGACCGCGGAAGGTAAAAAACTGGACCGCCAAAAATTTTTTGAAAGTATGATTACACAAATTATTTAAAAAAATATATTTTTCTATAGATAACAATACGTTTGATCATTTTTAATGGTTAGTAAGTTAGTAAAAAAAACTGACTCAAGACCGCAAATATAATTTCTCCCATTGATTTTATGAGCTTTTTTCTGGACCTCGTTAAATATTTTCAAAAGTATTCGGACTCCACCTAAAATTACTTGCCGACCCTTGATATAGAACAAACAGCAATGCACGATTACGCGATTTCAAACTTTTTGACACACAGTAATCCTTTGCGCTTACCACATCGCATGTCCCTCGACTGGCTCGGTTTTTTCCTTTATCTATTTTCAACGTTTCTGAATTTTTATATTTGCCTCGCGACTATGACTGTACAATACTGTACATATGTGTTTTATGGTCATTCATATTTGTGTCAGTTCTTAATGTTGTAAATGTTTGTTTCGCCATTCTGACATCCTGTTGTCGCATTTGTCTTGGCTATTTCTGAGCGTAGTTTGATAATTGAACTTTCAAGTAATCGATGTCTTTTCCTATTATATAACAACGCCATCGATTTCTAGTTTACAAACAACTCTTGTAACGTGTAAGTCGGTAGTTTTTCCGGGAGAAATTTTAATGTATTTGCAGTGACCCACATGACATATGCAATTTGCAAATTATAAATTATTTACCTACTAAAAAATATTACTTTGAAATACAAAGCATATCTACAAAATAAGACTACTCAATTTTTTTAAATCGAAACGGCAGTATATTTATGAAAAATTTACATATTCAGAAAGGTACAACAAACACTACCTCAGCGAACTTTGTGATCCGAGGAATGAGCTTTCTGATATCTTCGCCAAAGAAATCTCCCGCCACCTCTCGGGCCCATTGAATATCTTTTTCCACCCATAAACACCTTCAGAGAAAAAAAAAATGAAAATCAGAAGGTGCCAGGTCAGGGCGAATGAATCCAAGTGTTACTTTATGGCGTTGGCAGCGTGGGGACGTGCATACTCACTTGTTAACTAACATTAATGCAGACGAGATCTGGAGATTGGTAAACACTGTTCATGTCATGAAGCATGAAGCATCTCTTCGATCTTCACCATCTCATCAGTCATGATTGAGGAACGCCCACTCTTTTGTTCAACATGAACATTCTTCCAGCTTTATACTTACGACACCACTTTTACACATTAGTACAGTTCATCATACATTCCCATAAACAGTTTTGATTTCATTAAAAATCTGGAATGCCGCTTTTCCCTCTGCCTTTGAACGATACCGAATTACGTTCCTAACCTCACAGCTGGCGGAATTTGGAATAGCGGCACTCATTTCAACACGCCACTACAATGACAGATAGTAACTGACTGATACAAACGAGCGCACGTTTTGCTCCCAACATCTTTATCGAAAACAAAAACCACATAGCATCAGAGTACTCTTACTTTGTGGATATGCATGCCTGGTGGATTCCTACTTTTCAAAATTTCTTACTACTTCTTACAGCCTTACAGTCATTTAATATGCTCCACGAACATAAATTTACAAGAAAATGGCTTTCTTTATTATATCCCTTTTCCTTTACATAGCAAATGGTAATTAATTCAAACCCATTTATTGCATACCTAAAAAACCTACGTACCTACTTGGTGTTATAACGTTAGAAAAGATTACCTGTTATTTTCTTGATATTTCTTACAAGCTGTTAAATTTTGAGGAACACCCATAACTTTAATGTTGTACTAATTAGGTATACCAAGTATAACAGATTTCATAATTCAGAATAGCTCTACAATATACAGGGTAATTCTGATATAAATGTCCATGATACTTTCGATAAAACAATACATTTTTTCAAAGGAACACTCCCGTAGGCTCTTTTCCTCTATAGCGATAATCTGCACAATCTTTGAGAGAATTGGAATTAAACTATACTTCGATGACATAGATTTTGAATATCAAAAAATCATGAATTGCTATAAAATAGTACTGATATAACAATTAATACCCGAAAATATTAGTAGCAAAATTGGTATACCGGGTGTCCCAGAATGTCACACTTACGGACTATTTAAAAATGAGAGCTAATAAAAAAAAATGCAGTCATATCGAATACAAAACGTTTTTATGTAATAAGCTTTTCTATTATTATAACCGGTGTCAGTAAAATTTAAGGAAATTCATACGAGGTATGTTCAGAAAATAACCGATTTTTTTTTATTACGCGCTAATGGATATATTTAATGGCTGTAACCACATGTTCTTGGATTGTTGATATATCATTTAGTTTTCGTGATATTGTTATTTGAGTGCAACGCGTTTAAATTATTGGCGATTTTTGAAATGTGAGATTTTACATTTTACGTGAAACTGGGGAAAACTTTTAATACTTACTGAGATAATGCTCTGGGTCGTACACAATGTTAGGAGTGGTTTTACCGATTTAAATGTGGTAGTCAGTCAATTGAAAAGGATCCTCTGAAATTTTCATCATATAAAAAACGGTTTATTTTCAATTTCATCGAAAATGTTGCAAATTATCGTTATTAAGTTTTACTTGGATTTGACAAATTATTTTGGCGTTATCTAAAAAGCACCTTATTACTTTTTTTAACAAGCATTTTTTAACTCATGTTCACAGCAACCTTTTTGTTTAAAATTACATTTCCCATCTCCTCTTTGAATTTGCCACCAAGTTGTTTTAATTTTTATTATACTTCTGTTCTGCATTTAAATAATTAAATTTTGGAAAATTTGACTCGCCTACTTAAAAATGTTTAGCACGTAAAGCCGTACAACAACATTTGTCAACTTATCTTCATAAAGTACTTGTCCATGCAACTTTTAATATTTATGTTTCGAAAAATACGTAACTTCTAAATCTTCTTCTTCTAAACGTTCTGTTAACAAAAATTAGTCATAGAATTGCAATCTTTCGATGGTGACGTCGTGTTTTCTTTTATTGGATGAATCATTAATCCATGTTTCATGAGTCTCTACGAAATACCTTCAGATATACATACAAGTACACAAATGAACATAATGTCGAATACCTTAATTTCAGATGCTCAGCTAAGATTTTTGGGACGACAATGGTTCAAGGAATGACTTGCTAAGGTTACGTCAAAGACCTAGAAAACATCTTATATAATATGGAATAAATGATCATACTTAATGCCATTGCAGAAAGCACTGCAACGTTTTATATATTAAAATTTCCTTTACCGTCCCTATATGTACCAATTTAATGTAGATGTTGAGAGCTTAGAATTGACGAAGCGTTCCTGGACACTCCCATGTTTTATTCATATAAGAATGTAAATATTAGGTATAAGAAACAGGAGACAAGTTTCAATGTCACTGTAAATAATGCTGCTGCAGTATTTTTTGTAGCACAATTTACAATGGTAAATAATGTATCTGTTTTAGATATTTTTTTTAGATTATAGCTGAAACAGGTACTAATAACGTTATTATATTTTATTCATTAAAAATTTCGGTGCCTCTGACAAAATATTTGTGAGGGGAACTTTATTAAAGAGTTAATTTGAAACATCTAATTAAGAACAGCAAAAAAATTTCAGGAGTAATTACTACGTAGGTTCTGGTTTTCAACTGAAAGTTTCATTTATTACGCTGAAATTAATGAAAAGATATAATATTTTTTATATTATACCAAAACTAATAAGGTTAATTTAAACATTGACTATGAAATTTTTTGAGAGTGCAAAAGAGTATTCTGTAAAATATACAGGCTGTTAATTAAGTATGTACAATAAATTCAACAGAAAATTATATGAATGATTTTAAGACAAAACGTTCATATAAACATTGGTCCACAGATGCTTCGTTTTGAAGCTACAGGGTGTTAAACTTTTGTAAAAAAATTGCTAGTTCGTAAATATAATCTTAAATACCCTTTACCCAATTTTGTTGTAATTTGGCAGTGTTATTTGTAGTGTTAAGGGGCTAATTTAACCTTAATTTGATCAGATTTATTAAGTCCAGTGGCATCCGAGAGGGACAAAAAAGTGTACGCCACTGACTTTTTGTAATTTTAATATTTTTTGGATTAAGCAACTAAAAATACAACGTTCTTGTCTCTTGAATGTTTTTCGTATCTTGATTAATTTTTGGAGAAAAATAAAATCAACTTAATTGCATATCCCTGGACCAATAGAAAATAATCAAGGGTTGCCTTGGAAAACGATTGCAGCATTTGGTAAACAACTTGACAGCTGTTGTTAAATTATTAAGCTATTAATTTGTAATTTTTTATAAAAAGTATTTTTGGTGATTATTTTTCGAGTTATTTTTGGTCCTATATGGTGTACTAATAGTGAAATGGCAGATATGCTTTTATGTTATGGAATGGCTCGTGGAAACTCTAAATTAGGTAAAGGGTATTTAAGATATTTACGAAATAATAATTTTTTTACAAAAGTTCAACACCCTGTATCTTCAAAACGAAGCAGCTGCGGACCAATGTTTGTATGAACTTTTTGTCGTAAAATCACTCAAATAATCGTCTGTTGAATTTATTGTAAATACTTAATTAACACCCAGTATAATGGTAAATATTTGTATGATTTTCTAATAATTAATTAGATATTACATTTGAAGTTTAAATTTGAAAAATAACATTGGGATAAGCTAAGTAAAACTTATTTTTATTCAGTCACTTTCATAGTGGAAAATTTTATACAGAGTGACCAATAAAATAAGTAGGTATAAGGGAATATTTTTTTAAAATTTGTCTTGAACTATCTTCGACTAAAAATGTAAAAGTTCATAGAAAGACGATGAAAAGCACTGTCTATCAAATATAGAAACTTTCGGCAAATGTACCGTTATCCTTTAAACTTCCTAACTGACACAAGTGGTTTTTACATATTTGTATTTCTACTCTATTTTAGATTAATCATCCACTAACCAAAAACTTTAATCATGATGACACATGTGTGTATTTTTCATGGCATCCTAGACACATAGCACCAAATTATATTATTTTTTTTAGTTTATCGGCATGTAAATAAATAACCAATAGATAGAAAAACAATGAGTTCTTTTGAAAGATGCATAAATAATTATATGAGATCATACTTTAGAGACGAAGGGAAACCAATAATTGCCAAATAATAAACTACTAGGATCCTACCCATAAAAAAATAATCCCACTTATTTCCTCTGGTTTATTTGTATATAAGCGATTGTATATTAATGCATTAGAACCTGCAACTGATCGCATTGCATCCCGTCTATCTGATGCAGGTGAACTTAAGCTCTCTATTCTGATATATCCCAAGAAGGTATCATTTCTAGTTATGCCGATACTCAAATACTACATATAATACTGTATTAACACACCATATAATAGGTGTGTTAATACAGAATTGCATATTATAAATATGTGAACAATAGTAAAATAGTAACTTAGTCTAACAAGAATTTTATGAATTTATTAATGCCAAGAAAGGTTATTCTTCTATTCCGTTTGTTACTATCGCTTACAAGACAAATGAAAATTGAGATCTACAAATTAATATTTTTTTATTTCCAATTTAATAGTATTTATTGTACTTTTCCGCTTTTTTTATTTACTTGTGGTATGTCTGCCATACAAAAAAAGGTTGATTTTACAATACACTTTAGTTTACCTAAGCAAAAATATCTCATACTGAGAAAATAGACAATAACCTTCGTTTTTTCATCAAGTTGATTTGAGTTTTGAGAACAAAAACAGAGAACTTTCTAAATGTTAACAATTTGTGTTATAATGTAATCGTGAACAATTATCTACTTTCATAATGTGAAATGGTTGTGGTTAATCAAAACTAAATTTATAAAATCAACCCCTTGACTAATTAATCCTGTAGACGCAGGGGGTTGTTTATTTCTCGATTTATTTTTAGTGTAATGTCTAATTAAATAAAAGAATAATATTAAATACCACAAATAAATAATTATACACAATAGCATTGAAGTATAACATATTCTGAAACTTTCTATTACTGGAGTTTTAGTAAGTTAGGTGTATCTATTTTAGATAATAAACAAAGCACCGGCAATGCCTACGCACTCAACATACTGATGTCTATCTGGGATTGCCAGATATTAGAAACATGTATCATTGTTATTTAAATATATTCATCAGTTTCTAACGACGCGATAAAATAATAAAGATTTGCTCCACTTGTTGAGGTATTGCCAATACCTCAACGGAATATTTCCAGATCGGTGGATAGGGAAGCGAGGATCGATGGAATGGCCAGCATGATTCCCTGATCTGACACCATTAGAATTCTTATGGGGATGTCAAAAGTATTGTATACAAAACTAAACCCCTCGACTTCACTGACTTAAGAAGACGAATAACGCTCACGATTAGATCGGTCACGCCTGAGATAGCTTTAGAAGAAATTTCTATTTAAAATTATAGGATGTTACCAAGATGTTTGCGACGTGCATTTTAAACATCTCCTACATTGACATTAATATTTTTTTTGCTTTTTTACATTAGCAATAAATAAACAGTATTACTTATTAGTTTTTGAGTGTGTTGTAGCGAATTTCTGTTTTGCAATAAATCTGAAAACACTTAATATTTCGGTTGAATATAGTTATAGGACATTATACATGAAATATGTCTAGAATTTTCTGACCACTGTTACATGACACAACCTGTATAAAAAGGTTTTGTTGAAAAAGTAATTAAAAATACCAATCGACGTATTCGAGCGTTTTTTCGAACACGCCCCCATTTATTTATCATTGAATTTATTCCATTTGGCTTATACACAATATAGGTGTTATATGCCTAAAACAGTATGAACGTATTATTATAAGGCACCTTGTATAACAATATATTTTTTCTTAATGGAGAATTTAAAGATTTGTTTAGTAAATTACACAGCGGAAAACATACCCACGCAGTGGTTTCATGGCAATCTCGACTATGTGCAGGATCAGTACATAAACCAAAGTATTGTGCAAACTACAAAAGCAAATATAAGACATGTATATATCATTATAATCAGAAAAAAAGATGGGAATTCAGAAAATGACAAATTTACTAGTTCAGTTAAAAAAATTGTTTATATCTTTTTAAAATCGCAGAGAAAATTGCCTAAAGCTTCCGTCTTTACCACTTTTTGTTATTAGACAATTACTGCCTGATATATATAAAACTAGGATATTATTTACTTAAAGCTCTCTGAAGCAGGTTGTAAATTAATTGTATTAAAAAAATATTTCTCCAAAATGTGTTAATATGTCCTCGCGACAAAATATTGTGTCCTAAACTTAATATACTGGGTATTTCTGAAATAAGGGCGTTCTTGAAACGGATGATAGAGGGCATGAAAATGAGCAACTTTTATTAAGCAACTGATGGTCTAAATCCTTCTGTTTTCGAGAAAATTAATTAACAAAATTAACCATGAATGTAAGCCAACCCTGTGCATCTTGTGCACGTGCATTATGTGATGCAAATCCTCACGTTGTACAGAGATCCGGTTCCAGCAACAGTTTTCAGTGAATATGTGGTGTGGTGTTTTTGGTTACAGAATTTTGACCGTCGTTTGGAAACATAGAGGCAACTTTGAAGAACTTTTGTGGAGTAAATCGTCTGTTGGTAAATAATTCGTTCATTCGTTTAATTTTTGTGTTATTTTTAAATGAGATTTAAATAAATTTCAGCATTTTCGAACACAATATTTAAACCGTCAAAACCGCATCAGGTTTGTTGGTAATTCAGATTATCTATGTTCTGCCGGTGGAAAATGTTGTAATCATTCAATAGAAGTTACTATTCTAGTAGAAGAATGTCTTTTACGTTGAACAGCTAGGGCTTCTCAAAAAATATAAAATAATAATGTTACTCTTACTAAGGAAATTAAAGATCCAATTGATGAAACAACATTTCATAGAGTAAAGGTATCAGGATAATCTGAATATCGTCGTGGTATTCCTCTTAATCCTAGAAAATGTTGAGGAAAGAAGGTTATATTAACTCCAATAAATATAATTAAAAATTGAATTTTTACGTATTTATTATGAAGAGTTAGACCTGTAAATAAAGGGAATCATTGCACAAGTCCTGCTATAATTGCAAATACTGCACCTATAGATAATACATAATGAAAGTGAGCAACTACATAATAAGTATCATGGAGAATGATATCAATTGATGAATTGGCCAAGACTACTCCTGTTAATCCTCCTACTGTAAATAAGAAAACAAAACCTAAAGCTCAAAGAGATACAGGTCTATAAAAAAGTTGAGTTCCATGTAAGGTTGCTAGTCATCTAAATACTTTAATTCCTGTTGGAACAGAAATAATTATAGTTGCGGAAGTAACATAAGCTCGAGTATCAACATCTATTCCTACTGTAAATATATGATGAGCTCAAACTACAAATCCTAATAGGCCAATAGCTATTATAGCATAAATTATTCCTAAAGTTCCAAAGGCTTCTTTTTTTCCTCTTTCTTGTCTAATAATGTGAGAAATTATTCCAAATCCTGGTAAAATAAGAATATAAACTTCTGGATGTCCAAAAAATCAAAATAAATGTTGATAAAGAATAGGATCACCTCCTCCAGCTGGATCAAAAAATGAAGTATTTAGATTTCGATCTGTTAGAAGTATAGTAATTGCTCCAGCAAGAACTGGTAAGGAAAGTAGAAGTAAAATAGCAGTAATTTTTACTGCTCATACAAATAGAGGTAATTGATCTATATTTATTCCTTTAGGTCGTATATTAATTACAGTTGTAATAAAATTAACTGCTCCTAAAATTGAAGAAATTCCAGCTAGATGTAATCTGAAAATAGCTAAATCAACTGAAGAACCTCTATGTGCAACATTAGCAGCTAAGGGAGGATAAACTGTTCATCCTGTTCCTGCTCCTCTATCTACAATTCTTCTTATTAGTAGTAGTATTAATGAAGGCGGGAGTAATCAAAATCTTATATTATTTATTCGTGGAAATGCTATATCTGGAGCACCTAATATTAGTGGAACTAATCAATTTCCAAATCCACCAATTATAACAGGTATGACTATAAAAAAAATTATGATGAATGCATGGGCTGTGACAATTACATTGTAAATTTGATCATCTCCAATTAATGAACCAGGAGTACCTAATTCTGATCGAATTATTATTCTTAGTGATGTTCCAATTATTCTAGCTCAAGCACCAAAGAGAAAATAAAGTGTACCAATGTCTTTGTGATTGGTAGAAAAAAAAATTGTAAATTTACGTACGAAATAAATATTTCTTTTACCAAGTCTTATATTCAACTATGATTTTAAATAGCAAATTTAAAGGTGACATTAAAGTCTAAGGCTTAGAATATTATTCTATTTTCAACTTTGAAGGTTGATAGTTTAGTTAACTTAAATCCTTAAAAATAATTAAAAATTAAGGAACAAGTTAGTAAACCACTTAAAGAAATGAAATTAATAAAAAAAATTCAAAAATTAATTTTTTTTTGAATAAAAAATTAATGATTCGTAAAAATTAATCATTAAGGATGAAAATCTAATTCGTAAATAAAAATATAAAGTGATGAGTGTGAAGACAATTAAAAGAATTCTTAGAAAGTAAAATTTGTTTAGAATTAAGTTATTAATTACTAGTCATTTAGGGAAAAATCCTAAAAATGGTGGTAATCCACCTAATGAAAAAAAATTAAGGAGAAAGGAAAATTTTATAGATTTAGAAATTAGCACAGCTGGCTGCCGTACCAGGGACGGCTTTAAATTTGTTTAAACCTTACTTAACAAAAATTGCTTATTTTCGTGCCCTCTTTCAAGGAACGCACTTATTTCAGAAACACCCTGTATAGGTACTTGAAAGACAAATATTTAACCAAATTTTGAAAATCACTGATTATGTTCTCTTAATAAAATACAAATAGGATATAGGTAGCAGCAGCTCTTGGGGCGATTTTTTTTCTTTTAATTAGTTACTTGATAAGTTTTAAGTAAATTTTATTGGTGATAATTTTTATTCGCAGTATCTACAATCACTCGAAACCCTTGTACATAACATAAGTTGCCTGTGATTTGCGGAGTCAGCTTTCCCTCGGGCAACTTTGTACAGCTCCCATACTTGTCTATTATGCAAATCGGAATGTATTAAAAAGAAACCGCCACATTATGCTTCCGAAATCCATTTACATACAGCGGATTTATTGTCCGCGCGGCTAAATTTAGCCCTGTGTCACAAAAGCACAAAAAATTTCATTAGCCCGTCGTCCGCATAGCCCGAGCGCCAGCGTGCCACACAATTTAACTCAGTTGTTAACTTTCCTGGCAGTATTTTACGGCTCGATTATAGAGAATGCCTCGTGGCTGTTATTGATCAGCCAGTGAGAACGCACCGTTGGTTTCTTTCAATGAGGAAGGTTACTGGGAGGTGCGTGTGCGTGCGTGTGCTCGATGTCAGCTGCGTGTCGCGCCACCAAGACAATCACGGCAGCCGAGTTTTGCACCATGTAGTGGTGCTATAGGTGTCCGCTTGATGTATGATTATGGGAAATGCGTTTGTCTTTAATTCCCTAAATTATGCTCGATTCTAATCCGGATTTGTGTTGTTAATTCTCGCTTGACTTAAAGATTTAGGGGCAAGGAAGGGCTACTTTGATTTATAACGTCATAAAAAGAACCGCATGATACCGCCTCGTCCTAATTATTTCACCAATACAACAAGCTGACCTTAAAATACCTTATCTATAAAATGTCATGTAAATACCACCTTTAGTATCGCTTTATTATTAATAAGTGCGAGGGTGAATCAAATGTACCTAAACTGGAATTGTAATTTAATGGCAACTCATATAACATATATTTTTAAATGTCTAGAAATAATCCATAACCTTATATAATCACGAACTGAAATTATTATAAATAATTTAGAGGTTGTTAATTAATAATTAATTAATTAAATTTTTGGCCCAAAATAAATGTTTGAAACGGGTGTTTGCTGTCGTGCTAATTCGTGATGTCATTTAGTGCGATCGGTAGTCGAGAAGATGAATGACAGGGACAGATGACAGTCACACTAAATGACGTCACAATGCGTTCTTAAAGAAAAAGTGCTTTAATAACGGAATTCTTTAACAACATTGGTAGTGCTTAAAGAAATGATTTCTTATTTTATGACAGTTTCGAAACTTCACAATACCTGCTAATAAGATTGTAAATACTCTTTTTAAGAAGGCGTTTATTTATTTATTTAAAAAGATAAAACCCAACAAACATAATGTCCACTAAGTCAAAATACAACCTCACATGTATGAGTAAAAAACTAAGAACTAATAACTAAATGAAACAACTTCAGACTACTTAGATTAATGTTTAAAACTAGTTCAGAATATTATTGTTCAAAAATATAAGTAACTCCTTAAATAAAATTAACTAAAGCTCCCCGAGACATAGTAACTATTATATCACTGGAATCACTGAAAAGATTAAAATCACTGCATAGAATACATTGGAGATAGTGTACGTTAGTTTTAGCTGTTCTACGTAAAAAAAGATTATTATTTCGCCAAGTTAGGCGAGTCATACGAAAAAGCTATTGCGAAACTAACCAGGATAAGCAGTTTCATGATGCAAAAGTTTATAAATAAGAAGAAAACTAAACCAAATAATATTTTTATTAGAAATGAAGGTATTTGAAATGGCATTGCAAATTCTTCTGTCTGTAACCCTGCTCAGGATATATACCATATATTTTTTTACAAAGCAAATTTGCGTTGAACATTTTAAATTTTGTATTTATATACGAGGTCTGTTCAGAAAATAACCGAACATTTTGAATTACGCGCTAATGGAGGTATTTAGTGATATGCGGTTGGCAGCATTTCGTTGTGTATAAGCTCCTCTGCAACCACTTACTCTTGGATTGTTGATATCTCATTTAGTTTTCGTGATATTGACATTTGAGTGCAACGTGTTTAAGTGTTGGTGACGATTTTTGAAAGCTTACGTATGATGCTATGGGTTGTACACAATGTTATGTCATCAGTGAATTGAAGATAATCCTCGACCAGGAAAGCCTTCGACTTTAACTGATGACTCTCACGTTCAGAAAGTCAAAAGTATGATTAGCATCTCATTTGGGACATGCCATGAAATTTTGACTGAAAAATTGAATATGCATGGCGTTGCAGCAAAATTTGTTCATTGTTTGACGATCGAATAACCGAAAGAAAATCGTGTGGACGTTTGTCGGCAACTCCTTGAACAATCCAATGACGAAGAAACATTCATTCAAAGGATCACAATGGGAGACGAAGGCACGTCAGTTTTGATCCAATGTCAAAATGATGCTCACTGTTTTTTTCGACTTTAATGGAATTGTGCATTTTGAATTCTAACCTCAAGGTGAAACAATGAACCGTGTGTTGGTTGATGATATCAAAGCAAATTCGTCACAGACTTTAAAGCTATCCAGGTTGAAGCTATCCAGGTTGAAGAAAACGGTTAGAAAGGCCTTCACCTTTGACCAGATCTGGTTTGATCTTCGATGTATCTTGGTCTTTCTGAAAAAATTTATACCATTGATAAACTCATTGCTGTGACATAGTATCGCCACCAAAGGTATTCTTTAACATTCTGAAGCTGAGCGTAGCAACTGCCTAAAAATTGACAGTTGCGTCACTGACAGTGCTACCAATATACAAAAATGACGCGATAGACAAGACACAAGGAAAATTTCTCGATGTGACAAGAATAAAAATTCCTAACGCCTGTAAAATTACAGTAGGAAGTCGTGGTATTACTAATAATCAACCGAGCTATGAACATATTGGTTCTAAATGTTCTAGTTCCTAAGATAGTACTGAAAACTGATTTAAAAAATGTGTTACCAAAACTTTATTATTAATTCGACTTATTAAATGACATAGTAGAAGAAATATACGTCGGAAATACTCTACAATTCTACATTGTTGTATTTATTGGGACTACCACATTACAATTACAGTGAAAAACGGTTTGATAGATTTATCTCTTTTAATAAGGGAAATATGGCCAATATCAACAAGGTATTATTTTGCCATATCTCTCTTACTATTACAGATGCAATAATCATAAGATGTTTTATAAAATTATATAAAATATAGGTACAGTGTTTTATTGAAAAAAGAAAAACGTAAGTCTTTTTATTTTGATAAATCATTTGTATTTAATAGTTTTTATTGTTAATTCTATCTAATAGTTTTTGTATGGCCAAAAATAACGGCTGCATATTCTAAACCTAAATATTGAATGAGTTGTATGGAACAAAAATTAAATAATAAATTTGGTGGTCCCTGCAATGACATGGGAAATATAGCACGATTAATTTGCGGTCAATTTTAAACGCGCCTTGGGTCAAGTGCAATAATTTCTCATTGCAGGTCGCATGTTTTCGACAAAAAGGTCTTTAAAGGGTTGTACCTTTATGATAAAAACAAATGATTTAGTGGACTGACCCACCCCTGTGGAAAAATAATTCTTGCTCAACCCCATACACGTATATTCGCCACTTGGAGTCGGATTTGCCTCTATCCACTGCGTCTAAAGTTTCCAATTCTAGACCTTGTTATCCCCGGATTATATGGGTTATTTCATTGATTTCCCTTTAACATATCTGCTGCCAGGCCCCTTCTCTTAAGTGCATACCTATGATTGATGATTACGCGACCGGCATACAAAGGAAGTGTTCCCTCTGACTCTTTATTTCGCCGATATAATTTTATTACCGAGATATTCGGCTGACTTCCCCATAATAGTTTTCATCGCTTGATACGTAATAGATTTAGGTTATCTTTCTTTAAAACTGACTTTTTTTATAGAAAACTATTTGAATCAGTTATACTTATTGACGTACGGAAATGTAACTATAGGCGAGGCGCTTCAGTTTTAACTGAACAAACTTCGAGAATGGAGAGATTTTGAAAAATAATTTTAGGGTTAACCAAATTACTTTATTTTATAAAGAGTTTTGCCCAGAACACACTTTAAGTTATGTTTTGGTGTACTTTCATTATTATTAAAAAAATATATGTAACATGTGAGGCATATATCGAAAGCAATTTAAATATTTAAAAAAATAGGTGAATCCTTGGATTACCTACTTTAAAAAGAAAAGTTCGTATATACTTCTATCAGAAACAGCTAGTTTTTCTAAGTGTTTTAGGTTTTTGAAAAACACAAAATTTTGACAAATATTTCTGAAGGTGTTTGACATAGACTGACGAAACTTTAGTTAGAGGCTTAACTAAAACAACATAAAAATTAACAAATTGGTATACTTTATGTCAACTAGTGGCAGAGGTACTCGAGGATGATGCCACTAAAAGCACTAGAATTTCGACACCACTGAGTACTATGGAATTTTTTTTTAAGTTATCTTCGACTTTATTCGAAATATTAGTTATCTTTGAGTAACTATTTTTTAGTCTAAAATAAGCTAACCTCAAAGTTGAATAAATCCATAGAAATTGTTTTAAAAAAGCAACTTTAAATACAATGTTATCAAGAGTCGAAATAAGCCGAAAAAATAGATAACAAAAATGAGAAAAAAAAGCGAAAAATTAATTAAGAAAATGTCAAAAAATAAAAGATGTATACGTAAGAATAGTTAGTTAAGGGTAGTTAAATATAAGATTCGAAAATTGACTGAACTGTGATTATCTATATGCGTTATGTACTAGTTATTTTCGGCATCAACTCCTTGAATTTTTAGAATAAATTACAAGAAAGGAATAGAAACAAATTACTAAATAAGTTGTCTAGTAACCTCTACCATATTAGTGTTTGGCAGATTGATAGATCGTCAAAGATCCAAAAGAATTTTTAATTTTAACTATTCCTACAAATATAAAAATTTCTATGCCAATGATTTTTCAAAGTTTTTTAATGATTTATTGTATTTAAAAATGTATTTCAAATAAACAAAATTCTTATGCGGAACGATTATAGTTACAGTTACTGTCGATTTATCTCTGTAGTAGTCAGCCTGCTCAAAACTCAAAAGTAGCTTATTTTTTCCCATAAAATGGAAGAAAACTGTCACCTGAGAAAAACAATTTCGATTCAAATGTGCCGATAAAAAATCTCCAAAATACTCAGTGGCGTTAAAATTTCCAGGGTTTTTAGTGGCAATACCACCCAGTATCTCCGCCACTGATACAATTCGAGTATTTATATTTACCGATGAGTGAGGAAGTAGTATTTCTCACTCAACGCTTTTACTTAGAGAAATCTCTAGCCCAAATTGGATCAGTTTACATAAAATGTTTTCATATACAGTGTGGACAATTTTGGTGAGTGATGTATGTATTGGTATCTTGGAAACTGTAAGATATAGGAAAATCGTTAGATGAGGAAAGTTCTAGAGAGTTCTGTTGTAACTTAATGACGCTTGCAGATCGGTCTTAGCTCTTCGGGTTTTTGAGTTATTTTGAAAAAAAGTAAATGTGACGTTTTAGAAAATCGTAGGTACCTTTTTTATTTAGAGGAATTTTTAAAATCTGGAAACAGTTTTTCAAAGCAAGTTTTTTTAAGGAATTTTACAGTATATTTAAATTTTCATTGCGACATTTCGGTTGCGAGAAACCATCATCAACTTTCTTTTTTCTTATGAGCGCCATATTGAGATTTAAGCTGAGCAAATAGGGCATTTTTTTAGCTTTTCAGAGATAGAATATAAGTAAGAAAAAATTTCAAAAACAACCCCAAAATATTTTTAATAAACCTGGTAACACCGCATAATTTTTCGAAACTATTATAGAATAGTCTCAAATTTTTGTAAAAGCTTATCATTAATGTGATGTCGGTATCAAACTTGAAAAAATATATTTCCAAATCAAATTTCAAAATTATTTAAGCTAAAGCTATGCTAATGCATTTAATCTATATGCGGATTTACTTGATGACCTGTGACTGTGATCTAAAATGGAATTATCTGATATTGAAACTATGACAGATATAAAAATATGGATATAAATTATAAAAACAAACATACTAAAGTGAAATTGAAATGAAGATTTCAGTAAAAAAAAACAAAATATTAAAATTCAGAGGACAAAAGTTTGTCACATTATAGAAAAAAAAGAGAAATGGACTTATTCCAGTATCTCTTAGTGGCAGAAGTGGGTTCAGGATAGCTGCTCAATTTACAAACGAGACTGATAAATGGGGAAAGCTTCGGCCTGCTAAAATATTCTACAAAAAAGTATTTTCTCCGCAAGTGATAATGAAAATTTAGGAAATGATCTGTGATGAAATCTAATTAAAAAATTTGGAAATTTATCTTGGATTTACCTTAACTATACCCTTTTTCAGATCAAAATATTACTGTTAATACAGCGTGTCCCGAAATTCATGCAACAAAATTTGGTCACAGATTCTTAAGACAAATTTAGGGGACCCCCATATTTTTTCTTTTTGCCAACTGGCTCCCTCTTTCGGAGTTGCACGAGAATCACTAAATTTGGTACACAGGGGTTTTATGACATGTGGAATCTCACAGTGCTATGCTTTTTACATTGCGTTTTACGAAAAAAGTATAAAGAGACAAAAAGTTTCTAAATTTAATGGCTTTCTAGTGGACAAATATTTTTTTTAAGAAATTTAAATATGCGACCAAATTATTTTGGCTCCAAAGATAAGGAGGCCCACGAAAAATTGTTTTAAAAACATAAAAAACATGTCATAAAATCCCTGTGTACCAAATTTAGTGATTCTCGTACAACATGGTTCTGATATAAAAAAAAAAGATTATTCTTAGGGGCGGATTTCAGGGGGCAGTAACTCCAAAAGAGGGGGCCCCTTGGCAAAAATAAAAAATACGGGTCCCCTAAATTTGTCTTAAGAATGTGTGACCAAATTTTGTTACATGAATTTCGGGACACCCTGTATAACAGTGAGTACTACTTTAGTGCTTACCTTGCCCTGGTAGAAGTCAAGAACACAATTAACTTCTAAATAAACCGTTATTTATCATCTATCAGTATTTTTTGAAATAGTTTATGAAGAAAACATTATAGATAATGCATTATAATGCATTCCGTTGCTCTAAAATAGTTAGATATACTTTTATTCAACAATGTATTTAATCTTAACTTTTTATCAATCACACTGGGCACAAATAATTACCTACCGGCAAATAATAACTTTTCCGTGAGTTTTAAGTACATGGTATATAGGCAGCAGATCATTAATTTTGATGGCTCGAAATATCATTCGGAATAGTTTGTAGCGTATCACATAAAACTTTTTTTCCATTAAACAAATATGACAAAATTACCCGCAGTCACGTCAACTATAGATCAGATTTTGTAATGCGGCAGTGTTGGAATCATTGGCCTGAAATAATAACATAATCTCAAGGAAAGTCACAAATTTTATAATACCTACCGTGTTCTATATTGCCTCACGTCAACCTCATTAGATGGCGCCCAGTTTAATAATATTGCGCCGGTTTTGCATATTCCTATTCCAACTAAATCCACCACGAGAACAATAAATTTTCTTGTAAAGCATCATCAAAATTTTATTACCATCGAGATAAGAAACCACGCTGCGATAATTTATACTAGGGGCAAGCGAGCACAGCGAAAATTTCCTCAATCACGCTGCTCTACAGTTGCGATATGACGTTTCAATTTTTCGTTGATTGAAACCGAATTTCATAAACTAAGTTACGCTGTACTGATGGGGGAATACGAGTTGGGACGCTGTTTGGATAGACGCAAATTCTTAGAATGTTTCTATAAAGCATAAATTAATTTTCTCGGGATAAATCTACCAATTTCTTATTTCAAAGGAAAATTTGGCTGACGGAGGAATTCAATTTGATAAAGTTTGTCGAATATACGCGGTGCTCTAACGACGATTTAGACGAAAGTGACACAAACATCTGCTTATATTATCTTGTGAGATGCTCCTAGGCAACTTGGAGAATTGCCCGTCTTTCGAATTCAACACCAGAAATCGTTCGTACAATACTAAACAGCTTCAAAACCACTCCGGCAGTGCAACATATGTCAGAAAACATGGAACCTGGCATCACAGGCACCCAAACAGCGTTGGTTAAAAATCAACATTTTCGCCCATGTTTCAAATATAATCGCCCAAACTACCCACAGAGCCGCAGACTGCTTCAGTATACTTAGCCAAAAGAAACGACATCGAAAGAATTTCGAATTTTCCTGAAACGCCTAGAATGCCACTATATTCGAGCTAGGACATGAGATTAAGCTGTTTTACATAAATTTTAGATTTCAGTCAGATCCCATGACAGATTGGGGCGGCGGTACCCCAATGATGACTCAAATCCACTAAGACCAAAAGTCAGAAACCATACAGTCGATTCACTTCAGGACAGCCATTCCAACGCTGGTATGAACTTCGACTCTGATTTTCCCCTGATAAATAACCATAGCAACGTTCCTCCTCAATACGATTGTAGCGTCTTTATCGACCAGGATTAACTTACGAACCTGTGGTCGACACAATCGTGCTCACTCTCTCAAATTTCACCCATGTTTCCAATTCCACCAAGAAGTCCGTAGAGTTCGAGAAGACTCAAAAAGTATTCAGACAAAGCAATATTTACTCAAAGGCATCGAGCTTGTCATCGCTCAAGCCATCCAAAGAGCATATAATGAAAATAATTTATTGGAGCCATCGAGGGGTGCAATTGAACGTAATTAACCAGGGCCACTACAAAATACAATTTTCCGCATTCATGTCCTTTGCATGCAACCAATGCATATCTTGTATATCTTATATCTATTGTACCAAATATTTATTTCAAGATCTACAAACTGTTGCGAGGTCTGACATAGATTAAAATTTTAAAATCTAGCGACTAAATCGTCTAAACTTCACTACAATCTTGCTGTCGATACAAAAACAGTTTTTTAAAAATGACAAAAAGTTATCAATCTGTAGTTGAAGCAAATAAATATTTAAAGGCAAAAAAATTGATAATCGATTAACTTACAACAGCTAATCGTACCTTAGTGTCAAGCCTTAGTACAAGCTTAAGCTGATTTCAAAAATTCACGTATGCTTCCAAAATAATTCAAGAAACCTTCCAGAAGCCATTACCGGAGCACAAACCAAAAGCATATAACCATAGACAAGGGATAACCTAGTAAGCATGTCGGAAGACGCAGAGAAACGACAATTTCACTGATGTTTTAAAAATTTTCTAGTTCCCCTACGAAGCCCCGATTTCCGTGAAACACCATCAGCGCCGAAGCAGATGATAAGGCGCAAAGGCGCGAAAATTTTAACTCAGTTCCGAATATTTGGAAATATTCGGAATTTCAACTGAAGTAGCACCATAGTATCATCAATTCAATTACCAAACGTATTTACAGGTCAATAATACTTCCTAGATGTCCACCATTCCAAGAAGGACGTTTTTCAAAAAAGGACGCGAAATTTTCAAATCAACGTAAATTTCGCTACAGGATCCTAATACGCTCCAAATTTTTGCATTATATAAAACTATCACAACTATTCTAATTCAGTTATCTAATTATTTAATTATCAAAAGTTTCAATAAATAACAATTGTTTAAATACCTCTTCAAAACTGTGTTAAAAATTTTCACAAAAATTACCTTAGCTCTAGTTGTTACTAGCGCCCATGATTTTCTGAGCCTGCGATAAAGATCCTATGAGATACAAGCTTTTATAGCTTCCAAACCAGATACTCTAAGGCCGGTGTCCCATGCATCTGAATTCCGACGATACGAAGGTCCGAAAGTGTTCCTATTGGTTAATATACATTCAAATTCTTACCGCTCATTTTCATCCGAAATTTTTTAAATTCATACGACGTCGGAAAAAGTAGATATAATTTTAACTTTTATCCGAAATCGTATGTTTTTTAACCTCACTTTTTAATTTCTTAACATGCTATGATTGTTGTTTGGTATATTTACAGTCAAATAAATGTTATATTATAATGTCGAATGTAGAAAATATAATACTACGTATATTTTCTACGATATATACCTATGGTTGTCATTGGAAAATGTTTCACCTTCATCTTGTAATAAATTCCATGGTTCTATACTTGATTTCTATGAGATTAATTTCGGTTGCATGTGAATTATAATATTATCGTACGTATGAATTAAAATATTTTCGGATATCGTACATCGGAATTCGGATGCATGGGACACCGGCCTAAGTCTTAGAGTCTAAGGAGACCTCTCATAACAAGCTCTTAAAGGAAGCTTTAAGTTGGTTTGGAAAACCAGGTTCTCTCAAGAAAACACGTAAACATTTAGAGCTTAGGCAAATCCTACCATATAGACAGTCAAATACACAAAAGTACAAAAAGAAATCTCATTGAAAGCCTCCAAAATGTCGATCAAAACACCTCGTTACAGATGTAGGAATTGAAGATCATGGTAAAACTGTCAATCAGCCCCATAAACGGAGACGGAAAATCGCCTTAACGTACGTCATGGCGCCCAGCGTGGGGCTCTAATGTTTGGATTACCTTATTAAATCATGATTTACATCATAAGCAACTAAGTTTGATTGATTTAGTTAAATCGTAATCAAACTTCATTTGTTAAAATATAACTTTCATTACAGAAACATAAATAAATTGCGAATTTAACAGCCTCTATCTTTCTTGATATCAGTATTAATTGATTAATTCTGAGATACCCTGTATATCTTTGCGTTGTAGTGCGAAATAAAAAGATAAATATATTTTATAAACAATGTCTCAAGGTGTAACGCTCCTAGTCAATGACATCTTGGCATGCCTTGCAAACAGAATACAAGCAGTTGTACGTTTAAAAATAATAGGGAATTTGTAAAGCGATCCGAGAGTTTATATTAGAAATTACTCGAAAGCGTTTCACGAACATTGATTTCTTAGAAATTTTACATAAGCAAGGTATAGGTAAATATAGTTTATAAATAGTAAGAGTAGTACAATTTTATGGCAAAGATCCCAGTTCATTTTTAAATGAATTTAGTAGCAGCATATTGTACTAAAAATCTTAAAGCTTAATATAGAGTAAATATTTCAAATAAATAAGTGTGTAGGTTAGGTACCCTGCGTGTTACAAGTTATGTTTAGGTTCTTGACACTAATCAGATTAAAACTATTTCTTGCAATGCTTGTGTTACGAAGTCACGTAGATTGGACCAAACATCACAATTACTCGTAGCGAAAATAAATTACTGCTGACAACTGACTAAAATAAATTTCTGCCATACCAACATACGACATATACTACAATAAACCAACATAGCACGCAGATTTATTTTATTCATAGGTACTTATTAAAATTCTACATCTAAACTGACGTTCCCATGGCAACGATAAAGTACCGAATATAAGGCTTTTTTTCGCGAGTGAATATTGGTGAATACGTCTGACTTGTAGTTACTGTTTATATCTCTTTTCATCTTTTTTCTAACCTTGTCTAACCTGTACAGATCGCGAAAATGTATATATTCACTATTCAGTGGTGCAGCCTGTCATATTGTAATATGTATTTTGACGACTTTGACATATGGGTTCTAACTTCTAACTAGTAACCATAATTTGTTATCCTTTATTGCTTGTGTTGTGAGAATCTCACTAAATAATAATGTATTTGCTTCGAATAAAACTGAAGGAATATATCAATGCTTTCTTTGGAATATTTTTAAGGCAAATTTAAAAAGCGTGAAAAGTATGTTAAATTTTTTATAAAAAAAATTAAACTAGAAAGAGGTTAGGTCGGTTTTTTATGTAATTCATACGAAAAAGACCTGAATTACAAATGATTCCACCAATATTATCTCTGGCCTAGGTCACAAAAAAAGAGGATAATCCTGAAGCAAAGTGGATCGCAAATATATCCCATATAAAAAATTAATCTTACCATTAAGTAAAATATTTGCTGTTTCAACGTCTAGGTTTACTAAAACATCTGTGCCTCTAAAGTTTAAATTTAAACTGACCACTTCCACAGCCGTATCAGAATCCATCATTTTGCTGAACGATTTTTATCATACAAACAAAATGTCAAAAAGAAAAAGGTTAAGTTACCGGCTGACAATACTAGTTGAATATACCAACAGAATATTCAGCTGAAGGGTGAAGAGTTCAGTCATTTGAACTAAACTTGTGACGTCACATAGTAGTTTAAATGACTGACTATTCTCGTAAAAACGTAATATTCACTCATACTACACATACTACAACATACGACTTCACTCGCGAAAAAAAGCCTATAATATTGTATTATCAAATAGGGAATATTTAATATAATTGCGCCACTTTGTCATTTCCTTTATCCATATTGAGGGAGGATGTCATTGGTAGATCTATTAGAATTCATGAATGACGTAGACGCGATAATTTTTGGAAATAACCTTGATGTTTATATGGCATATGCATAAACACATGCATACATACAATTATATCCTAAAATAAAGTGACTATCAAAATAGAGAGTGTAATGTGCATGGTGTGGAAAAAAATTGTCGGATTAAAAAAAAAACAACAAAAGCGATAGAATTTTTTCCTTTAAAAATTGGACGCTGAACACATTTGTAATCAAACACTCAATCACCAAAACAAACACTGCAAAATTAATACAGAAGTTTTTTATATACCCACATATACAGTATCAATAAAAAGAAGTCAATGGCGTAGGAACGCGGATAAGTAAGAAGGTTTAAACTATAAAAAAATAAGTTATTTGATATCTCGTTTACTTTGTAACGTAGTCCGTTATTCGAGTATTCTGAATTGCACTGTGCTCTAGGATGTCATCCTTCCAAATTGTTAAAACGTTATCTTAGGTGATTTTCCAGTGTAACGAATTTTTAGTTAATTCCTCAACCTCCCTTAAGTCAATAGCTTTATAGTAATTTTACTCCTATTACACTCCGAACATCTCGTATAATATCAGAGATCATAATAAGTGAGTACGCCCATATATTGCGGTGGAAACGTATTTCTATTTTTCAAAGCGATACTATACGAGAGTATAAATACCGGGAACAAATTACGATTCGCTCTCTTTAACATTTTTGTCTTTGCCTTTTCGTACAGTTTCATCTCCATGGTATTCGAGATGCGAGGGCACGTGTCGTCTCGCTAGGATTTCTTTAAATTGTAAGTATCTGTGTTAAATTTACTACATTAATGTTCAATTGGTTTTGTCTATTTAACATCTTTGTAGAATTTATGTAGATTTCGTTAACAGACTTGTTTGGGTGTTGTACAATGTATAACCTATTCAACCACATGTGGATCGAGGTTGGTTAATATTAGCCACTTTGTGTTTTTTTTTTTGCTAATTTAGCAGCATTTTACATTCCCGAAGGAAAGTGGTATTTTTTGTGTATAGTGTAGAATATGTCTCTGCCTATTTTTTGTGTTTCGGCTTGGCGTGTGTGATAAAGACTTTTTACTGATTTGGTGGAATCCGTAATCAACACGGAACTCGCTACAGTTGACAAAAATATTTGGGCCTCTGAGAGGCTGAGACTGAGAGACTTCTACGGGGTGATTGTAACATAGCCTAACTATGGAATGAGAGGGTAAGTTGCAGCTTTTCTTTATATTTAAATCTGAATGCAAGCTGCTTTCCTCGTTTCCTATCGTAGCTAATTAGTCAGTTCCCCAATTCAGTAAGTGAATGTCTTATTTTTGTAGTTGAAATTGTTTTTTTAGACTTTACAGTTATACTGTCTATCGTATAAACATACAGGGTGTCTGGTAAGTATATGGCATACTCTCGGGAGTGTATAATATGTAAATATAACCCGGGTTTGCCATAAAAAAAATTCCTAAAATGTCCCTTAACGGGGTCCCCAAAGGACCTTTTCGGCTCTAACCGACGTGTATAATTTAATGAAATTTTAATATTTTACGTAGGCCATAAAGGCTCATAAAACCATGGTACAGTAGAGGTTTTACACTATCAGGAAAGTCAGGAACGGACTTACTACCACACTCGTTGGGTCAAAATTTTGATAGGTGTCATTTTATAGATCTGACAAATGACAACTGAATTTTAAAATACTTTCTTCTTCTTCTTTAAAAAAGGTACTCTACATTTATTTCGATAAAATTAGCCGTTTTCGAAAAAATAAGTTTTTGTATAATACGTCTTTGAAATAATAAATCAGAATACCGCAATAAAACACCAGTCGTTTTTAAGTCGTTAATAATGTTATTAACAACACTTGTCAAAATTGTCTGATAGATTCAGTGTACATAAGACTAAATAATGGAGCATTATTCCTATAGCGAATTCGGCAACTGATCTAACCACTTGTTTTTCTTCTTTTGAAGTGGAGCCTCTCTACACAAGGGCAGTTATTCCCCACCACTTCAGGACAATCCAACATAGTCTGTGGAGGAGGTTCATCATAGACGTTACCAGCTAAGCCCAATTTGTCCGCGGACAAAGGCTCATCTTTAACATCATGTCATCAGCTGGAAACGTTGTCTATCAAGGTAAACCTCCATTTGACACCACCACATCTTCAGGATCAACATCACTGCTTAAGATATGTGAGACCCAGTTCACCTTGTCCCTTGTCCTTGGTAAAGATATGTAAAGATCACTTGAAATTTTATGAACTTTTATGCTAATTCTTATTCCAGCTTTAAAATTATAGAAATTAGTTGCTGCTTCTTGAAAACTCCTTCCAGTTATTGTAAAGAATTTTTACATTGAATTGTTATTTGTACTTAATTGTTTTTGTTTGACTGTCTTAAATTCTCAAAATTGTGAGTAATATCCACATAATAAATATCTATATCTTATTTGACTGGATATAGTGGCGCCCTTTAAGTTTCAAAATAACTCACTACACCACCACACTGCGTGCTTGTTTCTTGCACTGTCAACATATTTTGAAAGATGGTAAAATTCTTAGGGATCGTATTAGGAAAAACATAACTACTGTTTTTGCTGTACTTGTTTTAACAAAAGAAATAAGTACTGAAAATTTGTCGCCACGTCGCTATTACGCCCTGTATGTTACATTGGTCTGAAAAATAATTTTTTGTATTCGTTAAGGTCACTTTATCAAAAATTTCAAGAATTCGCCTAGTATACTTTACAGAAAAAAAAGGAATATAAGAAAAAATTTACCTTTCTCATTGATGCAGAAGCACCTATAACATTGCAAAAGTGTAACAAAGTTCAATTTAAGTAACTGTCCTGCGATTGAACAACCAATTCCTTAAACATATATTGCTACCTGATGCCCGATAAGGTATAACGAACCTCGTCTTAAAACCTCATAAACATGGTATCTATAAATAATATTTACAATCCTAAACGTTATACCTGATTATCTGGTAATGTGTCTTGAATACGGATTTTCTTAACGCAGTAAGTGAATGTATTCAATTAATATAAGTAACAAGTTATATGCATATAAATATATAATATAAAAGGTAATAAACATGTTTAGTAAAATTAAAATGGCGTAAAAACTATTTTTAGAATAAGTGAGTGGCAATCAGATAATTGTATAAAGATATAATTATTTATTAAAATCTAGAATGATTTCATCAGCAAAAAAAACAAAATACTAACGGTCGAAAGAATATATGTACGGAAACGCTTAATATCCCAGTTACAGAATGAAAAAGCTGTCATTTGCTTTTGGTATAGCTACTAGTTTTGCAAAAATTTCAATGGCGTGGAGGGATGCTCAAAAAAGATGATGGTACCCCTGAAACTCCGCCCTTGAATTATCTCATTTATCATTGTCACATTAAAATCTCGCACTTATTAGGTTTGTAAATGTCCAATTTTAATTGATTTTACCAACTCGTTTGGAAGGTATAAATAAAAATATGTTTTTTGCGGCAACACCATGTATATTTCATATTTCATATTAACTTTTCTCTTATTTTTTTGTAGTACTCTTTGCTTTTACAATTTTTAACACCTTGTATAAAACGTTATATAAATATAAAATTGAGCCAATAAAAAACCTTGCATAATTATTTTTTGTTCATAATTTTTGTTAATTAAAATATGGTGACGTATTAATCAAAAAAATTTGAACGAATTAACTATATTACGAGGGTTGCTTTCTATATTTCGGGAATGGACGATCGTGGTGCTGCCATCTGACAACCGACATCCCTATCGTCAAGATGAACGTTTTGTCTGTATACTTACTTAGAACGTGGGACCAGCAACCATTCAATATTGCATAAACATTTGACCGCCATAAAAAAGTTCGCATTGGATTCCACAAACAAACGATCAAAATGAGGCTCACGTCGATTGGTCGAAAGAAATGCTCAAGAAATACGATCGCGGTGCTTCAAAACACGTTTTCTATGACATCGTAACAGGTGACGAATCATAGATATATACGTATGAACCCAAAAGTAAACAGTAGTCGACTGGGTCTTTCAAGATGAGCCAAAACCAACAAAAGTTGTTCGCGCACGAATCTCTTCTAAGCAAATGGTCGCCTGTTTTTTTGGACAAGCCGGACATACGGTAACTTACTACTAGTGCACCGTCGGATGGTCAATTCTGAATGATACATAATCATTTGTCTGCAAAAAGTCTTCGGAAAAATAAAGACAATGAACCGCCGAAGACGCATCATCGTCCACCAGGACAATGCGAGCTCTCACACATCGGCTCAGACAACAGACTTGTTGAGAGCTGAAAAAGTCGAATTAATGAGTCATCAGCCGTACAGTCCTGATTTAGCACCCAATGACTTTAAAAATAAATTTCGAGGTCAACGTTTTTCGATGCCTGAAGAAGCGGTTGAATCGTTCAAAATGCATTTTTGGAGGTACCTCAATCGGAATGGAAAAATTACTTCGAAAATTGGTTCAAGCGCATGCAAAAGTGAAACAATCTTCATGGATAATATTTTGAATCAAATACCTTTTTTGTTCTCTATAACGGAAATATAAAAGGCAGTCCTGGTATATGATACTAATCTATCACAATTATTTTATAAATTCGCCTGATATTAATCCACCAACGCTGTATAAACCTTTTCTCTTATTACAAAGTAAATTCGCTGTGCTTCACTGTATCAGTACCAGCATGTTTCGCTAATATCTAAAATAGAGATATTTGTAGAAATCCTTTCCAAATACATTAAACATGCCAGCGCATAATTTAAATAAATAACAGAAGTCTGAATATATATAAAGATAAAATTGTACGAGTGTATTTTCGACAAAAGACCACAGACTGTGAATTAATTTCTAGTATTACGTAAATATACGGCATTGTGTTACACAGTTCACAGTTTCTATGTGTTACAGAATTCTTTACGACCATTAAATATTACTTACATATATATTACGTTGAATGATGTTTCATAAGAAGTTATTCCACTTCTGTTTAACCATAACATTTCATTGACAACATAAAAATCCTTGCAAAAAACAGTATTCTTGACATTGTATTTACAAGAGCGCAGAAATGAGTAAAAGAAAATATTTGCCATTTTGCTACGATTTTAGTACATTATTTGTTCTATCAACGTTTTTACTAAATGAGAAATAAATGTTCTTCTTTAACGCATCATAATTGCAAAAAATTTTGTCTCCAAAATCTTCTTCATTCTCCAAAGATATGATAATCAAAAAAGAAAATCACGCTGACTGCTATCTCCAAGACGTTCTAGAACGGTTTGTTCAAGAGATTTTGTTTCTTTTGCCATTTTTCGGATACTGTCCTAAAGTAGATTGTACCTATATTTATCTACAAATTAATGACTTACTTTGCGGATAAATTACACTTAAACTACTTGATTGGCCTTTATAGGAAAACATTCATCGTCAAAAATTTTACCTGCACGGTATCTCCCCTTCCTTTGATGTTAAAAAATTGTGGTATTCCATTTATGAAATATTGTCAATTTGCTCTTTGATATTTGCCCAAAGGTGAAAATAAATAACTAAAATGCGAGATAACCTTGGAGTCGCACTTGTTGCAAAGCTAACATGGAATCTTCACTTGAAGAGAAGAAAACAAGGTGTACATATCTTATGAGAACCGTTGGTAAAAATCATGTGGACATACACTGCTATAGTTGGCCTATGAAGCTGTTATCTGGTGACCAAAAACCCAATAGACTGAAGCAGAAATAGCGAACAACACCAACGTTAGCAATGGAAGTGATGCCACCTTTAGATACTTATTTAAAGAAGGTGGCTCTGATAACTAAGCTTGGCTTGAGGAACGTTGATGTTAAATCAAATATAGGATGTGAAGAAGTCAGATGTCGCCTATGGAATGAGGCCATCAGGAAGATGCCTCCTCTGCAGGCATACACTGATAGTATTTCTCCTCAGTTTGTGTTTGACAGACCCTACACAGTACTCATCAAAAACGAGGAGGAGCCTGACAGTGAGGGTGTAATTAACATCTTCACTGACGGATCAAAAAGGAAAGAAGGTACAGGATGTGGGATATATTCTAGATCCCTACACATCCAATATCAGTGGGCTATGGATGTACGTGCCACCGTGATACAACCGGAACTGGCAAGTGAATCATTGCTGCTAAAGAAATTGCTCGTAGGCAGATAACGGGCAAAAGTTTACAGATAGCAGACAATCAATACTGATCTTGCATAGTCCAAAGATACTGTCCAGGTCGGTATGGAAATGCCACCAAGCGCTGGTGGTGGCCCAACAGCATATCTGTATGCTGGGATAAGGGACACGACCGGTGCAATGGCAATAAAGAAGCTGACAAGCTAGCTAGGAGGGCATGGGGTCGTATTATATTTGGACCCAGTACTTTTGGAAATGATTAAAGAAAATATCCACAAAGAACACGGTGGGATGAAATGAACGCCTGGTGACGGGTATTCAGAGCGGACACTATTGGCTAAGGAAACACCTCTACAATATGAGGAAGTGCGAAACACCTCTCTATAGAGGTTGTGAGCAGGAAGACGAGACAGTATTCCATGTACTCTGCGAGTGCATTGATGTCTCATCAACGAAATAATCCGTGCTAGGAGAACGGTGGCCATCTATGGCCTACATCAGAGAAATCCACCTAAGCAACGTCATCACCTTTTCTCCTTGATGAGATGCTGGTTGATGGCTCAGGAGAACTGATCTCCCGCTGAACAAGGGACCCAATGGGGGCCTAAGTGCTGTAGCTCATACTGAGCTATCCTTCAAACTATTTCAAAATCTAGAATCCATATTCCATAAGTACCACAAATGCAGCAAATTAATGTTAAGGAGTAATAATAACAATGCAAGCAACGATAACAGAGCCTCCATAAATGATTACAAGCCACGTGACCAGTAAATTTGTTTGGAACAGTAATTTTATTTCCTTCATGTTGATAATTTTTCGGTAAAATTAAAAATTAATAAAACAATACGATCAAGATTACATTAAAACACAACATTCTATTTCACCGGCTGTGATTGGTGTAATTTTTCAGGAGATACTATTATATCTTGAATGTAAACGCATTGGTTTGTCATGGTTCGTTGTAAACGAATCATTTTTCGAATTTTCGTTACCAGTGCCAATCGTGCAATGTTGGGTTGTCTAAACTCGACGGTCACGTGGCTTATAAACGTTTATGAAGGCTATGCATATCAGAAATAGAATGTAGTCAAGAAACGAAGGAATGGTGACAGAAGAAATAAATAAATAAATAAATACATCTAAAATTCGACTATGGTTCATATAAATCGTGTAATCTTAGAATTACTTTTTCTGTCGAAAAGAACTGGAACTTGACATTCTTAATTAAATTAGTCAAAGTATGCTTTTTCTTTTACTCGTTTTTAGATTTGATATACAGTTTTTTATGGGCCAACTACTTTATTTTCTTAAATCACAAATATGTTTACATGCAATCATCTTATACAAAAGATAGAATCTACTATTCTAGATCTTAATTACATCAAACAACATTTCTTAGACTACTCTGTAAGCAAAACTTCCTCTTGCGTATACAGTAATAATAGGAATAAATCTTTCTCTAATAACAAGGAATGCCTATATTATTATAGGCGTGCAGGAGCCGTTTATAATATTTATAACTGCCACACAGAGGGGGGGTGCTACGGTTATGACCATAGACCACCTAAACTGGCTTATAGAGCGACTTTGGTGAAAACACTTTGGAGCCTGATTTGGAGTCCAGCGCTCATTCGTGTCCTAGCATTTGACGTGTACGCATCGCTGTGATTTCGATAATTAGACGTTTTATCAAGGGCAAGTGTATTGTAAAACATTGTATAAATAGAAGTGATCGAGTTGGTGAAGAGAGGCGGAAAGTTTCCTTCTTTATGTAAGTAAAAAAAAGGAATATATAAAAGGTAAATATGTACTCCATTTTTCGGTTAACGTCACAAGTTTCCAGGGTTAGCTTTATAATTTTGTTCGCCCACATAGTGTAGTGATTAACGTGATATTGTTATTATAAAATAATGAATGAATTACTGTAAAATATTTTTAGTAATTATTTACTTTATGTGAGTCTTAAATTTTTATAAAATTTTACCAATTCCCGTCATTTCGAGATAGCTGAAACTTAATTAAATATGTTTTTCAATTAAAAAAATCGCAAATAAAACTAATTTCAGATTCAGTATTCGTACAGTCAATTAATTTTTATTAAAGGATCGCGGTTGTTTGACGTATCCATGTCGAGATGTTGTAGTAATATGCTAAGAAACTGAAAAATTAATAAAATTTTTAAATAATGATGAAAGCAGAACACCTAGGCTACATAAAAATAAAATTGTTTATCATGTATTAGAAAACTTTCTGAATGTGAACATATTTGAAAATTTGCATGAACATCAATTTGATAATTTGCCTAACAATTGTAATTATTTAATAGAACTTGTAAGGGCTGAATGTGAAAAGTAGATCGATGTACGAATAAATCATGAAGTCAAATTATTTAATTCGGTAAAATCTACGAAAAGACAAATATTAAATAAATTAATATTATTTAGAGGATAATAAATATATTTCAATTATTTTGTAGTTTTATTTAATATAACACTAAAATATACTATTTTCTGAATTACAAACTTAAAATTGAATATTTGTCATAAGATGCAATATAATGTTTAATCCGGATCCGCTTAAAGATGCGCGCGATCAGGTTGCCTTCCACACTCCACTTCCCCGGATTTTGCAATCACTGGTACCCGTGCATTGGAATTAGATACGGCCAGTCTAGGTGGTCTGTGGTTATGACCAAAAGGGCAGTGAACTATTATTGTCCACTGTAAATAGGGGTTGGGTTGCCTAAAAGACGGTCTGTCTAAATCCAAATCTACTATTAGTTATTATAATAAAATAAGTTTTACACTCTTGGTAAAGACAATATATTGATTGATATTCACGTTATGTTTGAATTTTGACATTAGAACCTTATTGTACTATTATAATGCATTTTTGTAATTTATAAAAAATTTAATCCATTTATTATTTTAATATAAATTATTATAAAATGGGTGTTATTGTCCTTTCGACAACAGTGAGCAGCTAGAAAAATTAATTTTTATTGTATAAAACAACTACTTCATATTTAGTTATTGTTAATGTGTAAAAGTGAACTCCTTATTTTTTGTACTTAGATATCAAATATCGTATTAAATTTCTTATTTGTTGGCACAAAATTCATTTGTTGGCTACATTTGAATACTGTTTGCGTTTTATTACAACATTATATAATTTTCCTCCTGCTGCTTTAGCAACTTTAATTAATATAGCGATTTTTTCAATACCCCAAGACACTTTCGAGACAAATTATAATAATTTACAAACGTGCATTATCATAGAAATTCTATGAAATTTTGAGATTTTATTACTATTGATTTAACACAAGTCAAAATAAACAGTGAATATGGAGAAAATTTACCACAATATTGGAAAAAAAATAAAGTTTTCTCAAGGTCGTATAATATAACATAAAAGGCAGAGACAACGATATTACCAGAGATTATAATACCATCACGGCGTTTTAAATAAGAATGGTAGTAAAGTTAGTAGCTTCAGGCTTAACTTGCAAACAAATAAATTAAGTACAATATAAGTAAAATATATTACTACCGCAACAGAATAAATTCTGGAAATATTTTTCTTGCTAAAAGCAGAAACATTTAGCGTCATATTTACTACTTTCGGAACAAATTTACTGCGGTCAAACAGGGCATAATTAACGATGAGGTATGTATAATGGCAAACAAACGAATGCGTTTGATACAAAGCGATATCAGGAACTTTATTATTGTACTTCTATTTTCTATTTTTAGGAGCCGGCGAGGGCGCTTGTGTCGTGCAAGAGCGATAATTCATTTCGTTATCTTAGCTTATTAAAACAAGAAAAAACAAATAGATATTGTTTTCCGTTGTAGCTTTGTTAATTATTGCTATTACTGAAAGTAACTTACAAGTAAATATGATTATCGGCCCGTAAATGAGATTATGACATTTCTGTGTAGAAAAAAAAAACTCTAAAGTACTAATTTAAAATAATTTTAATATTGATAGAGACGAATACAGAATTCGATGGAAACATAATATGTACGAGTATATGAAAATAAAACTACACTGAGTAAATTCATTTCGCTAATATACAGCGTGGTAAAAAAGTTCTGCATAAAATTAATATTTTCGTTAAACAATTTTTTTTTTTCGAAAAACGGTGAGACCTGTCGATTTTTATTTGATCCAGGGCACCTTGTTATGTGGAAAAAATTTTTTTTTCGATCATCCACTTACGGCAGCGATGACATAATTTTTTTTAAATGACAACGCATATTTTTTTCGTTCGAGATTGATGACAGTGATAATTATCTAAACAACGGTGTGAAAATTTCGATGTCTTACATAACAATTTTTTTTAGAAAAATGAACCTTAAGTTCTTATAAGTGATAATTGTCTACTTACACTATTAATGGCTCCGAAAAGGACAAAGTTGACAAAATTACATTTCAAACGAGTAAAATTACACTAATGTTTGTGTAAGTCTAGCGAAATTGTTCGAATTGCCCACCCTGTACCATTTGGCATTGTCCTAAGCGTGTGTAAACGCCGTCTACACTTCGTTCAAGCATTCCCGGGTCGATTTGATTTATTTCAAAACGAATACGGTTTTTAAGTTCTTCCAAATCACCTGGTCTGTTTGTGTACACACGCGATTTCAAATAGCCCCACAAAAAAAAGTCTAGAGGTGTTAAATCAGGCGAACGCGGAGGCCACTCGATTGTTCCGCGTCGCCCGATCCACCGGCCAGTAAACGTGTTATTCAAGTACTCCCGTACTTGCACTCCATAATGGGGCGGTGCACCATC
>NW_019416265.1:64662-71441 GCF_000390285.2 Anoplophora glabripennis | reverse complement strand
TTATAAGAACTTAAGGTGCATTTTTCTAAAAAAAATTGTTATGTAAGACATCGAAATATTCACACCGTTGTTTAGATAATTATCACTGTCATCAATTTCGAACGAAAAAAATATGCGTTGTCATTTAAAAAAAAAATTATGTCATCGCTGCCGTAAGTGGATTATCGAAAAAAATTTTTTCCCCATAACAAGGTGCCCTGGATCAAATAAAAATCGACGGGTCTCACCGTTTTTCGAAAAAAAAATTGTTTAACGAAAATATGAATTTTATGCAGAACTTTTTTACCACGCTGTATATCACACTGAGTACCACATAGACTATGAGAACTACCCCTACTGCAGCTCTAGAGGTCTTATGAATCTACACTAACAAAAATTGTGGACAGAGTTTTTAAATATTTCCAGTGATTTTCAAACATAAAAAATATAAATGAATTCAACATACTCGTACATAATGCGTTGTGTAGAATTACTCATTTGAATGAATACGTTTTTACGATATATTGTTACTCTTTACGTTGTATGTACTGTTATATCTAAAAATATTGGTTCTAATGTTTTTTTTTCTTTTTACTATATTTGATGCAAATAAATTAATAAAAGTGCGAATTTGCCAGTGTCAGTACCTGCTTTGGCATAACCAATCAGTTTAAGCACATGGTTACGCAATGTGGAGTCACCGTGTATAGAGAACTGTGCTCGTTAGCGGTCCAGCAGACCACATGTTTTCATTTCTGCTGTAGTAATGTAGTATAATATTTTTAACTACCTAAACATAATGTTAGTATAAATAAACACACAATGTTATTGAAGAGCATGAACCATTTTTAGCCACATTGAACTTTAGCTAGCTTTTACATACAGGTGCCATAAGTGCCAAAAAATGCGACCGTTATACCATCAATATGGTTCAAAGATTGCACCCCAAAATACACGTTGATCTTCTACGAGACAAAAAGTTTTCACATGAATGAATAATCTTAAGCCTTTTCTCCATGTAAATAAAAGAGGAATGTATTTGTTAATAACTTAATTATTTTAAATTATAAACTCGTTTTATAGAAGAAAATGTCTGATAAGTATACAGTGTGGAGCCAAAAGGAATAAACTCAGTATCTCAATTATTGAACATCTTGCAACTTAAAAAAATTCCTAAGTCAACCCCTACGAGTGGTAATTACAACCCCTAAATTATTAAATAAGACGTAGTGGTTTGTGAAACCTCATTTGAAAGATTTCTTTCATTCTCTATTCAAAAATGCTATAGTTTTAATATTTATTGCAAAAATTAACGTTTTGCTTGACGAAATTCGTTAGAACAAACAAATCCATTAAAACTTACAGCGTTATATCTTGGAGGCTGGCAAAAACAACAACAACAATTTCAGTGTTCTTTTTCAACATTATCAACTAAAAAGAAGACAATTTCAAGAAAAATTTCCTGATTTACCACCTACGTCCCAAGATACAATCGGCAAAAATGAAAAGCAGTTTCGCGAAAATGGACATGTACGACAGATAAAAAAAGAAACTTCCGAATGCAATCAATAATGGTACCAAATTGGATGTACTGCTTGAGTTTGAAAAAAAACCACATAGTTCAAGTCGACAAGCAATTTCAGCATTCAATGTTAAAAGTATTACAAGAAAATAAAATGCATCGCTAAAAACTGATCCCAACTCAGAAGCTCAATAAGGACGATTTTGATAAAATAACGTATTTTTATAAACAAATGACGCAAAGGATAAATAACAATGTTATCCAACTAGAAAATGATCATTCCACTTTTACTATTTACGGCCATATTAACAGTTAAAACTGTCGCTACTGGGCTATGCAAATCATCACTGGATGAGAGAATTACATACGCAAAATACTGAAATGTTAATGTATGGGCGGGATAATTGAAGACCATGTCATTGGTCCCTTATTCATTGATGGTAATTTGAATGGAGATAATTATTTACTTCTGCCCCAAAATAATATCGTGCAATCTCATATCATGCTCAAGCAAACCCACAAGTTCCAGCCCAGTACATTTCCAAATCGGTGGATAGGGAGGCAAGGAACACTAGAATGACCAGCACGTTTCCCTGATCTTACACCCTTAGATTTCTTTCTATATGAAAAGTATGGTACACAAAACTAAGCCACTAGGTATAGCTGAGAGAAGAAAAATAAAGGTTGCGGTTAGGTGGGTTACGCCTCAGATATTGGAAAACGTTAGAAAACATTTCTATGTACAATTAGGATGTTGCCAAGACGTCCAAGCAACTCATTTTGAGCATACCCTATATTCAAATTAAGTTTATTTTACAATTAGTTTACTGTAGCAAATTCCATCAAGCAGATTAATTTATTTTTGTACTGCAAATATTAGCAATAAATATTGAACCGGTTGTATTTTTTGAAAAAAAAAAAATTAAAAGATCTTTTAAATGAGGTAACACAAACCCCTACTTCCCATTTAAAAGTTTAAGTGTTACAACTGCCACATGAAGGGAGTTGAATTTACGGATAAAATTTTTACGTTGCAGGATGTCATTTCTGAATCCAAAACCGACGTCTCAGGATTTTTTATAAATATGCACAATGATAAAGGTGCTGAATTTATTCCATTTGGCTATATTCCAGACTATAATTATTCCTCATAGTTACAGAGGCCTAACATTAATTTAACCTTCATACGAATTTTGGGAGTATGAAAACGAATACGGTAACTCATTTTTAAATTTGGACATTGAAGAAAAAACTTCACTAAAAAATGTGTGTAGAACGCAAAAAGCTTTGTACAAATGTTACGTCTTAAATTTTTCACTTTAGGTAAACAAGTATACAAATATCGATTAAATACAGTATGTCCGCGATTAGGGTGAATAAGAGGAAAACATTTTTATTTTATATTTTACGGAAAAAAAGGCACACTTGATAAAAAGTTTTGCTTGAATTTAAGATGAGGTTGCCACATTTCATGTGCGGGGTATCCAGAAAATAAAAAAATCTGGAAATGCCACGAGAGTAAACTATCTTTATTTTTAACATTTCTGAAAAGTGTCACTAGGAAATGTTCCAAATTAAAAGATATGACATAATTACAATTTGTGGAAGGTTGTGAATATTATATTATTATTATTATTGTTCACTTGTGTCACTGTACTTTGTTTAAAACCCCCAACAGTAATTAATTATCGGATAAATGCTAAATATACAGCAAAAAATATATCTTAATACAGTGCTACGGTAAGGGTGATAAGCAGTTATCGCCAAGTAATTAAAGATTTCAATGAAAAATACCAAGGTGTGCATGTGGCGCAGTCGTTTTTATATACCTAAAGTAGTTCAAAAATTTTTGAGAACCGGGTCACTGGCGAAAACAGCTAGGCAAAAGGGCAAAAGAAAAACTATGATAATAAAGATGCCGCTACTGTGCTAGTTCTACAGTCAGTGAATGAATATCCGACCGTCACTGAGGAGACACTCAGAATACGTAGGAATCGTGAAAAAGACCCGCATACAAAACGTTTTGAAACAAAATAAAATTCTGGCATACAAACCAATTCACAACCACACTTTAGAGGAAGGTGATGAAGCGAAACATCTCGATTTTTGTCTGTGGGTCGGAGATATGCAACGAAATTTCCATCAACAGATTATGTTTTCGGACGGATTCACTTTTTCTACAATGGCATTGTTGGTTCACAACATTTGCGATATTGGAGTACCGAGAATCCTCATTTTAGAATACCATCTTAAGCGGAAATATTTCAAAAAAGTAAATGTTTGGTGTGCGGTATCCTTTTATGGAATAATAGGACCATACTTCTTTGAAGATATGCAATGGAAACAGCTATCTCAATATGCTTCAAACGTTTTTTACTAATGAATTGGACAATTTACTACTGGCCTACCGAAATTGCTTTTATTTGCAGCATTACGGGTGTCCGGCGCATTCTGTTGTAACTTTCAGGACCTGGTTACAGAACACATCTCCCAATCGCTAGATTGGCCGGCATGCTCCATATTAATGGCCCCCATGATGTCCAGACTTAACAATCATGGACAAGATTGTGTATAGGAGGCCTTTGGACAATAACATCGAGCAGCTAAAACAACGAATTAGAGATGCTGTACAATTCCATATCTTTAGAAGAGATTAGACGCAGCTACAATGAATTCCTTGCACGTCTTCAAATTTGTGTGGGGAGGAGTTTTCGAATAATTTTATTATACATACATTTTTTTCCAAATTTATTATGTTCTGTAAAACATTAAACCAATTTTGTGGTTTATTTTGTGGACACCCCGTACATGAAATGTTAAGTTTTATCATGGCAACCAATTTTAAACTATTTATCAAATGTGCCTTTTTTCCATAAAATGTAAAATAAAAAAGTTTTTCCTCATATTCACCCTAACCGCGGACATACTGTATACATCTGTGTGTGAATTACGAAAAAGTGTAAAATTACCTGCTTTGTTTGCAACAATTTATATTGTAATAATTATTTTTATCTGAATTAAAAGTATGTTAAATTTACAGTTTACTATTTTTATGGAAACAATTATTCAAATAATTGAAATTGTAGGACAAAAACGTACTTATTTGGAATTTTGACACTTATGTTACAACTTAAATTACAGTTTTACACTGGTCTGGGAAAGTGAAGCCGGTGTAAATCTAATTCTTATATTTTATTATAACAAATGTAATCGTAACCTTTGCTTTCGACCACCTTACACAGTGTTCGGTGAAGTGAGTGGAAATAATTTTGTTTGCTCCGTTTTTACGCACAGCGACCTCACATGAAGGGGAGAAACGAAAAGCTAAGGGGTTGAATAGTGTTAGAAACTCATGGAACTCCCAGGGTAGTTTGACCCTCGTAATATAGGGCGGACGAAGATGGATCAGAACTACTTTAATTCTTCTCGCCAGGGCTTTCAGGAAACCTTTTTAGAAAAACAACCCGTCCGAACAAACAACACTAAATCTACTTTAATATTAAAACCGTAAATATTTTTTGCGACAGGAATGTTTTGGAAAATAATGGCTCGACCCTGCCATTATAGGGGAGATCGGTGCCGGCTGAAAAGGAGTGTCAATTGGAGCAAACATGCCATCATCTTAAGTTATGTTAAAAGTTAAAGCTTCCTTATTGCTCCTCGGCAATTGTTCGTTGTGATTAAAGATAATAAGATCCACAGTTTAGTAATTAATATAAAATTATTCATTTCAGGCTTTTTCAGTATCTCAAGTAAACAGTTCTTATTACGTAATAACTATTCAATTTATATAAGGTCAGCAAACGTTAATCGCATGCTACATGAGTGTAGAATAAGCGTATACAGTGTGGCACATTAACATCCAGGATACCTTATTAATTTTTTTATTGAGAAGCAGGATTCGAATTAATTTTCTTTACACTGATTATAATTAGTAAATAATACAAAATCTGCTTATGCTTGCAATTTCTTTTTGCAATTTCCAATCAGTACTCCCAGTGCCTACTATATTTTAAAATTGGAGTAGCAATTAAACAAATTTTAAATTTAATACGCTAGAAAATATTCTGCAACTTTAAATTGATGAAAATTGAGACTCATAATTTTATATTTTTATTTGTTATTCCAGTCTTAAAATACAGTAAGCACAGAAGCTGTTTAACCTTATGAAAATAATTTATACACAGACTCTATTACACTCCATAATCAGCAGTCAGCATCAATAATTGACTAATATTTCATCATATCCAAGCATCTCAAATACTTGAGTTGACAGAAAAAATTTAAGCCTGTATAAGACAATTATTCTGGATTATAAATTGTGCAACGGTAAACATTTATAAAGGCTCTGTAGGAGATCATTACGTATACAGGGTGTTCCAGATAGATTTGGCCACTGCTCGATATGGAATAAAACGATTTAGACCAAGTTGCCCACATACAAAAATCAACGCCCACTTAGCTCGCTAAGTTTGTCAAGAAAAAACATTTTATAACATTACATTAAAATTGTTTTAGCTAGAGACTTCTCGTCGAGTTACGTCTTTGTTTACTTGAATGATTTATTTCCTTTATATGTAAGAAAATAACATACTAGCCGCTAGTTTTTATAGAACCCAACCCCCTAATTTTTCGAAAGTTGCGCAGCCGTTTTTGTATTCTGCGTACAATTGGCTTGTTCACCATTCTTTTAAATCTCATTTTATTGCATCTAAAAATGGCAAAAATACAAATTTCACTAAAAAAGAGTAAAATTTACAGTTAAAAAATTTTTTGAACATTTTTGCTCCCATATACTTTTTTATCGTGCAGTCAGCGAAAGAATTAGAGGGAACATTGAACCTAACCCGATCAGATAACTTTTTATATTGTAGTCTATGTTTATCACATATTTTAATTACAATGTTACATTTTAAAGAATTTTTTTTTGTATCTAGAAAAATTTTGATGTGTATTATGAGTTTCGAATAAAAAAGAGAAGAACATAGTTCATATGAACATATGAAGTTGCTAAAACGTTTCTAAGTATACACCAGTGGTATTCAACCTTTTTCTTCTCTCACGGACCCTCCCAAAAAATTCTTAAATTTAAGTAGCCCTTTAGGTATCTTAAATCTTAGTATAATCAGGGTAGGAGTAAATATACTTTAGTTAGTTAGAGTAAGTAGAGGGTTAGAAGTCAGTCTATATTACCATTAACATAATATTTACATTGGAATTTAGACATAGATTATCTAGTGGTAAATAAAAAAATTGAACTTGCTTATATATATATATA
>NW_019416265.1:0-63907 GCF_000390285.2 Anoplophora glabripennis | reverse complement strand
TAATAATAATAATTCTTCTATTAATGACGTTAGTGAATCCAGCTTATAGAAATTATTTTTCAAAATTTAGCGCTAAATTTCACTTTCTTCTTATTTCTAAAATTTACTTGTTCCATGGTTGTCTCAATCATTTTGTTCTGTTTACTTTTTGTGTCAGTAAAATTTTGGTTATGATTCTTTGGTTCAATTATGATTCCATGCTGCCACATGGCTGAGCAAAGTTTTTAAGGTTATACAGTTTTTGTTAAAAAATGTAATTGTAAAGTAATAGTTCAAAATTTTAAACAATTTTAATATGTGTATATGTTAACAATAGGGTTAAGGAAGGTTTTTAACAATAGATTTTCAAGTATCGTACTGTTGTGACTGATGATTCAGATGGATTTTGTTTTAAACTTGGTTAAAAAATTTTTTGATTCAAATCTCAATTTTGTAAGTATAAATTAGATTATTACTTGTGGTTGTTACCAATGTATATTCCATTATAGTTTCTCCTGAGGCAGGAATAATTTTGTTCCGAAAGCTCGAGTAATAAAAAAGAGTACACTTCAAATTTGGCTTTGACTGCAGACCCGACTATATTATAGAATTTTGTTAGTTAACTTAGACAGTCGTCTAACGCTTTGGCAATATATATATATATATATCTGGATTATGTTAGTTACTGTTTTTTATTTTTTAAATAAGTATATCAAAAGTTATAAAATATTGTGGAATACTGGAAATTGATGAAAATATTTAATTATTAATTAATTAATTTTTTTCTCCTACCTATCTATCCCAAAAGATCCCTCCACGTATCCGTTAAGAAGTTTTCAGGTACCCCTAGAGGCACGCGTATCCGTGGTTGAATAATACTCTATTCTAGAGATATAAAAATTCTTATTTGGACAACTTTTAAACAGTGGTAAGAAACATATTAGAAGCGATATTCATATAAAATATTTTTAATTTTATGTGTAGATTCGCTCATCCAATTGTAGAACCGAGATTCTAGAACACCTAGAATAGAAAAATGTTTCTCATGCTAATACATTCAGCGGAAAATATCTCAGTAGGCGATGAATTTTGTATAATAGTAAGTTGGTTTAGATTGTCTTTTATTTTGATTCTACACTGATTCTACATTGACTGAAATTACTGAGTACATTTTCACTCAATATTGAGCATTTTGATAATTTTACACATTTGTGATAATATTTGAACTAAAACTGAGTGTTTTCACTCAAATCTAGGTACCCATTAAATAAATTCTCCAGACAAATTCGTATTTGGTACACTTGTAGCTAAATCGGAGTAAATGCCCTCATTACTGAGTGACTCCACTCCATTCTATGGTGGTCGTGTGTTGTCTTTGTCTATTTCCATCGTCCCCATTAGGTTATCTCGTGGCATGGTGTAGTAATCTACAAATGTCCGTTAATCCGGTTATTTTGGTAATGTTTAAATGCAGTGGTTTCATTACAATAATAAAAAACAATAATATATTGAATCTCGATTAATATTTGGTTAAATAAACGGATAGTTAAATTGTTACGTATCTGTAACGTACAATACAGCTTATGATCTATTCGCCCGATCAGTTAACCAATTTCTTTGATCGAGACCTAAAATATTGTCGCTAGACTACACACCCTGAAGCGCCACCCACTTTGAAAATTTTCATGGTACAAAAGTAGTTAATAATGGTTAAATTTAAATCATATTAGAGAATAAGTCGACGCTTAATTAGTTCTACATACTCAGAATAGAGTCAAAAATCACTCACTTGCTAGTTAGCAGAAACTCGGATTTGAGTACAAATCACTCACTTCTGTTGCAATAGTTTGTAAATATTTTTTACTACAATTGTTATAGTCGACCCTCAAATAACCCTAAAATTTTAATTGTAATCATACTAATAGAGTGCATATTTTACTCAATCGGATGTGGACAAAAATTGATAGATTAAGTAAAATTCTGAAACGCCTTATATGTATACAATAAAAAGAAATTCAATACCAGAGTTATGTGGTGGTATCATAATACACACGTAGTCACTCAACGATTTACTACAAATCTGAATCTTACAATTTTTCTACAACTGTTTTACACTAAACATTTATCTTTGCGAAATAAGCATTTAAATTTACATATCATTATGGATATATAAGTAAATGAAATACGATATTACGATAAAAATAAGGTGATGTTATCTGGACACCAGTATAACTCATGTTTCAGAAGGCCGCAAACAAAATTGTCAATGACAATAATGTATCCATTAGAAAAAATAAAAATGTCAAGTAACGCGGGTTTAGAAAACAATTGAACACGGATGGAAAACACCCAAAATTGGTTATAATCACAATTACAATAAAGTGTTCAACAAGTGAAACAACCAGTTTCAGACACACTGTTTCAATTGGACTAACTGCGATTCTGATTAGTTCTATATTCATAAAAAAAAAATATTTATACTTATCTTGAAGTCAGATTTTTGTATTACTAAGGATTTAATATAGTAGATATATTTTTTTAAAATTTTTGTAGTAATTAGCTTTTACTATTTATCTACTTCTGTTAGGTACATATTATTTTTTTATATTAGTTAGTAGTGTTATTAGGTATTACTTTCTTATTTCTCACAGGCTGTTATAGTCTTTCCGAAGTCAGTTGAATATGTATAAAAGGAATAAAATTTAATGAGTTTTATAGACATCCCTAAAAAAGTTTTCTGCTGCAGGTAAAAAATTATAATAATTTGTATATAATGTGTAGAAAATTTCTATTACATATATATGTTCATTTGACCAACAACATATTTTAATTATTTATATCCTCAAATAATTTTATTATATTGATGATAAATTTCGTTTTGTTCCGTTTCAAAAGGTCTCCAAAATGCCATGTTGTAATAATATTAGAAAGAAATGGGCTTATTAAACTGTTTATCTAGAATAATGTGTATAGCGCATATTTAAACTTTTTTATCCACGACTATTGTATAATGTACCCATTATACATCTGTTTGCTCGACCTTAATAATACCCATTAATCACGGCAGTGATTAATGAGTCATTAATCACTACTGTCAGATGCTTCCTTAATTTAGCTATAATATTATATTGTTCTGCTACAAACAATCCGTTTTTAAAATTTTATCGTGTAAACCACTAAATATTTTCAATTCAGTGCTGTACATATAAAAAAAAAATTAAAAAAGTGAATTTTCCTAGACCGGATTCGAACCCGGGACCCGCGGTTGGAAGGGAAAGAGCATCTACACTGAGCCATCAGCGACTTCATTTGTGCGGGTCGTATATCTGTTTCTTAACATACCATGTTTTTCGAAACATTTCAAAAAAAACTTCAACAAAAATATTTAGTAATCGTGGATAAAGTATAGTATTCTACTCCCGTATAATGGGTATTATTCACTCGGTGATTTAGGCCACTCGCCTGCGGCTCGTGGCCGTAAACTTCACCTCGTGAATAATACCCATCATTATACGCTCGTTGAATAATATACTAATAACCAATATACAACTTTTATTAAAAAAAAGCAATCATCTCCATACTCATTATTCAATCAATTTAACTGGAAGGTGCTTAATACACCTTATGCATCTATGAAATAAAGGTTATAATGAATTACTTATACATTATTAGGTGTTATAGACTTTATATTCAAATTGTATAGTAGGGAAGATTTATTGTATAAAGACCAGTATCCGAATTTGTATATAATAATTGTATTAACAGAATTATTCGTTCTTATACTGAATATGTTTCCGTTTTTAACGTGTAAAACGCATCTTATAATGGTTAAGTGATCGTCACCTCTCGGTGCATAATCGGTTATGATCGTTGTTAAGTTATATTCATAGTCTTGTAACAATAATCATATGTCAAACCCGAGAGCGAAGTGCGCCGACTCAATAAGAAACCTGGCTATTCCAGCCGCTGATTTAGGATTCGCCGCACGAGCTCATCCCTTCTAAGATTTCAGTAGCATGCTATGCATGAAGCAGAATGGTACTCAAACTCAACTATCTTATACAGTCCACTTTTATTGTCCATAGATGTTCAATCATTGTCAAAATAAACACACAAAACCACAACGTCTTTATTATCTTTACTCAAGAAGAGAAAATACAACAATCGTAAAATTTCCGACAGTCCGCTGTGCATCGACTTACACACGTCTAGTTTGATGAAAATGGACAGTATATGCACATGTTTTGTGGGATACATGATCATATCGCGTTGTGTGAAATGGAAAATTATTATGTAAGTATCTAACTGTTTTATGGCTTGTAATTGTTATGTTTTTTCAAATGTAAATCTTGTCTAAATCTTAAAAATTATTATTTTGTAGGTCCTATTAGAAATCGCTGATGTTAAGTTTTACATAAGATGGAGGAACAGAAGGTTAACGGTGACAAAGAAAAGCATGGGTCAATCAACCAGAGGAAATAAAATTATATGGAAAGAAGCTCAATCTTTCTGGGGATGCTTCATTCTTAAGGTGGAAGAGTTATAGTGCAAATTCTCATGTAATACAAGAAAATACGGGTGCATCGTTGCTCAGAAAATAAACTGGACAGTTTTGGGAGCGATTTGTCATCATTTTTAGTGCTTAAAAGTATGTTTTATGTATGTTTACATTAGAACCTTAGCTTGTAATTACAGTTATCCAATAAAATTTCTTAATGACATATGTTTTTAACTCATACAGAGTATACAACAGTTTAAAACATTTATTATTATAAAACTTATAACCAGTACTAGATGTTCTAATAACGATAAGGAACACTTTAATAACAGTTATTGCTATTATTTCGTAAAGGGTATAAAAAAACGTTGTATACTAGTTATACAATAATTTAATAAAGAATAAGGTTTATAATCACTATACAACTGTGCTAGCAATACGCGTTTTATATCCAATATTCACCTGTTTAACTGTCACATATAGTATACAATGGTCTTATAATGACATATAGAATTCTAATAGAGAATAAAACGCATTTCTTTCAGTGTAGTAAACAAAATATCCCTCTTATTTCTCCCTTTCGCAACTGTAATATGAATGATTAATAGAAGATGCTAGAAGATGCTTATAATAAATTAAAATTACCTGAATCACACCAAATTCCGCATTGCTGTACTGCACTGCTATCTGTTGACAACCGAATTTATGACCAGGTGGCCCAGTGCGACTGTGTTTGTGCCGCGTTTGCCCGCGCGCTCATTCTTCAACTGGGCGACTAAACCTGTATATGGGTATGGCTAAATAAAAATGGGAACAAGTTTTTCAAATATTTCAATGCAGAGTTGCTGCGTCAGCGACCGAACCTGGTACATACTGCCAACCTCTTGGTTTTTCAATTGAGATCGGAAAGACTATACATCAATTTGACGAGTTGCAATCTACATATAAGCCCGTTGCTGTTTATAACAAATGACAATATGTAGTAATTAAATTAATTTGTTTGGAAAGTTATTTTTCATTTAGCTAATTCAAGGTCAAGGTTATATTTGACAAGTATCTTGGTAAGGCTTCAAAACGATTAGTGCGATTGTTGTTACAATCCACACCTATCTCCCCTAAATATTTTTTGCGACAGCAACGTTTCGGGAAATAATGGTGCGGCCCTACCGAAATATTTTTTGTATGAAGCTCGGCAACAACAAATTGCGACTTGTTTAGCGGTGTCCCTTGGTTTTAATAAAAGGCGAAAAAGTGTGTATAAGCGGAATATGAAGCGAAATATATACAGCATAAAGATACGTACAAGGAGAGACCTGCCGCTATGGCCACATATGGAAGTATCAAAGGAATGTTTCACTTTCATAAACTCATATTAGCTACGTTGCGTAGATATTTTTACAAATATTTTTCATACTTGCCGTATGAAAGAATTTATATTTTTACAAGAAGAATTTTAATAAAAATGTTTATAAATTAATTACACGCAGAAAACATTGCCATAAAAGTTCATACAAATGTTCCTAAAATTTGCACATGCATAAATTTTTTTAAACTTTCGTATGGTAAATAAAATATACCAAATCGACCCCCAAAACTGAACAAATATTCAAATTTATTTTGAATTGACCAAAAGAATTTGTCAAAGTGTGTATCGTTGGTAATACCGATCAGCTGATAAAATTAATTATTCTAGAAAGTACACTTGTTAGCAGGTTTCATAAAAAAATCTTTTAAAATATTTACATTTTGACTTCTGATTAGTAACTAATAATAATTTTTAGATTAATTTCTTCATAAACCTCGAATACATAAAAAAATAATACAAATAAAACATATTTACAGCACTGATAAACATATATAGAAAGCATTTATCTTTTTCCAAACTATACTTTATCGTTTATAAAAATGGTGATGTATTTTTGAAAAGTTGTATATATTTTTTAAGACATTCAATAGGTAAATATTTGACTTTTATAATGTTTATATCCCAATTATTTAATATGTTTAGTTGAGTATAGGCTGGAAATGTAATTAGTTTGATAACACATCAATATTTTCTGTAATTGTAGCAATACTACTTTTCTGTTGGACCTATACGCTATGGTTAGCAATATGTAGGAAAAAAATCGTTATGGGTTGGTGATATTGAAATTTGGGTCAGTATTCACATAATTTACAATATTTCATTTAAAAATTAATTTCAATTCATATTATTTGACATAAAATATTTATATTTCTTAATATTAACAAAAAAACATGAAGGATACTTAAAAGGGTCGTTAATTTGTGAAACCTTACAATATATCAGAAAATTTGAGAAAATATACAATTTGTTAGTAATAATTCCACAATAATTGTAAAAGTAATCACAAATTTTCAAATGATTTTTGTCTGTCCCCGTTTTAGGAATGAATTTATGAATTTTAATAACAATGCTTTTTATGAAATATTCTCCTGTGTAACCTCTAATTTTATGTTTTGAATTCTGAAGTAGTGCACATAATAAAAATCTTGACAGGCAAGTGGTATTAATCTCCACATCAGAAAAATAGTTTCTGTGTTTTGGCTTCTAAAAAAAAAACTTATCAGAAAAATATGTAGGAACACCTCCAACATACATATGTATCACTTCTAACTTTGATAAATATTCTTGCAAATACCCCACAATTTTTATGTCAATATTTATACAATTAACTTGTACATAGAACAGTTATTTATCTTTTGTTTGTCTATCAAAGAACATTGTATTTATATATATTTATTTTTTTTAATAAATTCTTACATAATACAAATATATTGCAAATACGGTAATATTTATCTAATATCATAAATGATGTTTCTATCATTTGTTTTTAGTACTAGACAAATAGAATATGTAATAAATAACTCAAAATTATCATTAGTAAGGTTATCGAGGTTGAATATCTAAAACTATTGATGTTCTACATAAAATCTCTTTCTGCAATTTCAGTATACAATATTTACATAACATTCAACTTAACACAATAATAAAATGATAAGGACTAAAGGTTTAGAAAATTGGGGTCTCAAAGAAATATCGTTTTTTTTTTCTACAAAAATGCACAAAATATAAAAGGGGTAGAATATTATGAAACAATCAAAATAAAAAATATATTTTGAACAATTAATACATATTTAAATTTAAATTCAAATTTCGGAAATAATTAAGTGGAATTCGGAAAAAATTTAGGTGTTATTATTATTTCTCACAACCTTTTCATTAACAGATAATTATTTGACTACTATATTAGGCATTATGCACCTCATCATTATTATTACTAATATTAAATAATACATAATATCGTGAAAGATTTATTGACATAAATTTTCAAAATATTAAAGCTAAAACCATTTTTCAAACAACAAACCAAATATTTAAAAGAATTATATTATCATTCAAAAATACTACTTAATTTTTTAATTATATACTAATGGAAAATATAATACAGTTTATTTAAATATTAAAAAAAATTTTTATTAAATAATTTATAATTTTTTATCGTCAGGTATATACTGAAATCATATTAGTTACAGGTTAAAACAATCTGGCAACACTGCTAAAAAATAAGGTCCATAGTCTGTGAAATTTTCATTTAAATTCGTAGAGAAAAGTCTTCTTGTTAGGTTATAGACGTAAATATATTATATTTACCTACTAATAAAATCTGTAATTTTTTTAACATCTATAGTAATTTTTCAAAGCTTCAGTAGCATTCCTTTTAATGTCCCATTAAATAATGAGGAAAATTTAATAACTTTCCGGAAATACGTATCCATATTCAAAGAGGAAAATGTAATTCAACGTACAATAAATCTCAAACAAATAAGTTGATACGTTCAATAAAAATACTCGAAACAGATAGAAGTGGATGCAAAGAGCATTATTAGATAACAAAATAACGGCATTTCCTTAATTCTTATCACATATACCCATACACAGATAGCTTATCGTGGCTTTAAAAAACATTTTATAAATAAACTAATAAAGTCAATGTCAAAATAATATGAATATTAAAATATACGTAACATTTTGGAATGCAATGTACCTACATGCACAGAAACCTAACTACAAGTACATATCTAAATACTCATGATAATATAAAGAAAAAAATAAAATGCGATAGGAGTCATATGGTTATTATCTAAATAACCACACATCACACGATGCAGATTATTTAATTTTGGAATAAAAAATACGACACTAAACTTTTTATTAAGCTTCGTACAGACCTGCACCACGACGATATACTCATATACGAATTACTGACCACCAGTATACAGGGTGTGGCGTGTATAATCTATAAAAATTAAACTACAGCTTCCTGATGATTTTTGTAATAGTAAAGTTTTATACGAAAAAGTTCTATCTTCGCGTTCTTTTATTTTGTAAATTAAAGTTCATTTATTCAACGAAAATGAAGGCCGACCCTGTGTTATTTATTAAAAACTTTGGAAACGTTTTTATGCGACTCGAGATGCAACCTTATAATTTAAGTCAGTATAATCTAATACTAGTAATACTAAAAGAAGGTTAGGTTACATTGTCAAAAAATTTGTGCAGTCAACTGATTTTGTATTTGTATTGAATTAATTATTCACTTAATTATTAAATATTAAGCAACGTCCATCGACCCATCAGTGTTAAAAAGTGAAAGATTCCAGACAAAAGTTTATATTTTGTAATTCCACGATAGTGACACAGTAATTTTTATAAAGAAGTAAAAAATAAGAATAGCGTGCCGATTACAATAAAAACGAGATTCTTATGCTTACTTTGCTTAATTTTTTTTACTTTGTGCACAAACTAGCTTTACAATGAACCGAGAAAACTACTATTTCCGAACGTGTCGATATGGTGTTAATGTATGGTGCAGCCGGAGAAAATGCGCTCGCGGCGACTAGGTTGTATCGGGAACGATGGCCACAATGTCCCCCCCCCCCCCTGTGCAAATATAATCCTACAGTGCGTTCAGCGGCTCCGAGATACGGGAAGTGTTATTCCTCGAGGAGAAGGACGTGATCAGCAAGTGAACCTTAATGTTGAACATGCAGTGTTGGAAAATCTTGACGAAGACCCCACAATTAGTACTCGACGACTCGCACAGCAAGTAGGAACCTCACCTCGTACCATACATCGCATATTAAGGCACCAGCTGTTGCATCTGCAACCAGTTCAACAGATTTTACCACCGAATGCGTTTTTGCAGGTGGTTTTTACAGCAATGTGCGAATCAAGTAGACTTTCCTGCTTATGTTTGTGTAACAGATGAAGCGACATTTACCCATGATGTAGTGAATTTCCATAATATGCGCACATGGGCCTATGCAAATCCTCACGCTATTAGGGAAACTCATTTTCAACATCGGTTCTCGGTAAATGTTTGGGCTGGCATAATAGGCGATGTACTTGTGGGTCCCTATTTCTTTGAAGGACGACTAAATGGACCAACATATGCTGACTTTTTGGAGAACCGGTTGCCTGAATTATTGGGCGATGTGGCACTATAAGTTCGGGCACGCATGTTTTCAAAATGGGGTTCCTCCACATGTTTCCTCAGCGATGGATTGGACGCTTTGGTCCTGTGCCGTGGCCACCTCGGTCACCCGATCTAACTCCAATGGACTTTTATCTTTGGAGTCACTTGAAATCATTGGTTTACAATACTCCAATTGCTACGGTGGAAGAATTGCGAAACCGTATACTTGAAGCTGCTGACACAATTAAGGAAATACCTGGAATTTAGGAGAATATTCACCAAAATTGGGTGCGTCGGTGCCATGCCAGTATCCGCGCTAATTTCATTTTGTTCCATTGGCAACTACAGATGCTTACGGATGTGGTTTTGTTTGCGAACTCTTGCAGTAATAACAATGCATTTAAGATAGTACTTACTATTAATTATTATAACAAGAAAATATCAGTTTTTTTTTAAATACTTATTTTTCTAGTTTCCACTTTTGCACTGAAAATTCCCCAAAAATTGAAAAGTGTCTTTCTATCTTTCAACGACGATTTGTTTACGCGGCTGGTCTACAGCACGTAAGTCATCGTACAGCACACGGACAGGACTGTTCCAGAGAAAATATTTTGATCCATAATTGAATTTTACGAAAAAAACGCAAAAATAAAACTTTTTCGTATAAAACTTTTCTATTACAAATATCGTTAGGGAGCTATAGTTTAAGTTTTATAGATTATACACCCTGTATAAACAGAGAGCCAGAAGCAAAAATATTGTTTGAATTTACTAAGCCTAGTTTTTTGATAGTTGTGTACACAAACATACTCTCGTCAGTCAAGCGAAGCGGAGAACAGGTGTCTCAGGTACACTATCAAAGTTGTCGTACCTACCGAGGCAATAAAATAAATTTACTTACAATCGTTATACAAATTGTATATTGCATAACTATAAATAAATGTTATATCAGCCATTCAACTGAACATGGGAACAGAGCTGGTCAATCAGTCCCAATGTATGTATATACAAAAATTCGTTTACTATATTTCAAAACTTTTGTGCGGGTATTAATTGTTATATTAACCATAAACAAAATGGTCAGTCAACGATTTTGTGGGACATCAATCAGCGAAAAAAGAAATAAAAATTACGCTCTTTTCCTTATTGATTCAATTCCTTCTTATTTACAGTATTTTTCGTCCAATTATGTTTAATAAATCCGCAAAATCGGGAGGTGCCATGACTGTAAAATTTTGGAACTCTAAGGTACCTACATGCTGAACCGGAAATGTAAAAATTAAAAAATGTGGGGATCGTCATTTCCATCAAGATTCTATTCCAAGTGCGGATGGCGACGAGGTTCTATACTTGGCACAGGTACACGTCTGTACAAAGCTTTAAACATCACTGATAATGTGTCAACAACAGATATGTCAAATTTATTGTTTGGATTAAAATGTAAAACAGAAAATTAACTTAAACACACACACAAAAGGCTAATGATGTCAAGCAGGTGCCCCAACACGTGTTTTGTTACTCATGTGAAGGTATTTTTATAGAAGATTATTGATTATATTTTGCAACAAAATATATTCATAATTATTTCATACAGGGTGCAATATTATAATGTGAGAGAGTTTAAGAATATTTCCTAATATAAACATTTCAAAAATTATTTAAAATATTTGTATTTGGCAGAGTACCTGTCACTTTTTATTAATCTTTTCGCACCCATGTTCATATAAAACAGTTTTGCTTAAAATTCCATTTTCTATCTGTTTCAATTTAATACCGTACTTTAAAAAAACCCCGTATAACTACATACTTGGTTTTTGTGGTCTATAAAAAATAGCGTGCAAGCTAATTATTTTTTTTACCAAAGCCTTATGCAAACACTGCTTTTTTAAAACTAAAATCATACCTATCACGACATTCCTCATAAATTTACATCACATTATTCCAGTGACAACAAATTTACTGTTTCTCCCAACAACACTTTTTATTTTATATAATGTGCGGTTACTATATGAAGTTGACTAGTTACTTATGCAGTAAGTAGTTAGTGGACACAGTTTTGAGAGGACTATCAAAAAACAAGTTCTTAGGATTCTGTCGACGCAGTCGCGAAAGCATAATATAGAAAAAAATTCTCTCAAATGGATAGCATAATGAGAATAATTCTTCAATAGTTTACTAACGCAAGAGATAAATGGACAAGCTCCTATTCACAAACTCAGATCCCTTTTGTATGAATATTTTATGCAAATCCCTTAAAAAAATACCTAAGCAATAATTGTCCTCGCTAGCAAAAACTCTTGTTTCTTATAAGCAGGTATTTAGTTTGGCGGAAATGAAAGGAATACATTATTTATTTCGTAAATCAATGACTTTGGACAAACATTTAAAAGTGCGTTCTTCCAGATATTTGTTTTACATATGAAGTTTTGTGTTTTTTTTTTTTAAATAAAAATTTAGGTCATGCGAGATAGCACTTTTGAAAGGTTTTGTAATTCTCTGTCCAAAAAAAAAAGTTAAGTATTATAATAGCACATATCTAACCCATATGCGACACTGAGAGAGGAAGGGCTACTTTATGCAACACAAATGGAGATACAGTTAAAGGGGCTGAACGCATGCGTATATTGGGGTATAATTCGAAACAGAACAGCTGTGTGACCACGTAAGATGATATTTTCAGATTTACTATTTTTTTGCGCAATAAACATAATATGTATGGAATAGAAAACTTCAAGGATATATAAATTTTGTAGAGTAAAATAGAATGTTTGATTACTTTGTCCATAAAATGATGCTATTCGGATGAACGGTTTTTATCTGCGGATTTAATACGTTACCGATGAAGCCCGAATACTTCCGAACACGTTTTGTCTCGGCGTGGTTAAGATTATGTTAGTGACGTTACGACATTACGTTTAAATCGTATAATAGCAATTTTGTAAATATTATGGCAGTTAGCTGTATTGAAGTATTTTAAAAAGGTGTTTACAGTGGATTTATTCATTTTTAAAACTGGCGTTTTTATTAACAATTATTTGCAGTCGCAAAGAATGCCTAAATCAGTATCGGAAATGCAGAAAAGAAAATAAAAACATACATTTTTTTCGGTTTCCTAAAGAAGAACAATTGTATAATTATTACTATTTATATAGGTGATCTTATTTTTTTTATAAAAATTGTTTAAATATTAATTTTTTATAAATATAAATTGTTCTTGATGTCGATAGAAAAATGTGGACACCCAGAATTAATAATGTATGGATAAAACGATTTCAAATTTACATAATTTCAAATTTATATAACTAGTGTAACGCCATTTGGAAGTTTATATTTGTTACTCAGTTCGATAACAAATAATAATTGTATCTGTAACCACCCAGGAAACACCATTTATAATTTTTGTAAAGATGTACCTCCAGTTCAACATCCCTGTCCAAATTTTCCTTTGGACTATTTAATAAAGTTACTTGTAATTCTGCGAATTTACTACCACAACAAAATCTATTAATCAAAATTTTAGTAAAACTCCTAATATAAAAAATGTAAAATTAAATATGTGTAATTTGTTATTATTTAGGTATTTTATTTCAATAAAAAGTTAATAAACACTTAGCAATTTTATTTTAATACATTAGTTATCTAATTTATCATCCCGTTTAGACAGACATCAATTAAGTGAACATTGTGATAAATATAGGTATAGACATAATATGTTCATGTTCATTCAATATTTCGAAATAGCAACACTTTCTTCAGATATCAATTTTTATTGCCCAATCTGGCAACGTTTAGCATCCAGTTTAAATGCACAAGGTCAACGGCAGTATTTGTGCCGTATCAAAGGAGTGTCGCATATGGGTTAGATATGTGGTAATAATAATATATAAAAAAAAATTAAAAACAATCCATGGGGTTTTAAAATTGACTACCCTCAGTTACAGTACAGTAGGAAAAACGAGAAGTAAACTCTCCTTGAATTTTGTCTATAATTTCCGAAGTTATTTGTGACATCTCCTTCTTTTGATGCATCTAGATTTTATGGTCTATATTAGTATACTTTACTTTTTAAGCATCCCCATAAAAACAAATCTAGAGGAGCTAAGTCTGGCGACCTAGATGGCCATTCAATCCTCTTGGCCCTATATATCTATCTCAAAAAACACTGTCCAAGTAGTTTCTTACCAATACAGCATAGCGTGAGGGTGCACCATCTTGCTGAAGTCACAAATCATCATGTTTGGAAATATCCGATCAGTTCGGGGTGCAAATCATCTTGCAAACATTGTAAATATCGAGGAGTTTGTCAACATTCCTTCAAAAAGTATGGTTCAATGGTGCTATTGTCTATTATTCTGGACCAAATATTCACTTTCTCTGAGCAGTGAGTGCCCTGCATCCAATGTGGATTTTCAGTTGCCCAATACCAATACAAGTTTGATGGCTTATAAGATCATTTAGGAGGAATGTAGCTTCATCAGAAAAAAATGAGTCTTTTTAGAAACATCGGATTTCGGTAAATTTCCGTTATTTTCGTCCAATGAGTTTGTAGTTAAGAGCTCGACATACTTTTCTATAACACCTCGTATATTGAGGCGGTTTTTTTATTTCATAAGTTGTACTAAAATTCGATGGTAGTAACACTCATTTAACGCGAAAACTTGAAATGACCCTCATCTCAAAATATGAACATGTTAACTCGAATTGCAGTACCGCTTTAAATCAATCCTCTGTGTGGAACATTCATTATGAATGAGGCTTAAAACTTTAAATAACGTTCTTAGGAAAATTTTACAGCACCCGTTGTAAGGAGCAAGAAATAAACTGTGGCTGTAAAACTTTAAAGTCGCCACCTGCTATTTGTCTTTCGAGTTTTACATTGTTTACCACTGCGTATTTCAAAACCCATTAATTAAAAAGTAATTAAAACAGCTTCTTTTATGTATTTTTTATGGGAACTGTTAAAAGCTTATTTTTGACAAGAATGAATTAAGTCTGATATTACAGCCGTAAGTAATTAGTTATCGATTGACTGCTTGAAAATAAATAAGTATATCGTTGCTGTAGTCATTTTCATTTTACCCCTGGAACTATTTGGCACACATTTACACAATACAGCTATTAAACCAATTAACTATAATGCCATTAATTTCTATAAATGGGTAGACAGAAAATTATTGGATTTTTAAAAATTTTATAAATTCCGTTTTTTTTTTTCATTTATACACTAATCTAGCATAAAGTTTTGTATTTTATACAAGGTGTACCGAAATGCTTAACCAAACTTAAATGGCGCATTGTACGATGTACGTCACAAATTTAAAAAAGATTATATACACTTGCATACGGAAATGCTTATTTTTCATCTGTTCAAAATTAATGAAAAATATATTGCCTATTTCAAATTGCAAATTTAACTTAATTCATAAATAACGTGGTTAGTTAAATAATAATAATTTTGTATTATAAACGCAATGATAACCTATTTCATCATTTATTTCAAAAATGGTGCAGCAAGAGTATATTTTTTGAAACTCTAGTATTCTGTCTGACGAACAAAAATTATTACGTTTCATTCTTGTATTTGGAAGAACGTTTGCCACACATAAAAACAAAAACTATTTTACATGTCCTTATATACATACATCTGGAACAATTAGTTACAAATTGTTTGAGTTTTTGTCGTTGTTCACGATTCTACTGTCAATAAAAGCTTTCAGCCTCATTAAAAACTAATTAATAACTACTAGGATATCACTTGAATCATACTAAAGAACAATTTATTTTATTCTGACGAATTAGTAGGTACTCGTAAAATATTTAGAACAAAATATGTAAAAGTTTATCCATATTTTTTAAATTTGACAGTTCTTTTTACTTCACAATTATAATTTACACCATATAATTATTAAATTACGTTCATGAAATGTTTCGCTATATTTAACTTTTTTTTTTTAATCAAGATTTAGGGAAGACGGAAAATAGATAATACGTATCTAGTAATGGATTATTACTGAAAAGGAATTATTTCCCATAACAATATATTTAAATGCACTTGTAATTGTTATGTTGTTATAAAACTGATATATTCCAAAAATTAAAGAGCTACTTGATAATAACCATCCGTTCTTTCGAAAGCAACTATCATAATTCTTTAATTTTTAAAAAAATTTTCATATTTCATTATTTCAGTTATTATTTCTATTCATTTAAATCAGCGAGTTTCATTTTCTGCTGTTATTGTTTTACTTTCACTTTTTTTCTAATATGATTTCCAAACTACTATTGTTTCTATTAGTAAGAAATTATCATTTGAGTCTGCCTCCCATGGAATATAAAAGTGAACCCAAAATCAAAACCCAGCAAATATTATTGAATATGTAAAATTCAGAGAGCTACAGATATCTTAACTGACATTATCACACACGACTCCCAATGCTATTGAGAAAATAATTTACACTATAGTGACAATACAATTTTAAATGCTCTTATTAGTAGGATTATTCTAATCACCTCTTAGTATAGTTACTAAAACTGACCACTTTACTTACTGCTTTAATAAATTTATAGGTATTTGAGACGTTTTGAGAATGAAAATTAAAGTATGTACATTTTCATTAATACTGCTTAAGGTTATGGGATATATGTAAGTATTAAAGGAACATATTAACTTGCATAGCCAAAAAAATTTATTAAACATTTTTTATTTTACATCAGCTTTTAATAATACTAAACAATTATAATCTTAAATTTTATTAAAATAAGTATAAAAATATATTCATTTCTTAAAATGCGCTACAAATAATTAAAAATTAATTGAAATGCAATTTTCTAAAGAAAAAGGTATATGCTATTTTACATCATTATTTAGCTAAATGTATAAATTACTTAGACCTACAAACTCTATTTGATCGAAGCACGTCTTTTTCTTTTGCGTATACTTCTTTTTTAAACCTACAAAGAAAAGAAAACCTCAATTAAAATTTTGGTATATACACGAATGAACAAGCAAGCATATTTTGTTAAATAAATTTCAGAAAATCAAAGGCAAAAAATGATGATAAATCGTAACATTCAAAAAACTACAACAGTTAGTTGTTTACATCTAATATTATTTATCTCGTCTTGGTATGAAAGTGATATTGTTTGGCTGCTAATAGTTTTGCTTGATAAAGCTGAATACAGTTACAACAATAAATTTATGTAAAAATAAAAAATGTTTAATAAAACTGAAACTTTAATTCTAAAAATATGAAGGATGTATAAATATAAATGCGAAGTATATTTAAAGAATATTATGAGATTTAAATAGACCTAACATACTAATTATAAAAAATTATGAAAATTCAAATACACCTTCAACGAAACTCCAGAGGGTAAAGGTGTCATATAGTGAGATATTAGTTTTAAATAATAAAAATAGTCATGTTTTTAACAGGATGTCCGGAAATCGTGAGCAAAACGTTTTGGAGGTGATTGTATTAAAAAATACAACTTCCTATGACAATACTACACAGGGTGTCCGAATGTCAGCGTACAAAAATTTATCAGAGCATAGACCAGACCAAAATAAGATTAAAATTCTTATAAAATATTTTTCTGCGATGTACTCTCACTGAGATACAGGGTGTTGTTTAGAAAAAAATAATAACAATTTTCCGCTATAACTCAAAAACCCGTTCGGGGATTTAAGTAATTTTTGCGTTAAGTATACATCTATTAAAGGTCATTAAAACTACATGATGCTTATTTCGATCTGAAGCCAGGGGCGGCCTAGACCAACATGTCCTCAAGGTTATGTCTTTATAACTATTGCATATCCTAGATTTATGTAATTTGATTAAGTTTTCCTGAATTAGCAATAAATTTTGAACAAAAAATATGCTCTTGTTTCATAGCTCAAAAATGAACCGTTTTCCAGTAAATTGGGTCTAAAATATCGCCTGCATTAATTCGTAGAAAAATGCATATAAAGATTTTATTTGTTGTTATCTAGTAGGTACCTGTCATTATAAAAAACAAAGTTGTTTACAAAAGTACATGTCAAAATTAATTACGGTACTCAAAGTTACGAGAAATTAAGTTTACAAAACAACAAGATATTAAGTATTATCAATTTTTCCAACAACGAATATGCCGATATGATATTTGTCTACGGTTTCTATCATGGAAATTCATTGGTGGCCTCAGAGAGTATCTACGTAGATTTCCAAACAGAAGACAACCTTCACAGCACGTATTCCAAAGAGTTTTCCAAAGAGTCCGTGGGACGGGGAGTGTTAAAATTAGAAATACCAAAATAAGACGTTAATTTGGAAGAAGCAAGCATTTTAGAAGAAAATGTAATAGCTGCTGTTGCTGATGATCCTTCCATCAGTGTCCAAATAATATCAATGCAAGTAGGTATTCCACGAACCGAGAAGAAATCAACTCATACCACCTACATAAAGTACAAATTTTACATCCTGGTGATTCCGAAAAAAGTATACAATTTTGCAGGTGGTTGTTAGAAAATATCGATAATGACGAAAATTTCCATCAAAAGATATTGTGTAGCGATTAAACTATCTTTACGAGAAATGCTATAAATAATTTAAAAACTGTTCATGTTTGATCCATTGAAAATCCGCATGTGATATGAACCTTCAATTTTATCCCCTATACGTAACCAAATATTAAATAATTCATAGAAAACTTCTTCATATTCATTGAGCCGCAGCTACATGAGAAACTGTACCTTAACGATAAACAACTTTGTTTTTTATAATGACAAGTGCCTACTAGATAACAAGAAATAAAATGCATTTTTCTACGAATTAATGCAGGCGATACTTTAGACCCAATTTGCTCGAAAACGGTTTATTTTTAATGTATGAAACAAAAGCATATGTTTTGTTCAGAATCGATTTCAGATTCCGGAAAACTTAATCAAATTACATAAAACTAGGATATGCAAAAGTTGTAAAGACATAACCTTGAGGACAAGTTGGCCTAGGCCGCCCCTGGCGTCATATCGAAATAAGCACCATGCAGTTTTAATGACCTTTAATATATGTACACTTCACGCAAAAATTACATAAATCCCCGAAAGGGCTTTTGAGTTATTGCAGAAAGTTGTTATAATTTTTTTCTAAACAATACCCTGTAACTCAGTGACAGTGCATCGCAGAAGAATATTTTATAAGAATTTTAATCTTATTTTGGTCTGGTCTATCCCCTGGTAATTTTTGTACGCTGACACTGGGACACCCTGTATAAAGGGTATTCAAATTTGAGTTAACTTTTTAAATTTGCCACCATTTATGTCGTTTGTACTAGAATGGTTTTGGTTTTTTGACAGCTATTAAGGAGAAACATGGCAGTTAATAAATATGGAGAAGTATACGACTGACAATCCGACTTTATTGTAAAAAATTATTTTAAATTTGGTGAAAATTGTAGATATGTAAACAATCGAAATTGTCGTATCTGGGGTGACGAAAAATCATGAGTAATATTGGAGCAACCAATACATTAGACTTCTTTTCGTGTTTTTTTTTTTGAAAAGCAAAGTTTATGCTAACACTCCTCAAACCATTCAACATCTGAAAGAAGACATAATTGATTCAAATTGAACCACTGTTTTGTGAACATGTGATGCAAAATTTTGCTAAAAATTGAAGGCTTGCAAAGCTGCAAGAGGTGGTCATTTATCTGACATTATTTTCCATTATATTAACCGCAACGTGTCTACTTGGGATATTTCGACAGATTCGCCCTGGTCTATTAGAATTTAATGATTTTATTTCGTAGGTGCAGTTTGTTACCAGTAATAAGAAACTTTAAAAAATCGTTTGAAAAAAGTTATGGCGCAATATTAATCAACTTTAAGATGATCCATCAATATTGAGTCTCCGGAAAAGTGTCAAATGAACTTATAATTCATTTTGAACATTCAATATTAGAATACAAAATTGATTTATTACTCCATTTTAATACGACTCTGTATCTTGAATATTTGACTGCTGCTTATTTCATGAGCCCAATGAGTTACAAATTTCAATACTCTACCGCAGACACATACTTCTAACACATAAATTATCTGTTATTATTTTGTGATACGTGCTCAACTTAAAATAAGTTTTGGGTTAATAACGTCGTAAAATCAGTTTAGAACAGTCCTAAAATAAATTGTCAAAAATTTATATTGTCTCTAGACGAAATAATGTCAGTTGTTAAAGTTAACTGTAAGAACGGCTGTTTATTATAGCGCTAAACTACCCCCATTAAAATAACTGCAAAAGTATGGCACAACATTCCCAGTCGTTATCCATAATGTCCGCGAAAGTATGTCTACACACATTCGGAAGGCTTACAAAATAATGGGTCGTTACGATTATTACAAATTGCAAACGGTAAGCGATAAATAGTTAAGTATATCGTACTACTCTTACTCTAATTATTCTACATAAACCCGATAAACTTCATCATCCAAAATGACTATATTAATTTTGTCCTTTATCCAAAGACAACCGTTGTTTATTGCTTATTGTTTTAACATTCATTGTACAAGAAATGCAAACAGGACAAATCCATATACCTTTATATTTACAGTAGTGACTTTTGTTGAAAAAATATATAGAAAAAAACATGAATAAAAAGAAGTTAGAGAGAAAAGAAAAACGAAATTTACAAAATACATAAATAAAGTGCAACTAAATAGCTTTAAGAAAAATACCTAAGAAATAATGTTTTTTCAGTCTAATCTAAGGAATATACAGGGTGTGGAGTGTATAATCTATAAAAATAAACTACAGCTTCCTGATGATATTTGTAATAGAAAAGCCTTATACGAAAAAGTTTTATCTTCCCGTTTTTTTTTTTTGTAAATTAAAGTTCATTTATTCAAAGAAAATGAAGGCCGACCCTGTGTTATTTATTAAAAACTTTGGAAATGTTTTTATGCGACCCGAGATGCAACCTTATAATTTAAGTCAGTATAATCTAATACTAGTAATACTAAAAGAAGGTTAGGTTACATTGTCAAAAAATTTGTGCAGTCAACTGATTTTGTATTTGTATTGAATTAATTATTCACTTAATTATTAAATATTAAGTATCGTCCATCGACCCATCAGTGTTAAAAAGTGAAAGATTCCATACAAAAGTTTTTATTTTGTAATTCCACGATAGTGACAGTGTAATTTTTATAAAGAAGTAAAAAACAAGAATAGCGTGCCGATTACATTAAAAACGAGATCCTTATTTCTTACTTTGCTTATTTGTTTAATTTTTAGTTAGTTTTACAATAAACCGAGAAAACAATACGTTTATTATCTCCGAACGTGTCGATATGGTGTTAGTGTATGGTGCAGCCGGAAAAAATGCGCTCGCGGCGACTAGGTTGTACCGGGAACGATGGCCACAATGCCACCCCCCATGTGCAAATACAATCCTACAGTGCGTAGAGCGGCTGCGAGATACGGGAAGTGTTATTCCTCGTGGAGAAGGACGTGGTCAGCAAGTGAACCTTAATGTTGAAGATGCAGTGTTGGAAAATCCTGACGAAGACCCCACAATTAGTACTCGACGACTCACACATCAAGTAGGAACCTCATCTCGTACCGTACATCGCATCTTAACGCGCCAGCTGTTGCATCTGCAACCAGTTCAACAGATTTTACTCCTGGATTGTGATCAACGAATGCGTTTTTGCAGATGGTTTTTACGGCAATGTGTCAATCAAGTAGACTTTCCTGTTTATGTTTGTGTAACATATGAGGCGATATTTACCCGTGAAGAAGTGAATTTCCATAATATGCACATATGGGCCGATGAAAATCCTCACGCGTTTAGGGAAACTCATTTTCAACATCGATTCTCGGTAAATGTTTGGGCTGGCATAATAGGTGATGTACTTGTGGATTCCTATTACTTTGAAGGACGAGTAAATGGACCAACATATGCTGACTTTTTGGAGAACCGGTTGTATGAATTATTGGACGATGTGCGGCATTACAAGTTTAGGCACGCATGTTTTATCTTCAAAATGAGGCTCCTCCACACAATACTCGAGAAGTAACGACACTTTTGAATGAAATGTTTCCTCAGCGATGGATTGGACGTTTTGGTCCTGTGCCGTGGCCACCTCGGTCACCCGATCTAACTCCAATGGACTTTTATCTTTGGAGTCACTTGAAGTCATTGGTTTACATTGGTTTACAATATTCCAGTTACTACGGTGGAAGAATTGCGAAGCCGTATACTCGAAGCTGCTGACACAATTGGGGGATTACCTGGAATTTGGGAAAACATTCGCCAAAATTAGGTGCGTTGGTGCCATGCCTGTATCCGCGCTAATGGGGATCAATTTCAACATTTTCTCTAGAAATGGTAAGTTTTATTTCATTTTGTTCCATATTTTAATAGAGTTTGTTTAGTCCACGCAGTTGGCAACTACAGATGCTTACGGATATGGTTTTGTTTGCGATCTCTTGATGTAACAACGATGCATTTCAGATATGTAGTAATTGCTATTAATTATTATAATAAGAAAATAACAGTTTTTTTTAAATATCTATTTTTCTTAGTTTGTAGTTTTGCGTTGAAAAATTCTCCAAAAATTGAGAAGTATCTTTCTATCTCCCAACGAAGATTTGTTTATGTAGCTGGTCTACAGCACGTAACTCATCGTACAGTACACGGACAGGACCGTTCCAAAGAAAATATTTTGATCCAAAATTGAACTTTAATTTACGAAAAAAAAAAAACCCCAAAAATAGAATTTTTTCGTATAAGACTTTTCTATTACAAATATCGTTAGGAAGCTGTAGTTTAATTTTTATAGATTATATACACCACACCCTGTATTGAAACATAAAAATGCCAATAGGGCATAGGGAATATCCATCCCTAATGAGAAACCTCATTAGAAATGGATAAACCTTTATTTAGAGATGAATAAATAATCATTTGGTATTAGCATGCTCACAATGGAATACATTTTTATTTCTCGCTTTATACGACGGAACTATAAAATTCATTAATAATTTTATAAATAAATTTAATATCAGTTATTTTCATATTTTCAGGACAAAAATTACATTAGGACACAGTAAGACTTTCTAGGCTCTTGTTTTAAAAATATGTACGTTCTAACATAGTAATTAAGTGCAATTAAAAATTAAAAACAAAAAATGGTGGAGGCACCGCTTGAGTGCACTGTGACATAAAATCACAAATATTTCCTAAACTGTTACTTTTACCGAGTTGAGCCAAGCGGGTATTATCGTTGGCAAAATCTTCAGGGAACTTATTTTTGATACAGGCAGATTGCGATCGTCATCTGTGCAAAAATTCTAGGTTGTTAACCATTGGGCATAGTCCTTCCCTGGCGTTCTGGGCATAATGAAGTTTCACTTACTACATCGAAAACAAGCTGTACGCATATGTTATGGATCACCAAATTTGCATCATGCTGAAGTTAATAGTTTAGAGACTGTAAATAAAAATAAGATTTTAATTTTCAACTTTAAGGGACCGTAACTTGTTAACGAAGTCCCGTATGGAAAAAAATTATATGAAGAACTGATATTATTTTGACCTCATCTATATGTATTCGAATTTTTTGTATCAAGTGCCGGGACACCCTGTATAATCAAATTTCCATCATGATTAGAACAAGGCATACTTTTCAAGAACAAGTACATTTAGGTATTTAGGCTTTATGTTCGACTTAAAGTTATTTTGCATTATTTCAAATAATTATTGCACTATGAATATTTTATAGATTAATTAGATTGTATTTTTAATGGTCATTAATTCTATTGGAAACATGTTTTTCATTCAATAAAAATGTACATGTTCAAACAACTTTAAATCAGATACAAATATTTATTCAATTAGTAACAATAACACAAAAATTTAAAAAATATATTAATTTATTTAGTAATGGGTGTAAAATAAATTTTGAATTTATTTATTTATGGAGAAAAAGAAACTAAAATTGTTCAAGTCACATTTAACTCGACTTTTAGGAAGTCTGCGGCCAAATAAACATTTATTATATATGACAATGTAAAAGGTATCTCTTGATATATACGCTGCAGACATGTAGATGGTATGTACATAGCACGCTATTCATAAACATTAGAGAACCTAAGATATTTATATACATACAGGCCTGTATAAATACGTAAACATGTTGCGAGCTTCTGAAATGTTAAAGTTTGACATGAGTTTATGACCATATCACAAATGCACAATGGATAACGATGAACTGCACATTCCTCGAAGATTTATTAAGCTACACTGTTATGTATAAAGTAGTTCCGAGAACGTATTACAGCTGACTTCTCTTTTAGCACAGAAACGTCAAATTTTGGTTCGTGAAATCTTAAGGTTTTAGACGGGTTTGAAATTGTACAGTATGAGAAACTCAAACAATTTTGAACTGAATTCTGCTTGAATTAGTTTATTTAATCAAGGTAAGGCGTGTAAAGTCTCAGAAAAGACTTATAGTTGGGACATACTCCCTATTGGAAAAATATTTAGATCGATACTATGAACAATGAGATCATTTCTTAAAATTGGCCCGTTCATTTTCAAAAATAGAAAGTTAGAAAAACAAACAAAACAAATAAAATAACATTAATCAAAAAGTTTCCATGAATAAGCACTCAAAAACGTTTTCTTTTTTAAATCATTTAATTACATTAAATACTTTTTCTCGTCCATTGCAGCGGAGATGCAATAAGGAATAGAAAACTTTTTTGTCTAAAATAAAATATTTGTGGTATATTGAGTAACAAAACAATACAGATTTTCTGTTCCATTTTGATAATCATTCAAGTACTTCGAAAATCATAGACGGTTTTAAATTTTGTTGATTTATATTCAGTCAATTTAAAAAAGAAAAAAGTGATAAGAAAATTGCTGTGCAAAAATCCATTCTCTTCAAGATTTTATAATGACTTATGGATTCCAAAGGGCCTTAAATATGACTTCTCAGAAGCTCCAGATACATTCACGTCTTCTTAATGTACAAATAAGAAATAATAATTGCCAATTTTCTAAAAAACAATGTTATCTGAAATGTTATTTCAAATAATATTTCTTATAAAAAAAAACTCTCAATTATCTCCTGTATAATCGTCAATGTCAATATACGAGGAAAAACATCACTTTTCCATGAAATTATTGAAATCTATTATTTACAGATATGGAAGTGAAAAACAACGAAACGTTTAGAAACATTGGATGAAACACAGGCCACTGCGAGAACGTATCAAAAGACCACTATTACCTAAGTAGTCCATGCTAATTAACCGAAAAAAACGGCAAATAGAAGAAATAATTCATATACAAACAATATTTTATTTAGGGATAGTTCATAGGAATAGAAGTAAGGACCCGAAAAGTTACCGCCATAATGGTGGGCGCAACCCCCTTTTTTTCACGAAAAACGGTTTCTCGCGTTTTTCTTCGAAACCATCACTGACGGGAAAGAGGTATAGAAATGGAAATGTTCTCTATTCTACACAAAAAAAGGTCCTATAGATTATTAACCTGTCCCCAACGATTTCCTTCTATCGGCGTTCAAAGTGAGGGGTAGTTTGGAGTGCTCGGCGAAATGTCGGTCCAACGCCATTTTTCAAAGCGAATAAAACGGCGGTTTTGACGAAGAAAGTGATTAGAATCAAAGTTGTAGAAAGGAATCTCCTCTACCACATTTATGTGTCACTTTTTGTTTTGATTTATGTTTCTGTTTTTCACATTTTTCACCCACCACTTTGAACGCCGATAGAGGAAATCAGTGGGGCATAGGTTAATAATCTATAGGACATTTTTTGTATAGAATTTAATAAAGAACATTTCCGTTTCTATACCTTTTTCCCATCAGAGTGAAGATTTCGAAGAAAAAGCGAAAATCCGTAGTAAAGTCTTTAGGCGGTTTTTCCAAGCTATAAGAATAGATTAAATGAGATGGACTAATCCGTCCCGTATTGCTACATGGAGTCACTAGAGGAAGGCTAGGGTTATTTGTAAGTTTAGTGTCAAAATTATTTAGATAATTGTAAAATCATTGTTTGTTTTGTTTTTATTGTTATCAAAATCCTTTCCTCGAAAGTTTTGGTGTTTCTTTTTGTTTCTTTCAACTTCAATGTTACCCTGTATAGCCAGCCACTGGATTACATTGTACGCAATAGAGGGTAAGTGCCTGAAATTCATTCTCTGAACATACAACGTTTCTAAGTTCCCACGTATTAATTAAAGTGTAATGATAATTATAAACTCCCTTTCGAGAAGTTAATAGTAAACTCTTTTGTCAGTTTAACACCGTTATGATACTGGTCATACCGGTATATAGATAAGTAAAGAAATAACCCCTCAGGTTACATCTAATTAGCGTGGACTAAAGGAACAGTTCCGTCCGTAGCGGTCTTAGAATCGACAATAAAAAACCGAAATAAACATCAGAATTTCAGTTCAACATAACATTTTTATTACCGTATATAGGTACAACTAGTTAGAGCGGAAGTGATATAAAAATTATTTGCTTAAATATTTTACTCTTGTCCAAAGTGATCGCTTTAGACAAACCAAAAACGAGCTAGAAGAGTAACACCCCATAACTTGGATCAGCTGGCATAATAACACAGCCACAAAAAAAAGTTCTGTGCCATGCTTCAATTTTGTTACCGCGGGTTTTTCGGATCGCTGATTACGAATCCAAAGTCGGAATCAGAAAATTTCTGAATCGGAAAAGCATTGAAAATTTGAATTATTATGGCTGAAACTTGTTAATCGGTGGTTTTCAAAGTCGCTAATCGCCAATATAAGGTTTTAATTCAAAATGACGGACCTATTATAGCGTATTGAAAAATACCATTGAAATTGATATTTACCACCCAAAGAAATGCGTTATGAAATCATAATGACTTTGAAAACTAACAAGTTTCAACCATAATTTTCAAATTTTGTATGCTTTTCGAATTGTTCCATCCGTCATCTTTTATTCAGGTATTTGCACTTCAAATTCATAATCAGCGACCCCAAAAACCCGCTGTAATAAAATTCAGGCAAAAATATTGAATAGAAAAATGTGTGACTTAAAGGGGTAAGTCTGTAGGTGGTTTCCAACCCTTTGAGGGATAAATTATATTATATTCTTTTGGTAAGTTGTCTATCAACCTACATTTACATATTTGGTAGTATAAAATATCTTCAAGGCTATGGATTTTCACACTGTTTTGCACAACATTCGCTATTTGATCTTAGGGGTGGATTAACTCCCTCGTAGGGGTGGGTGTGGATCTAATTTGCATATTTCCTTTCTAATGTTCAAAATATTATTTTAAAATGTTTTCTGAAAGTATTTACAATTTTTTTTTTCATTATAAAGCTTTACCTTAGAGGATATTTTAACGTTTTACTAAAAAGTCCTGGTTAGTTTTTGAGCTGTGGATTCGGATTCGGCATCAAAAAATACACAAAATCTATGTATTCATGTCTCTGGTACATAATTTTTTTTATGCGGGTGTGTAATGTCTACACTGATTTCATATTTTAAAGAGGTTTGAAAGGATTCGAATAGTTTACATACATTCACATAACCTTCCTAAAGTGAAAAGTAAACCGAACAAGTCTGAAGCTATTTTGATTCTAAAGAAATCGTAGAAGTATCATATTAATTAATGGGAAACCTAAGGTGCGTTGAACCTGGCACACCACAACAAAGCATGCATTTAATGTGTTATATATAGAACATATATTGAATAAATTACGTACAAAGGCTTTACATAAAAACCTCTGCGTATTAGTATAATCGCTCGCTACCAAATACAGCGCCAGCGTTGTTCAACTTTCTAAACAGTCTTCCATAATCGGAACCGCAGCATATAATTCGAATTATGTGCTTATAAAATACCACCGACTTGTATCACCGCAAATTATTTAGAAAATGGTGTGTTCACGGAGCAGGGTGATAAGCTAAGGCTTTCTGCACACGGGGCGTTTCATCATAGTCGCATAGACGACGCGTAGCGCACGTATTTACATCCATTGACAAGGCGCATAGTCGTAATAGCGTACACAATTCATCATTCAACGATGTTTAGCGTACGACTTTAGTTCTGCACATCAGACGTATTGTAGTAGTCTACAAGATTCATCATGTAATAACGATTAGATTATACCGAAGATTAGATTATACCAACGATAAATTTATACTCACATAAGTGCAAACTTTTTGCTTGTCAAGATGTCTAGCGACGCAGAAGATACAGTTTTGTACTTGTATACAGTGTTAAGCGTAGATATACCGAGCGTGAGCCATCGGAGATAACTGTATACAATTAATTTTAAATAAATAAAACCCTTATTATGCTCACAAGTCAGGGTCTGGTTGTGGTAAGGAGCGACCTCTGGCACTTAAGCTAAGCTCAGGTCCTTTTCCAAAAATACAAAGAAACTGAGTACCCAAACATACAATCACCTAAATCATAACATTTACAACTTAAATCAATTACTACTGTTCAGATATAATTTTCCCAAATAGCTACAGTTAACTCTATTCAAAATAGCTTTTACTAATACGGCTAAATAATTCAACTATTTATCAAACATCGGGCCAACAATGCAAACCGACCAAACCACTTCTGCACAACCTACATTGGCTGAAATCACTGTAGCACTGAGATAGTTCGTGGCCAGACCACCTGTACCAGAGCCATACTGTATCACACGCAACTTACCGCCCTAGGATACTCCGCTCGTGCCCAAACGCACCCGTTCCAGAATCAAACTGTATCGGTGCAGCTAATAGCTTCTGGAATATCTCCCGTGTCACCGCAGCTAACGGTATCATCACATGAAGCTAACAACCCTAGGATACCTGATACCTCAGAACTAGACCGTATCACTGCAGCTAACGGCCCTACATAACAACTCACAACAAAACAATAACAGGCAAGCCTGGTCAGCAAAACATTGCCACCTATTTCCACAAATGATTCATTTAAACAGTACAGTCAAATAACAATTAGTAAGTATACTAAGATACTCAGTGATAACTCTATATGTAATTTACAATACTTCAATTATCTAGTACTCTCATTAAACTGTATTTAAACGCACATACAAACCTACCCTTATACCTAATATACGAGATCCCTAACAACATCAATTAAATTAATTATAGGCACATTATCTAATCAGAAAAGTATGTACGCTGAATTCAAAAATACAAAAATCCAATATGGCACATAAGAAAAACAAATGTTGCATGTCGTTTTACCTAGTAGACGCCACAGCTAACGCGACTACATATTCGAATTTCCCACAAAAAGTGTCCGACGTCGGAGTTTAAAAGTCCGGGTCTTTCCATTTTCTACAATAAAAACAAAATGAAAAAAAAATGTTCAGGTCTTCGTCGATAACCTCAAAATGAAAAAGGATACGCCAAATTTCTCTTCTGCAAATTATTCGTCATCAAATTCTGCAACTTTGATCCAATCAGATAAGAGTACGCTATTAATTTTGATATCAAAGCAAACTTGTATGAAAAAAATCGAATAATTTTCAGTAATAACAAACATTTTTACCTATATACAGGGTGGTCCGAATTTTATGCAGGAAACTTCGAGGACAGATAGATCTCTTTAAAATAGTAGGTGTTTGCCTTATAAACATAGGTCCGGAACGGCCTCATTTTAGAGATACAGGGTGTTGAAGTTGTTAAAAAAAATTGATTTTTTGTTTATATCTCCGGAATCCATCAACCGATTTCAATATAATTTAGTACAAATAATGTATGATAGTAGGCCTTGTATTCCCTAAAATATGAGCTCTAAAGGTCCAACCAGTGGTGTACAACTGGACAGGGTCACCCCCTTTTTTATTAAAAAAAACCTACGCCACTGTATTTTTTACAAGTTATTGTAACGGATTTATATTCTAATGCACTACATAAGTAAAAAATGTCACCTGAATTTTTTCCCTAAGATTCACCATTTTCAACTTATTCATACAAATACAATCCCCTTGTGGCAGACACTTCAATCATAATATTACAAAAATATTTATGTTTATGCATAAAAGTAAGTGCAATTTGTAACAACATCAACACAATTCTTTACACTCATCGCTTTCATCTTTTTGGATTAAAACAATATTTGGAAAATCACGACAAAGGAATGAAAGGCACAGAAATGAAATTTTAAAAGCATTTGACGACGATCCTCGGCTAAGTACACGAAGAACGTCTTTGGCAACTTGGGGTGAGTAAATTGAAAATTTGAAAAGTTCTACGTAAGGATGGCAGAAATCCGTACCATTTACAACCTGTGCACAATTTACTTCCGGGAGATGCAGAAAGACGCCTGAATTTTTATCAGTGGTTGTTTGAATTCTTACTAGAAATACTTTGGACCGATGAGGCTACGTTCACAAGGTTAAAGGTAGTTAATTTTGGCAATCTGGATATTTGGTCACAAGAAAATCCTCATGAAATTCGGAGTCATTTCTAAACTTTCTAGAAAACCATTTATTTGAATTATTGGAGGATGTTCCATTAAATCTACGACAAAATAGCTGGATACAAATGGATGGTGCTCCTGCGCATTTTAGGAGAATAATATAAGAATGGCTTAATGAAAATTATATGAGATGATGGATAGGTAGAAGACCAAATGCCAATGTCAACCATAATGGTGCCGAGGGTCCAGTGTCTTGGCCAGCCAAATCGCCAGATCTAAACTCCCTGGACTTCTATGTTTGGGATGACCTACTTGAAAAGTTTACTCTACTCCAATAGATACTAGACCACAACTAATGCAGCGAATAGAAGACAGGTGTAATGAATTAAAAGAAAACCACCACATGATATTAGCTTCAATTAGTTCCATTAATAGAAAATGTCAGAAATGTATCGATGTGGGTGGTTCGAATTTTAAACAATTGCTGTAGATACTTTGTTTAGTTGTTGTTGCTTGGTAAAATACATGTATTTTTATTATTATTTTGATTTAAATTGTTCTTATTTGTAAAGATAATGCCTCCAGGGAAAACTAAAATACACCAGGAACACTACCTCACAAGTGATGTGGAAAGAATTTTGTTGATGTTGTTACAAATTGCACTTACTTTTATGCATAAACATAAATATTTTTGTAATATTATGATTGAAGTGTCTGCCACAAGGGGATTGTATTTGTATGAATAAGTTGAAAATGGTGAATCTTAGGGAAAAAATTCAGGTGACATTTTTTACTTATGTAGTGCATTAGAATATAAATCCGTTACAATAACTTGTAAAAAATACAGTGGCGTAGGTTTTTTTTTATAAAAAGGGGTGACCCCTGTCCAGTTGTACACCACTGGTTAAACCTTTAGCTCATATTTTAGGAAATACAAGGCCTACTATCGTACATTATTTGTACCAAATTTTATTGAGATCGGTTAATACATTCCTGAGATATAAACAAAAAATATATATTTTTTTAACAACTTCAACACGCTGTATCTCTAAAACGAGGCCGTTCCAGACCTATGTTTATAAGGCAAACTCCTATTATTTTAAAGAGGTCTATCTATCCTCGAAGTTTCCTGCATAAAATTCGGACCACCCTGTATTAAGGTATACACTATTTTTTTTTATAATTTGTTATTTCAAAAAACGTCGAGTAATGTACGTGTTGCAACATACTGCATATTATACTATTTTTTTAATTAATAATTTTGTCGTTTATAACAGTAACTTAACAAAATTAATTGAAAAATGTTGAATAAAAAAAATAAAAAAAAACTTTTTTAAATATTATAATATTTCAATCATTGTGCCAACTTAAATTTCTAGTCACACTGAGACAGCATGTTTTTACTTAAAGATCTGAGTTAGCATGTTTTCCAAGCTTAATTTGAGATAGCATGTTTTCGAACTGAAATTTGAAATAGCATGTTTTCCAACTGAAATCTGAGATAGCATGTTTTCGTACTAAAGCGTCGATATGTCTTTAGTTATGGAAGTAAATAGCAAATGTAAACTACCAAATCTAATTAAAAAAGTAACGTTATTGCAAATTTTGACATAAAACGGTTAACTTTTCGAAAGGTATGGCCTGCTGTAAGAAGATAATAAGTACCAATGTATAAATTGTTCAGGAGAGGAACAAGAATTTGTTTTAAATTAGTAGGTAGGTATATTGTTTGTCATAACTTTTGATAAATATAACATTCGCACATACGTTAAAGGGAAATGTCTTCATAAATAATGATAAAGTTCCCAAAAAATCATTCATCAAGTGGAAGACGTCATATATAGCACTCAAAACGTTTTTCTGTATACAGAATTATTACATACATATAATAACAGATAACCAAAACCATAGAATTGACATAACTATGGATGAAGCCAAAGCCGACTTTCTATGCTTTGTAGCTGTTCCGACATAACTGCAAAAGCGGCAGCGATTTGTCCTAAGTCACAAGACCTAGGATACAAATGGCGCGACATTACTTTAAAAAGAAATTATTTCTGATTAGGCAAATGCCCTAAGTCACGTGACGCGAGAATAGTTTCATCTCACGTTACATATTGGCCGTTCACCCTCTCTCTCTACATTCCATCCGAGATTCCATCCATAGTATACTGTCAAATCGATGGCCATCGAGAGTTGCTTAGTACAGCAGTCTTAATTGAAGTGCGCATTTTTGATCTGCTATGTTCAATGTGTGGTTTTTGATTAGATGAACATAATAAAAAAGAACCCTTGAATGTCTAAGCTAAACTATACCAAAAATAAATAATTTAGGATAATAGCTAATAGTGCTTACAGCCGTCATATCTAACCAGTCGAGTGGTATGACGTCACATATGCTCTACGAACAACTGGAACCGTTTTAAAGAATTTACGAATTTGAAATTATTTATCACGGTTGGTATTAAAGCTATCGACCTGATTTTTTTTACCATATAAATAAGCGGTTAAGTTCTTACGGAAAATATAAAAACAAGTAAAAAATAAAATATTACTGAATGGCCCATTGATCTGAGAACTGAAATATATTTATTCAAATTTGGTATACGTTGTAAGGATAATAAAGGTAATAAAAATAATTTCTCAACATTTCATTCCCTGCATCAGTGGCGTACTGAAGGATGTATGACTATCATTTTGAAAATACTTTCACTGTTTATATATTTTAAGGAAAACCACATTTTTGAACGATTTGTTGATTCTGCACAAAAAATGTGTCCTCCCAGTTTCTGCCTCTGGAATAACTCATATAAGTACCGACAGTAAAAAGATATTTTGTAAAAAGAGAAAAATATATGTGTATAAGTAAATCTGTTGTTTTCCTGAAAATATCCATAGTTGAAAAAAATATTTAAAAAAGGGGAGATTATACATTCCGCATACGTTACTGATGCAGGGAATGGAATGTTTAAACTTTTATTTCTTAGATTAATGAATAATCATTTCAAAAGAAAGATTTTAACAGCTTCTAACTTTTGAACAAATCAACTTTGGACCACGGACCTACAGAATATTGAATTATTTTCGGTTTCGCACTAATTAGGTAACATATTAATAAATTATAATATCAATAGCCACACTTCGAAACAAATGAAAAATTATATCAACATATTATGCCAACAATAACTTTTTAGGGTTCTACGATGTTCATTGCTATCTGAAGTTTCCACTGCATCAATTGTATATTTATTTTTTAATTTCCTTTCCCCTTCTTTTTTAATAAAATGGGAACGAATACGTTTTTCTAAGGTAACGTCACTGTCATCTTTTGCGTATACGAAGGAATAAAGAATTATTTATATAAATTATGATTAATATCATAACTTCCATTTCTTTCCATATATTATTTACGGATCGACCTAATGATGGAGATCTTACAATAATGGAAATATAATAATATTAATCCACTAACCGCTGGCACTCATTTACGCTGAATCAATAGCTTTTTATCAAAAAGTTATAAACTTACTATTGCCGATAATGTTGTACACAATTACTTTGTATTTAACTATTTCATTTAACTTTATCGAACTTGTTTTAAAACTTTTTACAAAGTAGACTGTTGTTGTATCTAATATTATATTTGAATACACATTATACTGTAAAAGGGTATTTTTTCTATTAATACGATTTATGTAAAATGTTTCTTATTTTAGAGGTAGACGTTATAGATTGACAGACATACGCTTTTTGTAATTCCTTTGAATACAAATATGTTTTTACAGAAAAAAGGCAAAAACGATTCCATTTGCAACTTTACTTCATTCACGCACAGTCATATATGTAAATACTGCAGTGAAAGAATGTCAAAAGTAGGGAACTATTTATGCTATGAAACCAACCCCACCATTCATGTTGGTAATATGTACCATTTTCGAGATAAACGTAAAACTGTCAGACCATAGTTATTGCTATGTCGTAAAAATATTAATGTTTTTTTTATAAAATTTGAGTATGCAGGATATCTATAAAATACGTAGACAACATCAAACTAGATCCCTTGGACCTAGTCGATTTAGAACAACTCACCGATATATAAATGTCAACCCCGAGATTAACGCCTACTGAGGTATAATTCGAAACATGTTTTTTATCATACAACTTTAAAACAGAGCTTCTCATTTTATTTATATATACATTTCTTGAATGAACAATTGAACATGCAAAATTATTTTGAATTTTTTCGTTAAAACGGATATGTCTTTGGCATCGAAGGTGCTAAAATATAGTGTTCCCAATTTCCATTTCTATACCTATTTGAAGGGTCGACTCTAAGAAAAAAAATATATGAACATATTTTGAAAATATTGCGTCTTTGAAATGGGCGTAGTACATTCATAAGAACTTTTTTTCTTATTTTTACTAATAGAATTGCTCGTTCAAATATACAAACGGAATTCTTGAACCAACACCCCATATTTAAGTGCATTCAAAACCGAAGATTTACTTTCTTACTTAAAATAATTATTACTTAAAAATATAAATTAGATAGCCATAGGCGTACATATACAAAAGTTATAACCCGGTTACAAAAATGAGGACTCCTAAAAAATAATACTGTGTACATTATTTTCCTACATACTGTCATAAATGAATAATGTATGTATGTATGTATACCCAGTATAAGAAGTCTCCAGATTGAACCCGTTTTTTTATATGAAGGGTTATTATTCAGTAGGCATTGATTTTGTATATCGTTAAGTCGGTCTAAATTAACTTATTTTATGGTCTTACATTGTCTACATATTTTACAGTCACCCTACATAATATTCTCTTAAAGTTATAATTTACTGCAGTATATAAAGTATTAATTATCTTATAAGAATTCCGAAGGAATTTATAAGGAAATTAAAAGAAAATATTTTAAACGGCGAAAAATGTATAGAAAATGGCGTGGTTAATGTATGAACTTAAAAATTTCAATCTTACTAAGATAATAAGAAAATAAATAGTAGGTAATCAAAGTGAGATTAATTCATATCAGTCCGATTATTTATTTGTAGCTGGTGCATGTTAAAATCTCTTTGAATCATGACGATGAAAATAAAAGAAAATATAAAGAAATCAACAAATAATAAAGGAGTAATACTAGTTACACAAAATGCACGAAGAGAGAATGTTGGACCATATAACATTTTGGTGTCCAAATCTTAAGTCGGGTAGGTATGTATAAAAATATGCAAACATGCAAATATTTTTTTTACCCAAACACACAGAGCACTACAATAATTCTACCAGTAGTATTTCATGATTGTGTAAGAAATATATTGCTAGTTAGGTTAACTGTTCACACCAAATTTAAACACAATACTCCATAAACCTACATACAATAGTGTTTACTGGCACGAAAATTATTTACTACACAACCGTCGAGCAAAATATCGGCCTTAAATTTTAGAAAAGAAACTTCAAATGTTATGTAAAATATTAATAAGAAAATCATATTTTCCTAAGAAATAATTCTATACAATAAACAAATGTTAACCTGACCCTTGTGTACTATTTACATAGAAACTATGAAATGAACAACTTCAAATTAATTTATTTTTACAAGGATCTGGAAGTATTTAAGAACAACCAACGCGTGTTTCGTAAAATAGATACACTAATGTGCTTAAAACTTACAAAAAACGATATAAAATATTAATAATAATAATTCATAAATTTAAATAAAGTAAAATTTAACATTAGCAGTGTTATTCCAAATGCGCATGCTCCGAAAGAATAGCCTCATTCGCAGGTGAGATCTTTTTGATATGTCATCACTGTCATCATTAGTATTTTCTCTTCTTTTGTTTAATCTTGTCATTTTCTAGTTCTACAAAGAATTTGTATAGTTTTTTTTGGTGTTGTACTGTGTCAGTGTGTTAATCGAGTGTTTTTTTCTTCAAGTGGTTTATTATAGACGTACTCTTAACCATAACCAAACTCTTCTAGAATGATATCCTGTTGCGAGGCTACTTCGTTTACATGAAATTATCTTTAATCCACATGCTCAGTCACTAATACAATTTTAATTTATTAATTACTATAAAAGTCAATATTGTTCTATAAATTTAAATATATAAATTCTATGATTCTATTAGTTTATCACTTGGGGTTTGAAACTTCTTAAATATTTCTAATATTGCCAGAATATCGCTATATTTATAAGGTCATGACAAAGAAGCCATTTTTTTCTCACATTTTTGTTGCCATATAATAAGTTGTTTCATTCGAGGCGTTCCATCTACCGAAAATTCCACGTACAGTCTCAACTGCACACTCTCCATATTTGTAATGAATTTTTACAATCCGTTGTACAGCGCTCCATTTTGGCTAACCGCAACGTGTTTACTACAACAAGTAACCCTCCACAATGCTGCCAACTCTTCGGAATGAAAATTAGAATAGACGAGCACGTAGACTGCGTTGTAACACGAAAATATGGAAATTCAAAAATTTGCAATCACATTTAGGAAAACGATCATATAATTCAATTGGGCCAAGCCGGAATTTTTGGTAAGGAAAAATAATACCCTAAAAAGAAAATTAAAATAAGTAGGTAGTGATTATTTTATTAAACGGTAAAAGATGTCTCTAGATATGCTAGTAGAAACATCCATTCAAAATTTTTACCTGACTTTATTCGGAAACCTTTAACAAATCCTAAAATGGAATTGTTTACGTCTACCGAAATCGTAGGATCGATTGCATATTTGTCTTTACAACTGGAAGTAAAGTTGTAAAGTCTTTAAATGCCCAAATCCTCAGAAATTACGTCATTCGACGCAATATCTCGAAGTATTTTTTTTTAATTTACAAAGCATTTGAAGAAATATATTATCCAGAATTGATAAATAAATATAAATAATGTATTTTGTTACGTGATTACAAAAATTAACATGATAGTGAAAAATTAGGACCATTTATATACCACTTAATGACAATGTTTTACATGAATGGACAACATGACATTGAATTTGTGACCAGTTTAAAAATGGATGCATTAAATGTTATGTCAAAGTTTAATTTTCGATAATTATGTAAGGGCAATGTGTTCCTGCTTCAATTTTTTAATAATAGATTAAAAAAACGGAATAACGAGCAGCTGATGTCAACGACATGAAAATATAATTGGACATTTAATCGTTGAAAATTAAGAATTACTATGTAATTTATTCTTCTTACTAACTTACCTATATGTAATAATTAAATTCATCCGAAAAGGTAAAGAATTCTAATAGTATCATCATCCCCTTAAATTTCAAATTTGAGGAACGCAAATTTAAAACTTATTTGTTTTGAAGTCACTAGTCTATTTCAAGGCGATATACATACTTATTTCAATAAAAATATTATTTATACAAAAATTTAAAACGTGATTCTTTGAATATAATATGGTTGAAGGTAAAGGTATATCCTCAGATGGTTAATTTAAATATTTGATTTACTTGTGTAAATGATTCTAGTTAGTACATTTCAAACATTTTAAGCAAAATTATATATACCTCAGTTTTGCAAAAAATATACCTTCGTGCTATATGTCTTATCCAATTTTTCAAAAATTCAGCTTTTAAATATGCTTCTCTTTGGTATACATTAATATTTAAGACTGGAAACTTGCCAAGGTATCCATAAGCAAAAATGAACAAATATGTAGCTTCAAAAAATCGTCAAAACAAACAATAATCCGAGTAAATATTTTCACTAAAATGATCCTAACGGCTCTACGATCGTTCAGAGACTAAACGTGAAACACAATGTTTTATTAATTATTATCCAAGAACCACTGAAGCTACACACTTCAAATTTGGTTCAGTTCAGTTCTTTAAGAGTAACATCAAAATTTTATCAAAAATAACAAGTAGCGCAGACTTTTCTAAATAAACTATTTCCAGATACTTTTTTTTTGAACCTTTACTTTTTCCATAAAATGTACTATTTACAATAAAATGTAAAATGACGAAAAACTATTACATTAAGCACATTTTTAGGAGAGCATAGAAGATCAGTTAAAACTGCACAAATGCATTCATTTGAAAGAATGGTAGTCAGAAGAATAAATAAAACCATTCCATAATGTGCTCCTATAATAATTTTATTTTATTTATGATCCGCTGGGCATTTTGAACTTTTTCTCATAAGCCGTGCATTTTATGAAAAATGTTAAAAAACCCAAAGGTTTTGATTGGTTGAAATTACCATTTATTTTTAATTTACAAAAGATCTTGCATAAAAATGTTTAAAAAACTCGGAACGTACACGAAAACTAATTAAATTCCCGCAAATAACTCATCAGTAAAAGCAGAATTAAAAATTCTTCAAAAATATATATTTCAATGGAGTTCACTATACACTGCTATTTTTTTAAAACCTGACATAGGCCAATTTTATTTGAAGTGATAGACTAAGTAGTACAATGCAAAGTTGTAGGAAATAACTTGATTAAGATTGATTAAAAATTTACAAATTCTTTCCGGTGTTTCCAGATTTCTGCAGTAGTTACTAAAACGACATTTTTAACATAATTTGACAAACCTTCAAACTTAAATAGAAAATGTGGCATTTCTGTATTAGAGTAGGCGTTTTAGAACAATCAACGAAAGCAACGAAAATAATCTGTAGTCGGCAGGAACTAAAAGAAGCTAACATAGCAATAGTAGGTCTTGGAAATTAAATAAAAATTGTGTTGTTTTAAAGAAGCCATCATTATTGTACTGTCATTGTGTTATTTGATGAAGCAGTTATTTAATCCACAAGAATTTTTTCATGTTGGTGGCTTCAGATTACGCAATGCGTGCGCTGAATTCCACGCAAGATATCCCGATAAGCATTATCCCAATCCGGAGTTTTTAAGAAATAACTTGGTAAAACTAAAAACAGCTGAATATCCAAGGCCTACTATTGCTGTTAGCTTTTTTAGTTCCTGCCGACTGCAGATTATTTTCGTTGTTTTTGCTGATTGTTCTAAAACGGCTACTCCAATGTGACATAACATTTTTTATTTAGAATTTGAAGGTTTGTCAAATTATGTTAAAAAAATGCGGTGTTGCCATTTAAAAAATATCGTTTTAGTAGCTACTGCAGAAATCTGCTAACACCGGAGAGAATTATTTTGTAAATTTTTCTTAGTCAATTTATTTCCTACAACTTTGCATTTGGAAGTACTAACCTATCACTTCAAATAAAAAACCTTGAAAACATGAAAAATTCGCGGATGTTTTGAAAAGATGCCTGAAACTCCATACATGAGGCAGACAATTCTGAAGTCAGCCCAAATACTCGACCGCGACATGGCGTTCAACGTGGGGCTATGTCGCCACATGAAACAAGTGCCGGCATTTCGCGACAGTTAGTTTCACCAAAGAATACCTATAATTTTTACGAAATGAAAATAATACTACGATATTATATAGAGGTTCTATAATGAAAAGTTAATAAATCTAACAGATGTGAATATACGCTTGTAATCTAAAATTCAATCTTTGCAAAAAGTTCACTGTTCAAGGCGTGTTCATGCGATCTTTAATTACTTACTTGCAATATAATTTAATTCCGGTAGCTGGTGAAGATAACGAGGATCCCAACACAATGGAAACAATGAAAGAAACAAGACGCATAGTTAATTACGGCCGAAGAATTGCATTAAGTGAATTTACGACAGGACATTAATTAACAACACAACTACAGAAGCATTAACAACAGTGAAAGTAACGTTTAGTCCAATATTCGGTAAGGCAGTTATGTTTAATATATTTAAAAGGGAAATAATTATAACGAAACAACAGGTGCAAATTTAATTTCGCTTGAAGAATTGCATGGAAAGAATTGACAATAGAATATTAATTTTCGACGCGATTACAGAACAAAAGCGAAAGCAATACTTAATATGATTTTAGAATGGCTATTTATTCTTGCATGAAAAAGAGCGCGTATCGTTGCTGTAAACACCTCGGTGAGGCGAATGCCATAAACTAAATAGGACGAAGATTCGATGTCTGCACATGTGCTTTTATAATATTAAACCTAATCAAATAGAGTGAACTAAGGTTATATTCTTCATGGAACTAATAAATGATTTTGATTTTTGAGATGATTTGAGGAATTCTGGTAGACTGAACCGATACAGTTACTTTATATCGTCAAATTATTTATAATTTTAAGTTGCATAGTCATGACGTTTACGTTATTTTTTTTGTATTAGCGACAAATTTAGTGTCATTTTTTTAAATTGTAGGTCAAATGATCGTCTGGTTAACCTTCGGACCGCAAGCAAGGTATTGTAGCACACGGTGTCGTTAATATCGAATTCTAAGCGATGATTTGACATCGGAAACTATGTGGTGACTATCGAACAAATAAACAGTAGTTATCTATATTATGCTAGTAAGTGGCAATACGTGTTGTAGTAACAGAAACAGGCTATGGTCAAACCATGTGCATCTATATTTTCACGATACACAATGCTACTGACTGCCAAAAAAACATGTGCCCTACACTCGACCAAGCAAAGCGTCAAACTCACACACAAACGACAATTTAATGCACGGTCAACGTTCCTCAGCAAAAGAACTGGATTGTTCACCAGCATGCCAGGCAGACAGGGCAGGCAATAGGGAGCCGCCAGATATGTATCGAATAAATTGATCGATGCGAAGCTTCAGATCAGAGGCAGACATGTATACACGTATATGTTATTGTACAATGACGCGGATAGAGGTTTACTAAAATGTGAAGTAGTTGATGGTTCGCCATCATTAGTAAAAATAGCATCTATTAAAAACATCGACTATTTTAGATATGAGCCTGTGGCCTCGGTAACGTTGAACGGTCATTTTCGTTTTTGAAATAGGTATTTACCGATAGCCGGAGACGATTGACCGCGGAACACTTCGGACAACTGTGAACTTTTTTTACGATGGCTATCCTTATGAGTTAGATATTATTATTTTGTTAACTTTTGCTGGTACTTATTATTACTTACCACACCTTTATAACGAGCGTTCAAATAAAAACGTGGGTTCTGAAAATTTGGACGTAGGGCGTAGCGTATAGCAAATGAACTTAAACGTCATCTGTCAAAGCGCTATATCGCCGCTATCAATTTGAATATTTTCGTTTTAAAAAGCGTTTAAAATGGTGTTTTCTCAAGAACAAAAAGTGTTTATCATAGAGTCCTACTTTAGAAATGGACGCAAGATTGATGGAATATGGAAGTATTCTATTGAGGAATGTTTCATAGAATTTCAAAATCAATTTCCCGGCGTTGTTGAGTACAAAATTTTTCAAAGTGCAGTTCAGCGTTGTGTTAATGTTTTTCGTGAAACGGGCAATGTAACAAGAAAAGAAGGAAGCGGCCGACCTAAAAAGCGGACTAAAGAATTAAAAGAAAATGTCCAACAAATAATGGAAAATGCGCCAAGAACTTCTGTACGTGTTTAATCACAAATGGTGGGAGTATCAGTCGGTACCTGCCACAGTGTTAAAAAAAGATTTGCGTTTGTTCTCCTATCGTTTAACTTGTCAGCAAGAACTTCATGAAGTTGATTTTCCGCGACGGGCTGTATTTTGTGAATGGTTTTTAAACAACTACGGTGAACTTCATAATATCACCTTTTTTTTCTGATGAAGCCTGGTTTCATTTAAGTGGTTACGTAAACTCACAGAATATGAGAATGTGGTCTTCTGAAAAACAAGATAACTTTTTTGTCGAGGGCCCTCTACACGCTCAAAAAATTGGAGCTTGGTGTGCTCTCAATCGAAGGAGGATTTATGGACCTATTTTTTTTAATGGTACTCTTACTGCGCAAAGGTATAGAGAAGAAATTATCGCTCCTTTTGTTAACCAGCTGGAAGAAAACGAAATTACAAACTTTTACTTTCAACAAGATGGCGCAAGGGCACATACGGCAGGCGAGACGATGAATATGTTGAGGCAAGTTTTCCAAAATCGACTAATAAGTCTCAATGCTGAACATGAATTTCCACCGAGGTCATGTGATATTACGCCCTGTGATTTCTTTTTGCAGCCTTACCTTAAAAACACTATTTTTGATCTGCCTATTCCTGATTTAAACCATCTGCAGGCTCGACTTATAGACAAGATTCGTGAAATTAACAATACCCCGAGCATCTTAGAAAATGTCTTTAATTCTTTGAGGAACAGGTGTGAAAAGTGCTTGGAACAAGGAGGGGGACACTTTCAGCAGCTGCTTTAATTTATTGTTATAACAAGGAGGGGGACACTTTCCGCAGCTCCTTTAATTGTTTGTTATTGTTATCACGATTATTCTTTAAAATAAAGTTATATAGTCATTAACGTTATTGAAACTGACAGCTGCTATACAGCTCGTTGAGAAATGAGGTTAAGTTGGTCGCTATAAGCTACTCCCTACGTCCAATGTGTCAGACTCAACTTCGACCACGTTTTTATTTGAACGCTCGTTATATTATGGTAAGTTCCCTGTGAAGCGTTTAGTGTAGAAAAATAGACATTGCCCCTTTTTGTTTCATACTATTATGCAAATAGATACTTACATATACATTCTTATAATGTGAAAAGTGCAGTAAAAAGAAGGCAACGCTGGTGTCACTTTTTGTTTGAATAAAATTACATGAAAGAGAACCCGGCTTACATCCAATCCATATTTCACATTGGCAACATGGCATATATTTTTCAAAAAAACAAAAGGATATCGAAAAAAACAGATATTGTGGGTGTAATTTAATGTTAGACGGGACCTGTAGTCCACACAGTAGTAGTTCACAGTATCGTCCTAGATCACTTTCTGTCAGTCTAACTACATTAGCTTTTGTATTTTTACTCTATTTTAAAGGTAATTCAAACACATTTTGTAAAAATTAACGTGAAAAGCATTCTGAGACAGCGGCTAATACATGTCTCGGTTGACCCGCTTGGCACGCCATTGAATTGCGGCTCTCTCTGACAGCCTTACATATGATTGTTTCATCAGATAGCGTTCTTTCGTATGAATTTCATAAATATGTATTAAAAGAAAAAATTTATATATAAACATAAAAACTTTTAGAATAAAAAAATACATTTTGAAACGACGCGGTGTCACAAATTGTTTTTTTTTTTCTAACAATATTTCACCATTTTGCTAAACTTATTTTTAAAGACAGGAGATTATTTCCCACAATAACAACAGTTACAAGTCTTATTTGTGGGATTAGATACCTTTTGCATAAGTAGATTTCTCGTATCGAGGAACATTGTTTCACCTCAACTGATAAGATTTTTTTGAAAAAATTGAATTAGTTCAGCTTTAAGTAGAGTAAAACAGTACGAAAGCTAATTTAAAAAATTGCTACAACTTCAATTGAGGAGCGTTACTGTAAAATGCCACAAATCCGTTTACACAAGCTTTACAGGAAGCAGCATATTTGATCAGACATTGTAAGACTAAGAAAAAGTTTATTTTACTGAAATTAATTAAACAATAATTGCAAAAAAGTAAAAAGTTTGTTATCGGGATCTATATTATTATTTACAAAAAAATCTGTCAATTGCGAATTTGTTGCGTTTTGCATAATAAAGCTCCTCTACATATTATATAGCGAAAAACAAAATTGGATTCCATATTACCATTCTTTCCGAGATTCTTTCCTCTAAAATGTAAACTTTGATTTTGATTTTAACGAAATAATAGAACAGGAAGAGAAAGCGATTAATGCTATATCAGTACAGTATACAGGGTGTTTTTAGCTGAAGTAGCAAAAATGGTACCAGTGAATGTAGAGCCAAAATAAAAGGATTTCAGGCAGCAGATGACCTTCGCAATAACCAAGAACTGTTTGTGCGAGTGCGTTATAACTTCAACAGACGTATTAGGTTATGCTTGCAGCAAAATAGAAATTATTTCGAGAATATTCTATAAATTTAATTTTGCATTTCTCGTTTTTCGTTTGTATTAAATTTTATTTCAGATAAATAACATTACCTAATACATGTCATAAGTTATCAAACATTTTTCATTAATTAATAGGAAATTATTCTTAATGTTATTATTAAATTGCCAGCTTATTGACATAAAGTGTCAATTTATTAATATGATAAATAACAATTTATTTGTTATGACATCCGTCTACTTTATTTTTATAAATTGTCGCAGTTACCCCTTTAGTGAACGATGACGCATCTATTTTTTTTACTACAAAACTATCGGTTTTATCGAAAAATTACAAGAGGTAAAAAAGTTCCCTGAGGGGTGCAACTTTCATATAAGGTATTTCTACTTCAATCCTCTTATTTTTGGATCTACACTCACTGGTACCATTTTTGCTACTTCATTTAAAAACACCCTGTATATGTAAAGAATGGACAAAACTTAAAAATCTTAAAATAATAATTGGCGACTTAAAAGCGAAGCAATGGAAATATGAAAATTCTCGGACAATAACGAATGAAGTTTTTATACCTAAGTTTCGATAACAGATATATAACGCCTTCAACTTATTGCGTGTATTTCTGCCCATAGTTTGAAAAATGTTATGTACTCCCAATAATCGACAATATTATCTCCCACTGATTTTACAATACATTTTCGCGGTATTTCCGTCATTGTTAGCAGACTGAATTTTCCCCAAGGACTAGTCTCTTATTTAAATAATCAGAAGGTATCGTTTTAATTTAAATTAGATACCATTACATAATTAAATTAATTAAACAATGGCATTACCTATCTGAGAACAAATAAACTCACTCCATAATGATATTTAAATTATATTCCTAATTATTTGCATGTAATGCATCCTGTTGTAATTGAGAATTATGCAAGTGATAAACTTACTTAAGCATAGAGCATCCAGAGATAAAGACCGAAACACAAATTCGCAACAAGTGCTAATAAACATTAACTGAAATTGACTACAATATAGGTTATTGGTGTCGAAAATACATACTAGTAGATACTGTCTTGATCTCATTTATTTAAATCTAAGGACGAAGATACTGTCAGTTCATATCATATAACCACGTAAATTTTTCATACGACGACATTGAAAAAATTATAAATTTACAAAATTTTATAAAATATTTGAAAAGGTGCCTCTTTTTAAAGAAAAGGTGTCAAGTACCTCATTTCTAAATTATTCATTCCTGAAACACAGGAGATCACGTAATTTTAAATGCATGTGTAATTAAAAACAATTTAAACATAAATATGTATACAAAAGGTGATCCAGATTTTAATAGGGAAATTTGAGTAAGTAAAATATCGCACTCTCTCAAATATTCCTCAAATACCAGTGGTGAAGGCGAAGGCACGGAGTGTCAGTACCACTAGAAGCCTCAGAATTTCGACTCTTTAAAATTCGATTAGTATCTGTGGACGTAAAAATGTTTATTTTTTTTAGGAACCATATCCTCATTTAACAAAAGGTTCTATTCAATTTATTTTCTAAAATGAACTTTCAATATATTCATGCATCAAACTTCTAAAATAAAAAAATCTTAACTCTAAAATCTCGTTCTTTGAATAAAATGGAAAAGATACTTATTAGAAAAGTAATAAATATTCAATGGTGTAGACGTAGAGACAGTAAAGTCTGCCACTAATTGACATATTTGTAATTCAAAATTTGTTCAATCAAGTTTCAGTTTACGTCAAACATCTTTAGAGACTAAATGTGATTTTTTTGCAATTCAATATAAAAGTTTTTACTTTCTTATAATTTCACTTTAATAACACAGGCATAAATGATTATACAATTATAATTCTCATTCAGTTATAAATAAACAATGGATATACGTGTTTTTATTAGTTTAAATCAGTGGCGAATTTTTACCTCTATTTATAAATAAGTAATAAAGTTTTCCTGTCGCAAATTTTGTCGGTTTGCGTTAAACGTAATTAGTGATATTTAAACTACAGTGTTTTTTATCTAATTAAAGTTATTATTTGCTACAATTTTACATTCATGTTACATTGTGGACATACAATGTGGACCCTCTTGGAATTTATAAGAGATGTGGAAAGTTTTAGACAGTTCTGTTCTGTTCATAAATTAATGGCGTTTTCGAAAATCCTGTGTAACTTTTTTATTCAGAGGAATTTCTAAAATCTGAAAACACTTTTCACAGCAAATCTTTCCTGAGAATTTCACTGTATATTTAGATTTTGATTGCGACGTTTTGGTTGCGAGAAACCATCATCAACTTTATCTGTTCTTAAGCGCGCTACCTTGAATTTTAAGCTGAGCAAATAGAGCATAACTATTATTAGAGTAGTCTCAAATTTTTGTAAAACCGTATCATTAATGTCATGGCGTTGAGTGAAAAAATTACGCTTTGCGTTAATACAATGAAGAAAAATGTGATATGTTTGAGTAGTATATTAAAAATAATAGAAAAGCAATTGGGGCTTTAAACAGTTATATTGGAAATTATCCCGAAAAACAACCACCAAATGAAACGTAGGTGCTGCTGAAGTGATCTTGGCATTTATTAACGAACCAATTACAAAATTCAAGCCTTCGAATAAAATGGTTTTCCTGAAGCCTCTGACGGCATGGGTGATATTTATTTTCCTTTAAAACCTTGCTAATTGTTGTCTTTGGAATGTTCATTTCTCTATTACATAAGTACTCTTGCTGACGATGTTGGATTATTATTGAAATAATTTATTATTTCATTGCCCTAGTTATTATTCCATAGTTCTTAGCATGTAGTTTTTCAAAACTTCCAAACATTCTAAAATTTGTCATAAGTTTAAAAAAACACCGTTTATTTGGTGGTTGTCGTTCAATATAATTTCCAATATAATTGTTTAAAGCCATAGTTGTATTTCTATTATTTTTAATGTAACACTGTAATATATCACATTTATTTTTCTTCATTGGAAAGCAAAGCCATTTCGACGATTTTAAAATAAGTGTTTGAAAGAAATGAAAGTATTACACAAGGCCACAAAAAAAATGAGTGGAGGGTTCCTTGAACCAGATCAAGTGGATTACATGTTTTTGGGTGGTTGAAACCGAATCCGAAACCTAGTTTGCCTCATCACGTCGTCTAAAACTTTCCCCTTCTAACCGTTTTCCTCTTATAGTTTCCAAGATACCAATACATGCATCACCAAAATGGTTGACACTGTATATATGATTATACAATTAAACTCATTAAACTGAAAATTTATTATGGATACCATGTTTTTGTCAATTTAATGATTACATACACTAAATATGAAAATTATTCTCTGTAACTTAGATCTGCTTTTATATAGAGGTAAACATTTTCCTATTTCATCAGTACTATCAGTTTCATTACTATTGCTATTTTCTTAATATCTGTCAAAAATGATATACCTCTGGATAAATACTTGTTCATTAAATGTGACAAACTTAATCTATTTCAAATAGTAGATATTTCATTAAAATTAATTAACGTAATTTTACAAATTCTTTACAATAGCATAATATCAGTAGGAAATTATAATCACGAGTTTTCGAAAGTCAGTCCGAGCAACCACCAAATTACTTTGACGATAGAAGCAAGTAAAACACGTAACGTAGCGTGTAAATCAATTAATATTATTTACTATAACATGTGCTATAACCAACCTACAGCGTCGACAAGCAGCAAGTAAACAAACATGACTTCAGCGCCCCTTTAAGCAAACGACACAATAATGTCCCCTAAGTTTGTTTTTAACGCATCAAATAGGGTGGATTGTCACAACTCCGAGTTGCTTATAATGTATTACTTTAGAACCAGGCCATTTTACTACTGGGGTTGATAACTAAAAAATTTGGAACGGTTACAAGTTCCATGCCAATTTGAATAAATTGATTATGAAATTTAAATTTCTACTTTGGCACCAATAAATCTTTAGTTATCAAGAGATAACAGTAGCTGATACAAACTTATGTCTAGGTAAACAACTGACGAACTAACTGCCTCAAAGTTTTACATCCTGGGTTATATAAAAATATCTTTTCATTAGTAGGGACAATATCTGTAAAAATAAAGGGATAATTTATTTATTATATTCACTTTTTGGTTTTTGGTAGGATATAGGTATCCACCTGCACTTTAAATAAAATTCGTTTATGTGATAGTTACAATAATTATTTATGCAATAATTTGCGTAAGGTAACATTTTGTTGCTCTCCCATAAATGAAGAAAGGTAGTAGACAAAAGTATGTACCAGAAAAACTTTCGTTTGCAGCAACTATAGCTCCACTCTTACATACCTCATTTACATCGAAGCCTTCAAGAGGAGGTCTTGGAGTTAGCAAGTTTAAAACCAAAATGTTGGTCCAGGTAAGTTGACAAAATGTTTTATCATTTGGCCCCATGAACATAACGACTAAAAGGATTTCTAAACCATATTAATGACATTAGCCTCATAATGGAGTTGGAAAAAACGGTATGTTTCCGACAGGTATCTGAACGTTGATTCTTTTGATTCTTTTCATTTACGATTAGCTTTCAGAACAGAAAATGGATATGACTGCAAAAATGAATAATCAGTAGAGCTGTCATAATTGGCCGCGCACCAAAGATGTGCAGATTATCATCAACATAAAGTGAACAATGATTATAAGATTTATAATATCATTGTACCATTGTGATGTGAAAATTGTTTTACGCATCGTTGCCATCGGTTCCACAATCTGGATGGGATCCGTTATAGATCGCATCATCAGGTATGTTTTTACCCTTGTTTCAGCGAAACTTATTCACGGCGCGGTGGTGATAAAAATATCTTAATCTGAAGGGAACGACCGTTGGACATCAACTGATGTAATATTTGCATAATGGAATAATTTACTTTACTTTATGTTTGTTAATATTTATTTTAAACGTTTTTATACATATAAGTATGTATATACTGAATTACATTATTGTTTATATTTTTTTAGTAAAAGAAATTGTTCGTCATTTAACTTTCCCTGTGACTACATGCACTTGGAATAACACGTGCTGAGTGCAGTTTTGTTGGACAAAGTTACTGCTGATAAAGCTGTAGTGATGACCTGAGTACATTATTAATTCATACATACACCTTGCTTTTTTTATTCATTTTATAAAAAAATAAAAAATCATCAACATTTAAACGAAGGGAGCAGCTTAAATAGGTATTTTTGGAACTGATTATTTTCCTTTACTTCCATAAAATTCTTTTCTATTCCAAAAAATATATCTCTGTGTTGTTTTCCACCTGAATGGTTTTTATATGTTAATAATTTTATATACTTACTTATTACTTACCGGTAAATTTATTGTTTTTTTTAGTCAGTACAGTATGAATTGTTTGTAGTTTTTTTGCACTAACTAAGCTCGACATAATTACATACAATTATGCATCAAAAGACAACTAGAATCATAAAAGAAATCGTTCGATTAAGGGAAATCGGCGACTAAACCGACAGCAGGCAGCTCGCGTGGCTGACTGACGGCGCCAATGGCTAGCGGACGGATTGTGACAGCTCTAATAATCAGTTTCCTCAGCTATAAAAACAAAAAGACGGAAACAGAGGATTTTTGGAATGTTAATGACCTTTTTATAATGTTTCATAGTACGCGATATTAAGTGATGTGTTTTTGTATTTTCTATTTATCTGCTTATACCCAAAAAATAAAGAAAAATATAACATACATATATAGAAAAAAGAGTCAAGTGCGATTTTTTAAACATATTTTATTGTTAGTGGCGTCCTCGCAAATGAAATGAATGGAATGCACTTAAAAAAAATCTAAAGTAAAATGCAGAAATAGTAGATCTTGTCTATCGTCGTTATATTTTGCCTTTTGGTCTTTGTCAAGGAGCAGCAAGAATACAATATAGTTCTTTGAAAAATTATATTATTTAATAATTTCACAATGTGAAGTATCTTTTATTTTAATCAATATTTAGATATTATTTTTAATTTTTAGTTAGGTAATTAATTTCACAGCCCCACAAGAAAAGAAAAGTTGCCTGTACTCTTCATGCGACATATGTTATCCGTAGTATTTTTTCCTCCTGATTACGAATCCGGTGTCAGGATTAAGCTATCACATCACAGGAATTTCCTAACCTCAAAAAACAGGTAAAATATAGCAAAAATTCATGAAAGTGCTAGGAAAAATACTGAATTTTTTTCGGGTCGCTGATTACGTATTCAAGCTCCGAATTGCGAAATTCATTTTGTAATATTTTACTTTATAACTAGAGTACCCAAACATGTGTTAACTTACTTTTTTCGGCTATATCTTGTTCTTTTTTCTGTAAAAGATCTATTCACGAGTTGAATTTTGTAAATCTGATCTCGGATTCGTGATCAGTGACCTCGAAAACCCCCGTATACTAAATTTGGCGCGAATGTGTTATTTTTTGAAAATTTGGTCGGCCGCCATCTTGAATTTTGCAAAATTGACCTCGAATTCGTGATCAGCGACCCCGAAAACCTCTGTTTATCAAATGTGGTGCGAATTTGTTGTTTTTTTTAAAAAAAACGTGATATCGTGATATCTGACCTGAATTGGCAGGTTTTTTTGAGGTTAGAAAAAGAACCATCAATTCTGACCAATTCACGTTCGGTGGGGTAGGGTCTTAACTATATAAATGAACATTTGAATAAAGAAAAAGAAAATTTTTCTATTTTTCTTAGCACTTTTTCGTGAATTTTTGCTATTTTTGACCTGTTTTTGTAAGTCATTAATTTATATTAATTAAGAGCTTAATTGATAACAAAAATTTTACATGGAAATTTTCAGTATCTACTTGTATAAACATATTTAACTTTTATCTAAAAAAATATTAGATCTAAGTTACAAGCAAAACAAAATTTAAATACATATTTCATAAGTGGGAAATTTTATCAAACACCTCTTGTACAAGTCAAATCTACATTTTTCTGGTTGGCGGTATTACCCACTTAAAAAATAAATGTACACCAAGATAAACTGATATGTATGTATGTCTGAACATTGCGCGTTTATTTTTATGCGCGACTTGCATCCTGAACGCAACATTTGGTGTAGCTGCATCAAATATTACGTTTACCTATCGATTTTGGACTGGAAACAACTTTTAGTTGATATGTTTACGGGATGTTTACATCTTGTTTTATATTTGCTTTGGATTTAGAGGGTGAAAGATCAAGTCAGAAAAAAGTTGCACCATTGAAATGGCGAAACATCTCACAGGTTATGAGATACCAAAAAAACGAAATGTTTCTTTCTTCCATTTTATTAGTTTCTGACGTCATTAAAACTACAGAAAGAAAACACTTCTTCACGACAACTTTTCTCATGGAAATTAGTTTTGACGTCCGACTTTTCTTTTTCGATTTACCATAACTTTTTAAATATCTGTGTTTTAAATATACTTTTTTATCTGGATTTTACTGATACGAGGTTCACATTTTGCTTGAAAATTGTTTCCTATCTTCTATTTCAATTTGATACCATGTCTTAGAAATGCCCTATATTTTAAAGAGAAAAGAAATAAGAAATTCAAAGATTGTACAAACTCTGATCAGAAATATTGCAATATATGTACATACATTTTGAGTAAAGTAAAATAATAAATTCAGACTATCGCGTTTGTTGCAGAAGGTCGTTTGTGGCAGAATTGCAATTATTTATTTAAGCTGTAACATATATTTATTTGCTTTAACAATAAGTATTTTTAATATTTATCTATGTTGTGTACGTATGTTGTACTTGAACTGAAGTGATGATTGTTTTTGAAGAAATGAGGTTACGCTTTTTGTAAAAAGTTTAGTTGTGTTTAAGGATATGGCAAATAAAATGTACTAGTGAATATTTTTAAAGACTTGCCTACTAGGGTAATATTTTTACGGTTTAATAAAAATATACATATATGTACATAATTCAATCATGTTTTCCAGTTTAGAGATATAGACAAAATGATAACGTTAAGTTTTTTAAAATAAAAAAATATATATAAATACCCATATTTACATGGTTCTATAAATAATTTGTAATTTGTTTTAACGTTTATGACACAAAATGCTGGAATGTCGATAAAAAAAGGTTTGTTAAAATCAGTAAATAAGTTTAAAAACCAGAGTGGTTAGTATTTAAACAGAACAAAGTGTATTTTTTAAATTTTAGCAGTTTTATAAACAACAAAGATAGGTACAATTCAAAATGTTCATTTTGTTCATTGTTATTGCATTTGATTATATTGTTACTTGAAAAACAGCGTTTTTATTACCTGACAGAGTAATGAATCACTACCCTGCTTTGATGATTACAATTAATTTTTGAAACTTCGTCAATATACAACGCTTTTTATCCCCTCAGTAAAAACTTGCTTCATATTTTGTTAAAATTATTTAACAAACGGTTATCATCCTCTGTCTATGTAAATATTTATTCAAAATCCCATATGCAAATGATTTATGGACGAAAGCAGAGCATTGAACTGCCACGTGAAATATAAACCAATGTTTTGAATCCTAAAGGACACGTTTTAAAGCACAACAAAGATCGGTTAACTATTATTTTCAACAACAATACGAGTCCCAGATTTTATACTACACATAATGTTTTAACACAAAACAAAAAATTTAACTATAAATATGAACTAGGTACATCATAGTCCACGCTAATTAGCCGGAAAAGCAGAAAATAGAAGAAATAATTCATATACAAATAATATTTTGTCCAGGGATATTTCATAGCAGTAGAAGTAGGGACCCGAAAAGTTCCCACCCTAACGGTGGGCGCGACTACTCTTTTTTCACATAAAAACTACCCTCCGGGACTTCACTATGGTTTTTCGCGTTTTTCTTCGAAACCATCACTTTAACGGGAAAATAGTACAGAAACGGAAATGTTCCCTATTAAATTCTGCAAAATGTCCTGTAGATTAATAACTTATCCCCACTGGTTTTCTTCTATCGACGTTCAAAGTGGGGGGTAGTTTGGAGCGCTCTGCGAAAAATCGGTTCTACGCCACTTTTCAGAGCGAATATATAAAACCGCTGCTTTGACGTAGGAAGTGATTAGAATCAAAGTTGTAGAGCGTAATCTCCTCTACCACATTTATGTAGCACTTTTTTGTTTTGATTTATTTTTTCGCTGTTTTTCACATTTTCTCTGTAGAATTTAGTATAGAACATTTCCGTTTCTATACTTTTTTCCCGTCAGAGTGATGGTTTCGAAGAAAAACGCGAAAAACCTAAGTTAAGTCCCGCCCGGGGGTTGTTTTTCGTGAAAAAAGAGCGGTTGCGCCCACCGTAGAGTGGGAACTTTTCGGGTCCTTACTTCTCTACTCCTATAAACTATCCCTGGACAAAATATTATTTGTATATAACTTATTTCTTCCAAAAAGTCTAATTAGCGTGGATTAATATATTATTTACTACTTTATTTATGCTTTTTCAGATGGTGCTCACAGAATTTGGAAAAATTACTCATACCACAAAAATGGAGTTCCTATTTGAACTCCACAATTTTTTATTATTTTCGGTCTTTTCTTTATGCTGTGCCTTGAGGACTTTATCGCTTTAAGATGCTTGCCTAATTGCCTCAATTTAAAATATCCATGATGTGTCAATCGATTGATGAACTAAAATGGGGATTGAACCAGAAAATGGAGGCATCAGATTTTTACGACGGTTTTACTCGAGAAGACGGGTTTTCTCGGAAAATCTCAAGAGACAAAAAGGTCTTAAAATCAGTCAAAGGGCACGTCGGAATTCTCAAAATTTTTCGAGGCATTTTTTTAAATTTTGACGAAATTAATAAAATAGGTAATTCTTATGTAAATCCAATTGGAATTGAGCAATTTCAAGCAAAGGGGTGAATATGATTATAACGAAAATTCCAAAAATAGCCCAAAAAATTCTGAGAAATGTTTTTTGACTAATTCTAAGATATTTATGTCTCTTGAGATTTTCCACAAAAACCTGTCTTTTTCGATTAAAGCCATCATAAACATGTGATACCACCATTTTCTGGTTCAGCCGCCATTTTGGTTTGTCAAATGACTAAATCGATGCGCGCATCATGGATTTTTTAAGTTGAGGGTTTTTATGCACAGTTTTCATTGGTTTTAGGCACATACCTTAGCGATAAAATCTTCAATACACTTGAAGTTTAAGTTTCAAGATTTTTTTTTCAAATTATGGGGACAGAATATGCCTAAAAACATGAAGTCGAGTAGATTTAATTTGATTTCTCGCCCGGGTACAAAGATACTTCCTCGAAAATCTGATTTTGGGCGTTAAAGGGTTTAAAAAAATTATTCTTAGTGGAGGCTTTAGATAGGAATGTGCCATTCCGTTTTCTTTAATGTTGTCGTCATTTTTTCGATCTTTGTCTTTCTAAAACGTCTTCTTCCATCCATGTGATTTTAAAAGACATACATTTTAAAAAAGAGTTTTCATGGGCTATAAAAAATCATTTAGAGAAATCAGAAAGTGTATTACGAATATTTAGTATTGTTTTCCTTGTTCAAATTATCATAAGGAATTTCACAAACATGTTTATGGAAAATCTCACATATAACCACTATGATAAAAGTTCCTGTATATCATTTTAAATTTTGCTTGGTATGTGTTATTTTTTCTGAATAATTTAACGATATCATAAAATTAAATCTTCTATATTTGGAGTGCCGTTATATACCAGAAATAAAAGTCAACCAGTAAATCACGTGTGTTTACTTAATATCCTCATTTGAATTATTTATTCTTGCTATTTTTACATTCTACGCTATTAGCACGCATTTGGTGAGTGTTTGTAAAAATTATCCTCTACCTTCATGCCAATTTCAAATACGTATTTCTATGCGTACGCTATTAGAAAATACTGAATATTCATGCTTAATTCGTCGCACAATTAACGTATACGTTTCGTTTAATCTAGCATACATTCAGGATTTATTAAATTTGAAAGAAACAATTCCTTGTGTTATTCATGAATTCGTTAAATGTTAGACATACACGTATCGTTAAAGCACGCATAAAACTTTTTTCGAAAACTGTTATTAAAGGTTGACTTTTACATGATATTTATTAAATGTCAAAATAACATTTTCCTGCCTACAAAACGTAAAAACATCCAGGATGTAAAAGATTCTTACGTTCACCTACAAAAATCAATGAAATTATACATGACAGAAACAGATCACCGTATTATTTATTATTATCAACAAAAACATAAATTTCAACAATCAATCTTAATAATCCGTTAAAATAACAATCAATTTAACAGTTAATCATTTCTTGTAACGTTTAAATTTAAAGTCGTAATTGTGTGTAATACAATTGTGAAAACTGTCTCCACTCGAGGATGGTCGCTCACTGCAATAAATTCTTGATGAAGGCAATGGGTAATTATTGAAGAAGCACCAGATTTGAAAGCATATAAGATCATAAATTTCACTTTTCTTTTGAACTGATTCCTCAATATATCACGCAGAGAAAACATTGTTTAATACAACAAAATATTATTTAAAACAAATAAAAAAAGTGTCATATATCCACAATTAAATATGTAGTTAATTGAAATAAATATTTCCATTGATTATTGACTTACAAATTTATTTTATACCACAATATTATTGTTTTAAATAACAAAATATTAGGTTGTCTTGATATATGTACGCGATTTAAAAAAATTTATTATTTGTCGATTGAATTAAATTTATGATCAACTTAATATCATCATTTTGCAAATTAACAAAATATTTTGTTATTGACACGCATGCGATTTAATTAATAGAAATTTTGTCCGACTCATTAAATATATTATCAATTTAACAGTATATTTTGTTGTATGGACACAGTCCTGAGTTTTAATTAATTGAGTCTTTGTTTGTTTAATTAACTATATTGTCAATTTAGCACTATTATTTTGTTCCTTATAAATAATATTAATTTTAAATGTTTTTTTATTGTTTTGTTTAAAACAAAATTGATGTAAAACTGAATAAATATTTACTTAATTGGAACTTTACATTTATTGGCTTGAATAAATTATTTCATCAATTTAATAAATGTACTTATATTGTAATTTGTAACTTGAATTTCTTTAAATATTTTCTTTAAATACATAATATCAAAGCATAATTTTTATATAAAGGCAGATACATACTGATTTGGAAAGAATTGTTGGAATACCTGAATCTTACGACATTAATTTACTTCTGTATATCAAATATTTTATAGGTATTAAAAACTGGAAATCGTCTGGGTTTAGGTATAAGGGTATAACCCAGAATATCTATTCTCAGCCGGATATGTAAATAAAATTATTAAATGAATGATAATGTATATATTAATTTTACAATACATAATGATAACGCCATGATATATTATTGGACATGTGAAAAGTGGTCTTAAATACCTATACGTATAATGTAATAATATGAATAGATATACGAGTAATTATTATAAACTTTTTTTTTACAATAAAATTTCACACCACAATCGCTTATTTTGAAAGAATTTTAAAAACACGTCGATTTTTAATTTTATGGGGACATCGACTTACATCATTACTTATTTTGGGTATCAACTTTGAAATTTCAAATGGCACCACAGGGCGTGTGATACATCGTTTAAAAGCTCTTTTGATATTTACTTTCAATTTGTAAAAAAAAAATTAAAAATCGTTATTCGTTTTCACGAAAAAAACATTGAAATTAAATTTTCAAAAATTTTGGGCGAACTGATAATGAATCTACACCAATCCGTGCGATCGTTAGAGCGTATACTACAGGGATCCCTAAATCCAACGTTCATCGAATTTTGCAAAAACATAAATGGCATCCGTACAAAATACATCTTGTGCATTGGATGATCCGGATCGAAGAATAGAATTTTGTGATATCATGTCTAAGGGTCGTATGACACTATGCTAAAATTATAACTAATTTCAGTAATTAACTAAGAACTTCTTAATCTTGCATAGTATCATATAGAAACTGCAACAATTTTTGTTGCAATTTGTGTATGATACTATGCAAGATTAAAAAGTTCTTAATTAATTACTGAAATTAGTTATAATTTTAGTATAGTGTCATACGACCCTAACAGAATTACAGAAAATTAAAATATATTTTACAATATCCGCTTCAGTGATGAGTGTACGTTTTTTTTTTCAATGGTACAGTGAATAGGCATAATATTCGTTATTGGTTGGATGAAAAACCTCATTGTGTTAAGGAATCACACACTCAATATCCAGATAAGCTGAACGTCTGGGCAGGAATATTGGGTAATCACATACTTGGTCCATTTTTTAGATGGCAGTTTGCCTGGAGCCAGCTATTTACGTTTGTTGGAAGATCATATTGATCCCACTATCACAAAAATTCTGAAGAATGATAATCAGCTGGATGAAAATCTTGTGACGTTTCAACAAGACGGAGCTCCACCCAATTTTGAGCGACGAGTTTTACTCGCTATCGCTTGTAAAATAACTTTCATTTTCGAACAATAACTATTAGTAGTTTGCAAACTGTCCTTTTAGCATTGTCACATAACGGAAAGTACCCCTAATATTTAATACAAAAACAAATGGCAAATACCAGATTCAGTCTGAAAATTTGGTTTTCTTATTAAAAACGTCTTCAAATACGTCAAGCATTTTCTGAAAATTGTTTGTATTGTTCTAACATTGAGATAATTGAATTAGTTGAACTAAAGCAGGTACTATTGTTACCTTAATTATTAAACAAAGAAGACAGTATCTAAGCATCTAATATTTCACAATTTTTAAAGTGAAAAGCAAAGAACAATGTTTAAAACTCTCAAACATACCGTAACAAAAATTCAGTATTAAACTAAACTAGAAACAAGTGAAAGCTGGGTATATATGAATATATTTCTACACATTTATTTTTGGTACAAAGTTATTATTTTCGATACGGTAGTTAATTATTGTTTAATAATGTCACAGTTAGGAAATACAAAATGTGGCAATAAATTATAAAACAGTGGTACATTTATTATATCCTGATTAGCCACGGTAATAAAATCTATTAAATTATTTATTTATACGCACAGGTTCCTATATTTAAAATAACACAGTGTTTTATTCTGAAATTTCTGCAAATTTTAATGATGTAATGAAAATAACAGAAAAACAAACGCAAACTGAAGAATTATAGATATTAATATAGGTAAGAGAGAAAATGTTTAAAGCGGTACTAAAACAATAGTAAAAATTGTGGATTTATTTTTAAAATGAACAATAGAATCATTAATTTTTATGGTCTCTATTACACAGCGTGATACAGTCGTAATGTCATTAATTTTAACTACACTGAAAGAAATGCGTTTTATTCTTTATTAGAATTCTATATACCATTATAAGACCATTGTATACTATATGTGACAGTTAAACAGGTGAATATTGGATATAAAACGCGTATTGCTAGCACAGTTGTATAGTGACTATAAACCTTATTCTTTATTAAATTATTGTATAACTAGTATACAACGTTTTTTATACCCTTTACGAAATAATAGCAATAACTGTTATTAAAGTGTTCCATATCGTTATTAGAACATCTAGTACTGGTTATAAGTTTTATAATAATAAATGTATTAAACTGTTGTATACTCTGTATGAGTTAAAAACATATGTCATTAAGTTTTCAGAAATTTTATTGGATAACTGTAATTACAAGCTAAGGTTCTAATGTAAACATACATAAAACATACTTTTAAGCATTAAAAATGATGACAAATCGCTCCCAAAACTGTCCAGTTTATTTTCTTAGCAACGATGCACCCGTATTTTCTTGTATTACATGAGAATTTGCACTATAACTCTTCCACCTTAAGAATGAAGCATCCCCAGAAAGGTTGAGCTTCTTTCCATATAATTTTATTTCCTCTGGTTGATTGACTTTATACCCATGCTCTTCTTTGTCACCGTTAACCTTCTGTTCCTCCATCTTATGTAAAACTTAACATCAGCGATTTCTAATAGGACCTACAAAATAATAATTTTTAAGATTTAGACAAGATTTACATTTGAAAAAACAAAACAATTACAAGCCATAAAACAGTTAGATACTTACATAATAATTTTCCATTTCACACAACGCGATATGATCATGTATCCCACAAAACATGTGCATATACTGTCCATTTTCATCAAACTAGACGTGTGTAAGTCGATGCACAGCGGACTGTCGGAAATTTTACGATTGTTGTATTTTCTCTTCTTGAGTAAAGATAATAAAGACGTTGTGGTTTTGTGTGTTTATTTTGACAATGATTGAACATGTATGGACAATAAAAGTGGACTGTATAAGATAGTTGAGTACCGTTCTGCTTCATGCATAGCATGCTACTGAAATCTTAGAAGGGATGAGCTCGTGCGGCGAACCCTAAATCAGCGGCTGGAATAGCCAGGTTTCTTATTGAGTCGGCGCACTTCGCTCTCGGGTCTGACATATGATTATTATTACAAGACTATGAATATAACTTAACAACGATCATAACCGATTATGCACCGAGAGGTGACGATCACTTAACCATTATAAGATGCGTTTTACACGTTAAAAACGGAAACATATTCAGTATAAGAACGAATAATTCTGTTAATACAATTGTTATATACAAATTCGGATACTGGTCTTTATACAACAAATCTTCCCTACTATACAATTGGAATATAAAGTCTATAACACCTAATAATGTATAAGTAATTCATTATAACCTTTATTTCATAGATGCATAAGGTGTATTGAGCACCTTCCAGTTAAACTGATTGTATAATGAGTATGGAGATGATTGCTTTTTTTTTAATAAAAGTTGTATATGTATTTGTTATAAAAGTTTTAATATGCGCTATACACATTATTCTAGATAAACAGTTTAATAAACCCATTCCTTTCAGTGTACATATTCAGAAGGCCTAATAAAGACAGAATATGGAAAAACAAAATTTTTACTAAAACTTTTAAAAAATAAGCAAATTACCCCTTAACTCCAGTTAACTCGGCGCCCTACTTGGCAACAGGGAACTCACTGGTCAGCGGACTACAAAGCGTTCGAAAATTGAAGTGAAACAGCTGATTTTCCCAGTCGTGTTGAATTTTGCAATAAGTTGTGTAGCGGATTTCAACTTTATTAACAAAGTGCTATGGACAGATGAGTAAGTGTGTTTTTTTAGCTGCACTGTCATTTTAAATAGGTAAGTACCATACTACTCTTTGAAAAGCAAGAAGTCACTAGGTATACGTGCTACAAACTGAATAATTAATGGAACATAATACTAAAAACTCATTCAATTATAAAACATTAACAAGTGAAAATGTTCACAATTTTACACAAAAATTTCTAAATAACCTAACATTCGAAAACAATTATTATCCTTACACATTTGTTTTTATTGCAAATAAGGAATATCTGTTAATATTTAAAATATAAAAAAATATCTTATATGTCGTTCACTATTAAAAACGAAGTAAAAGCTAGGTTAGTGACCGAATACGGCATATAAAATTGGTTTAAATAATGATTAGAAAATTTATTTAGCCTAAATATGCATTTAAATTTTTTTCGTATTCGTATTCTACTCATTTTTTCTTATCTTCCCTTAAAATTACTGGCATTATGACTGAATCACCCTGTAGGTATAGTGTTTATATTAGAGTGTGTTAAAATTTTATTTCTTGAATTGAATTGAATTGAATTGCAATAATTAAACTATGCTACATTTAAATATTGTTCCAGAGGAATTTATGTTTGATAACTTTCCGTATATTAAATAAGATTAAAATATTCTATACAGTAAATAATTGGACAGCAAAGGATTTCACAATTAGTTGGTAGTTAATTGCTTTGCTATTTGCTTAACAAGTTAAATAAAAAAAAGTAGCAAAAAGTACATTTACAGAATTCACCAATTTCACTTATTTGGTAACTCGGCACAAATTTTATTGTCTTTATAAGTACTAGAAAATACAAAAATCAGGTTTCATTTTTAGTATAAAGAAAATGATTTGCACGCTTTGCTAAAAAATTCATTATCTTAAAACGTCCTCCAAAAACAAATCTATTATATTTCCTATTACAATGGAAGGACCACTGTATATATAATCTCGAATGTCATCTGAAAAGTAAACATGACCTCAACAGGAAACTGAGCTCGAGTCAGACTGTCGACAGAATTGGATCTATGTTAAAAATGGGGAGTATTTATTATGCAATGTACACGGACATTTATTTGAGTATGATTTGCAAGTCACATCCAAGCAAAAGAAAAACTTTTTTCCAGGTTATGTTTCAAATAGATAAATAAAAATTACGGCTGATGAAATTCCAAGTTTTGAATCATGAATTTAAATTTTTTCCATTTTATCATGGTATGTTATTTCTTATAATTTGCGAAAAATTTGAGGTTTTTCATATTTTTTGTTGAAGACAAAAATATGGATGCCGCATAATAGCACTGGTTTCAATTAAAAATAGTAAAAATAATGTTTTAAAAGCAATATTTTCCACATAAATAGATTAAATAATGCTTCTTGATTGGTTTATTGAATCTTCCAATCTAAGAAAATCTTACATCCTCTTGTGGGGATTTGCAAAATTCATTTCGCACTACTATGCACGATATGCAACATCGAAAAAGGCATGCTTAAAAAGACATTACACCCGAAATTTTTGAAAATATTTTAAAAAATCGTCTAGCAAAATTGTATTCATTTACAATAATTTTGTGTATTTTCTTTTTATTCATTAATTTATTATTAGTGCATGTTTTTGACTCAATTCATGTAATCATATTTTCATAAAAGTTATGGCTACTGCGACAAGAAATTTATTTGCACATTTTTCTAAGTATGTTTCTTTCATAATTTTTTTTATTTGAAATACTTTTTTGTATTCTTGATTATTGATTACATGAACTTTAGAACAATATGTCTTAAATGGGGCACTCGTTATATCATAGTGTGATGATAAATAAATTAGCGATGCAAATTATTATTAAATGAGACTCATCAAAAATATTCTCAAATGGTAAGGACGACATAAAAACAATTACTAGACTCACTACTCAATGTCACAATTCTGCTGTTTAACTACTTCCTTCTTTATTATGAATCATAAATAGTAATTATTAGCAGCTATTTCCTGAGAAGTTTAAAATAATCCACCTTTTATTTATAGCTAATTTACGAATTGTAGATGTACAGATAGTGGTGTGCGAATTTTATCATTAGCACCACACAAATCTTTAAACATCAATTGAACTGGAAGTAATATATGTACAAAATTACTACTTGCTGAATAGATTCATTGTAAATGTGGACAATAATTCTACTACTTATGAATTTTTGGTAATATCTGCTAAAGGTTTATGAGGTTATAATTAGCTAAAATTTTTAGAGAAATGGGTAACGCATGGAAATTCTGAGGTTTTTGGAAAGTTCAAATTAAAACTTTCAAATTTAAATACTAATGTAAGTATTTGTTCCAGTTTGAAAACCTAGAAGGCATAGGAAATGCCCGAAGACAAAAAATTAGTCTATTACTGGCATTGGTGACTAGAATTGAAAATAGTTAGCCTCGGAGTTAGTTTACTTGCATCAAGTTGGGTCTTAACCTAAAATTATGAAAATATTGTATATGTGGCATTTCATGCCAAATCACCGAGGTCGAGACCCGACCATTTTTAATTTTCTTGATTTTTTGGTCCTCATTTATAGTACCTAGCTTTCATGAATTAAAAAAAAATCAACACCTCAAGAAGTTACGAGCATTTAAATATTTTGGGTAAAAATTTTCAAATACTTGTAACTTTTGTTAAGAAAATTAACAACTACAGGATTCAAATCCTTCGAAATGGCGCTTGGATCACTGACAGGAGTATTTAATGAAATAATACAGTAAATACAATCCGTCAAGTTTTCTAGAAACAATTTTTTTCTATTTAGTCGTTAACCTATCTCTAAATAAATGTTTTTACTAAATACAAATGGTCTAAAATATAACAGGTGTTATGGTATTATGCAAAACAAACTTTTTTAATTTGGTTAAATTTGGTTTGAGTGTAATCTGTAAAAAATTAACAATTTTTGTGAGAATTTTTGGAAGAAATAAAATAACACCACCCTTTAAAAAAACACTTTATTTGTTTAAAAATTAAAAAAAAACAAGTCAAAAACTAAAAATGTGTTATTTTTATAATTTTTTTTATAAAACTACATCTCAAAATAAACAAAATGAAAAAAAGTTTATGAAATCTTTAATTCTTGCCAGGTCACAGGTATTTGTAAACTTTTTACCCTAAATATTACCAAAAAATCAGGAAAATTAAAAATGTTCAGGTCACGTCCTCAGTGATTTGGCATGGAATGCTCCATATGTTACTACATATTTACCAATTATAATTCATATATATTAAAAGCTGATAAGGCTGAACGTGTCGCACACTCGCCCCGAAAAGCGCCGATTTGCCGGACGAAAGGCTCTTTCCGCCGGC
>NW_019416264.1:1745139-1774154 GCF_000390285.2 Anoplophora glabripennis | reverse complement strand
AGACAAAGACAGATGATCCAAGCCTACCTCAAGTATGGCGTCCTTAGGAGGCTGTGACGGTGTGCTGGTTTACCAAACTCGGTCAAACCGAGTTAACTTCATTTATCGTGAAAATGTCAAACCACCGTTAATTATATTAACCGCGTTAGCGGTTTTCTCATCTATAAAAAGTCTAAGTGCTACTCAAATATTTAAGTCCATAGGTACAAAACATTATAGTTTTATAAGATAAGCTATATTTCTCCTGAAACTATAGGCAATGTCAGATGGATCCTCTTTAGAAAATTCTTTAACATATACGAGGTGTTCCAGAATAACGTGTACCACGGAAGACCACAGATTCGTTGACTTAAAATATACAGATTTAGGCTAATTTACCTACATCCGAAATCGCTTCATTTGGCCGCTAGATGGCTTCAAAGTTCAACTCAAATACGTATTAATCGATTTTGATTATTTTTATTAGATGTGGAAGCATACACTGTTATTTTCAGATTGCCTTAAAGATAATAGTCGCAAGGTGTTAAGTCTGGTGAACCTTCAGGCCAGTTAAAAGGAGGGTTATCCCTTCTACCGATCTATCGACGCGAGAATCTTTGGTTCAGATACTGTCGGACATTTACAGTGGAATGTGGTGGAGCTCCATGATGCATAACCCACAAGTTAGCTCTGAGTAATAACGGCACACCTTCCAATAACTCGGGTAAAGTATTTTGCAAAGATTCTAAATAAAATTCCCCATTCAGTCTATTGGGTAGTATAACAGGGCCAATTCAGCAATAATGCTACCAATTTGATTGTTTTTTCTAATTATTTGATTAAAATTAGGCGCATCGTAAATAACTCTAATTCGTCGTATGTGTGTATCCATATCGAAAAATGAAGTAAGAGGTGATATATCTTATCGTCGTAAACACTCATTAAGAATTGTCAGGCACAACGACTTAAAGATCAGACTGAAATTACAGTCAACCTACAAAATCAGTGCCTACTATTAAGTATTATAATATGGGTGGCAGGATAATGTAGACATTTAAAAAATATTTTTTATACCCAAACCGCTCATTTAATCAAAATTCTACAAGAGGCCCAAAAACTGCCAAATGAAATCACCTATCCGATAAAAAATTGTTCTCATTATTGCCCGAAAGAGGAAAAAGTTATGAACGGATATTATCACCATACATCTATTTTGTAGGAGTTGTAGGTTTTAAAAAACACTCCTTATAACACCAAAATGTGTAGATTGAAAGCAAAAGCCCACACCCCAAAAATAATCAAAATCGATTAATAAGTATTAGAGTTATTTACAAAATTCAAAAAATTTTCACCAACTTTGAGGCCAACTAGCGGCCAAACTTAAGTGATTTCGGATATAAGTGGATTAGCCTAGATCTGCCTATTTTGAGTCCACGAATCTGTTGTCTTCCGTTGTACATTTTATTCTGGGACACCCTGTATATGTACCTATATCCTCAAATTATTTCTTTATTTGTTAACTAAGTATATTTTACTTATTATGTTTTTAATAATAATCTAGATATGGCTGGTAGAGATATAGAAAGAGACAGACTAGTAAAGAAAATTGCGGAAAAGAGAGCCAAATTAGAGGCTAGAGGAGATTTGAAATTGAAAATACCCAGATTATCACTACCTTCCGATTTTAATATCCATGACAGGTCTATATTTGCCTTACCCCCAGAGCTTCTAAAACCTATCCTTGCATCACATCATCCAAAGTACAAAAAGAAATTTGCAGCGGAAAAAAAGAAACGTTGGTGGGTAATAATAGTCTAAGGATAGTTTAATATAAAAGATTGTTTGCAGATGCTGATCTTGATTCTAAATTGCGATCTTATACAGCTCTTAAAAAGCAGAGGGAAGAATTTAGGAGGAGATTAGTTAATTTAATTGTCAGTAAAGATGAAGAGCGCGAGATTGGCCCTGACGAAATTCCGTCTGCAGAAGAAAGAGAGATGTTGCGTTACTATTACTATGTCAAACATGGGGTCGACACAGTCCATGTTGCTCCACTGGATGAGAAAGTTTTAAGCAGGGTATACCGTTTTGCAGTTTTATTTTGTTTTAAAACATATGAATGGAAATTCATCGTTATCAGTTACAATTTTTCTATTTTACGAATTTAGGTACTATCTCTTGTTCCTAGACGGCTAATGGTCTGGGAGGAAACCTTAGCGAAATCGATAGAAGACGTAAAAGAAGATTTTATGACAGCTGTGAAGAAAGCAATTATTGACTTTGTTTTACAAGATCACTCTTTCGTTAAATCCTTGAGCGAAGGTGAATCAGAGTTCAAGAAAGAACTAAAAGAGATCGGTAATAGTTTTAGGCCCATCTACGAAGCTGGCAAGTTGAAAATGGAGAGACACTTGCATGTTGTCAATCCGTGCTTGACTGCTCTCTTAGATGTATGGTACACCAAATGCAGGTACTTACTTGTTTCAACTAATAATCATGTTGTATTTATTTGTGTTAGTTACGTCTCTGTCCACAACGTGTTGCCATCTCGTCAACTTTTTGTTGCTTTAGTAAACCTCATGTACCCAACGATCTCCTTATCTACTAATTGCTTATGTCTTCTTCAAAATTACCATATATTCTAATTATCTACGACATCAGAGGAGGAACCCTACATAGTTCCATAAATACCTATTCAGATCACAGAACATATAATACAATTCAGATTCTACTTGGGAAAAGCTAATTATTTTCTATACTTCATAACTTTATACTTCATCTTCAAGTTATTTATATTTCAGAACAGATCTCTCATAATTTTTTTCTGTCTAATATTATGACTAATGTTACCAACTTTTACGAATACTGAAGCTTCGTTGTCGTCACCGTCACATTTGTTTCTAGAAAGTTACGCCTTGTGGATGTTGATGAGTTAATGCAACACCAAGGTACTTTTGACCTTCAGGAGTTCAAGTACGCTACCAATAGACAAATAGAAAAATGCAAAGCGACACTCATGAACAATTATTACTCCGAAGTGGTTGACATATTTCTACAAGGCAGTAAGAGAAATAAGCTGCCAGATCCTGGCAAGCCAAAGAAGATGGTGTCATTTTATAACGCCGTTGCTACTGTGATGACTTATCAATTGCAGACATTATGTCTGAAGTCATTATATGATTACGTAACTTACATAACTGACGTAAAGGTAATGTTTTAGAATAAAAACCGATTTTTTATGGTACATGCAATTATTGCATTTTATTTGTTTTCAGTATAAGAACAAGGGTTTCCAGGTGAAGCTTTTGCAGAGAGGAGATATGCTTGCCTTTGAACCACCCTTCAAGAACTTTAGAGACGCCCTGTTAAAATTAATCGATATTATAATAGAAGCGGTGGAGGATATTCCACGTCTGGAAACCAAGCTCTATTTGGACTGGATGGGACCGGAACAATTTTTGAAAGTACCAAACCATCTAGTGAAAGCTATGCCCTCGTATTTATAATTAATTGTTTTTAGCCAATCATTCCCAAAGAGACAGCTGTAGGCTACAAGAAACGAATTAGGAGTATGCTGGAAGACCAAAGAATAGGTCCGGAGTTAAGGGTTCAAGATTTTGACGAGTTCCTCCAACTTGTCAATGGCAAAGAGGAAGAATTCGTTCAGAAATTTTTATCGGGGGAGCACAAGTTCGATGAGTACATGGAGCAGATCGCTAGATTTCAACAACTGACAGATATCATTCCGCTCAAAACTGACTACGTCATACGAATGGAGATGTACGAGATGCACAGGGTGGACCTGATAAAAGGGTTGGAGGCGGCCGCTGCGAATTTCAAGGATATGCTGATTGAGCGATGCGTTAAGGATTACCTACTAGTCTGCAAAACGTAATTATTTTCAGCTTAATGTCAGTTCTTTATAGTCTTGAAGTATTGAGGCCAGTTTTGACTTATTGCGTTTCCCACTTTCTAGGTATTAGAGTAGCATATTTTATTTGTTTTCATTACAAAACTCAAAATTTGCTAACCGATAATTTTCTCGCATTTCTGAAAGGAAGTCTGAATATCAAGCTTCCAAAGTCTTCGCAGTCACCAAATATCCAAGTCAAACTATTCTTTCCAATTACAGCTCTGAGAGACCGACCCAGTTCTTTTCAACGGGTTAATTATTATCATTAGTTCGTAGCTTTTCTACTCCATTAAAACTGTATATATTCACTTCCATTGTTTACGATTGCCACCCAATGATCTGAGTTTTGTATTTCACACCTGAATAAATCCTGTGGCTTAAAAGTGATAAATGCACCAAGCCAAATTTGAGGCGTGGCGTCGTCAGTAAAGGAGATTGATCTGAGGTTATTCCATATAAAGCACAAGAGATTCAAATCTGATGGAGCAAGGTGGAATGACGTCCAAACTAAGCTGCTGAACAGTCGCCTTTGTGATGTTAGCAATATGACGGCGGGCGTTATCTTACTTCAAAATCGCTCGATGATGTATTCCTGACCTCTTTACTTGAACTGCTGCTTCGAGATGATGGAGTTGGCAGAAAACCTCAGTAGTAATGGTTATATTCCTCGGAAGCCATTCGCAGTAAACGAGGTCTTCTTTACCTTACTCTTAGAGATAAGGTATTCTTTTCTCGGTATTCTTGGCATAGTTTTCTAACCAGTAACAATCTAGAACAAGAACGGTCGATGTCGTTGAGGAGCCAGACGAAGACGGGTCAGCAAAGAGGCACAAATGTTGATCTTTGTTGTTTTCTCTAACAACATTCTACATCTACTTGAATCTTTAAACTTTACCCATGTTGTACTATGGTGTCGAATAGTCCACTAGTCACAATTTTGTATTCTGTGGTATTAGCTAATTCTCTGTAGAGATGATTCGTCAATCGACAGTGTTTTTTTTGATTAACTTTCCTTCACATAACCTTGTCTTGATTTTCGGACACAGGATATATTCACGATGTTTTTTTCCAATTCATCTCCCCAAACCATGCTTAAAGGTAGTTGAAAGCTGGCTCTGTTTCTGGGATAGACATTACAGATCCCCTTTTTGCAAGTACATCATGCTTCAATGCCTTTTATCTCCCGTCACCCAACATAGACCGACCATGTTAGTACTTATCGGTTCATTTAACAAAAAAAAACACACAAGTTTTGAGTACAATTTATTTGTGTCGGAAGCCTTTATTGCAGCCTAATTGTTTCGGAAAATTTGTACGCATGTTTTTCTTCTTCTTTTAAATGTGTTGTATATTTCAGTTCCTTTATTATTTGATGTAAAGTCGAATCTCCCGTAAAGAATAAAAAATTAACGATTTCGTCATTAAGAATTTAATTAATAATTATATTTCTGTAGCATACTAACATATACCATCAAATACAATGTTCTTGAGGGTTGCTTTCGGTGTGCTGCAAAATGAAATACTCTCTCAACGGTAAAATAAAATTGAAAACAAAGTGTAGTGAAAGGAAATGTCGTCGATGCGAGTGTTCGTTGAAGAGTCCTCTTGTGGAGTCGCTCGCAGGTATATGTATTCAGTCCCTCGCGCCAATCTGCCGTGGTCCTTTTCCGGGAACCACAGTTGTGTATCCCGCGTTGCACATTTTGGTCTGCTTCTTGTCGCTTGCTCGATCTAACAGATCGGCCCGGTGTCAGGCTGGCGCTCTTAACATACTTAAACTGGGTCACTTGCAGCACACGTGTGTACCCACATTCTGTTAATAATTTGTGATCATTTTTTAGCTTAGGGGACGAATACCAAGCCATTGCAGATAAAGCGCTGAGTATCCCCACGAACACAGCTGAACTAATGGCTCTTATAAAATTCGTGGACGAGGTGGAGACCAAGACCTTAATACAGATGGAGGAACGCCTAAAAGACGTCATGGCGTATATATTGGCCTTATGCGACTATTGCACCTTCACACCCGTCGAAATGAAGCAGAACAACATTACGTTTCAATGGTAAAATAACAATTTCCATGGGTTTCATCGTTGTTGGATTAATTACATTTTTAAGGTACCTGCACATGCCGAAGGTCATCGAAGAGCACCGGCAACTCGTTGATTCGAAACGCGACGAATTCCAGGAATCACTTAAGGTGCGAATTCAGAAATTTACCGAGGATTTGGAACTGTACGCCAGAATGGTTGATGAACTTCAGAACAACGGCGACGTTGAAGATTTGCCGAAATACCATAAGAAGGCTACGAAACTTGATGAAAGGTAGGGTTTGCATCAAAAAATGATTTTACAGTCTTAGGGATGCTTGAATTTTGTCGTACAATAAAGGATTTTTCAGATTAATTCAAGCTATGGAACGTATAGATGCTTTCAACGAGGAAGAAGCTGCTTTTGGTTTTGAAACGTCTCAGTATCCCTTGAGGAAACAAATTCATGACAAATTGGGACCTTACAAGAAACTTTACGATAACGCCGTTGGTTTCTTAGAGAAGAACGAATTGTGGATGAAGTCCAGGGTTGGTTCTCATGACCCAGAAGAAATCGAAACCGATGTAGGGACTTACTACAGGAATATCTATAAGCTGGAAAAAATATTCACCGACAAGCCTGCGACTCTCAATCTTGCCACCACGGTACTCCCAATAGTAATTTCATTTGTATATTCGTCACACCACATATTTTTTTAGGTTCGTGAGCAAATAGAGGAATTCAAGGAGCATATGCCTATAATACAGACTCTGGGTAATCCAGGAATGAAGGAACGCCACTGGGAGAAGATCTCGGAAATCGTAGGATTCCCCATAAAGGTAGACGATGAGCTTACCTTGGAAAAGGTCATCGACTATGGCCTGGACGACTACATAGAAAAGTTCGAGGCTATATCCGAAGCCGCAACCAAGGAGAACAACCTGGAGAAGAACCTGAATAAGATGATATTCGAGTGGAAGGACATGGAGTTTACGGTTTTGGTGTACAAGGATACGGGCACGTATATCCTTTCTGCTGTGGACGATATCCAAGTATTGCTGGACGACCACCTGATCAAGACGCAGACTATGAAGAACTCGCCTTATATTAAACCTTTCGAGGCTCAGATACTGTAAGTATTTTCTTGGAGACCACTCCAATTAACACCAGTTAATTCTCACGTTTTCAAATTTTGCAGGGATTGGGAGGCAAAGCTTCAGTTGCTCCAGGAAATTCTCGATGAATGGTTGAAGGTACAATCAACGTGGATGTATCTGGAACCCATATTTTCGTCTCCGGATATTCAACAACAGATGCCAGAGGAAGGTAGAAGGTTTAGTGCTGTAGACAAGGTAAAATGTATATATTTTATTTATGTTTGGACAATTTCCCAGTTGGTTGTTATTTCGTTGGTTTACAATTCTTGACGTTTCGAGAGAAATGTCGTCCTCTTCTTCAGAAGAATGGTTTTTTGGTATGAGTCATTTTAGAATTTCACGTGATTTTAAGCTCTAATCTAACGCACCTGTTTCCTCTATAAAATTTATTTCCTTATATTTTCAATGTTTCATGACATGTTTCTTGATTTTCATATCTTCTTATATTCTTACGCTTGAGGGTTGCTTTCGCTGTACAGCAAAAATAAAACGCTCTCTCAACGGTATAAATAAACTATTTGATTGAAAAAGACGTGTTGTCGGTTCGACTGTTTGCTGGAGAGTCGGTCCTCGTGGTGTGGAGTCGTTCGTAGCAGTACTTGGTCCTTGGCGCCAATCTGCCGGGGTCGTCTTCCGGGAACCCTGGTGCGTCCGGGCAGCGCCAGCGCCAGGACACACTCATTCACATATTAGTGGAGTAAAATAAGATTTTGACTTCGGAAAAATTAGCAGATCGAGTAACTTTTGAGGACACACTTGTGAGGGTGTTATGAACAACATATAAAAGGTTACCAACCGTAGAGTGTACGCTTGATCATTTATTTAACAAATTAGTTGCAAAATTCCATTTTTTATAGTATATCTTAACAAATTAAATTTTTTTAAATAAACCAATTGCGCCAATCTAAAGAACGGGAAATTTTACATGAAAAATGTATATACTTAAAGTTATTTTCTAAAATGAAAACTGTAGGTTGTAGAATTTATTTTTAAATCGTACGAAAATGTAAAGCTTCGGCACTTGCGCGCAGGTCTCGAGCAGCGCACGGCTTCGCGCGCTATCCACTGAATTTGTTATAAGTTTTGATCTATTTGATCAAATTAAGTCCACAAAAATTTGAATGAAAGAGGAATCTTGTAGCTAACAAGTTATCATAATTTTAAAATCGAAAAAATATATTTACAGGAATAGTGTGTAAATAAAGTTACGTAACGGTAGAATTTTCTACAAAATTAATTAAAGATCTGCCATTTTTTTAATTTTTAAGATAAAAATCTAAAACATTCAGAGATTACTCTTGAAATAGCATTTAAAATAGTGAGTGATATAAAAAAAAATCTTAAAATTTTAATTCTAAAAATACAACGCTCGATATATTCAATAATTTAAAAAAAGGCAAATTAAGTCGCGTTTCAAAGTCCAATAACTTTAGTTCAAAAATATGATATTGCAACTTTATAGGAGCATTTTTTGAAGCTTGAAAACTGTACTTTAAGATGATCCATTTTGTTTTGTTTAAAACGTTGAATTTATAATACAATTTCAAGGAAAACAAAAAAAAAAGGTTTGTTCTAAAACGATGAAATTTGTTGCAAAATAAAGTTTAAAAAAATATTTTTTTGCTTAAAAAAAGTATAATCAACGAAAAAAGAAATTGTTTGTTACTATAATATTGTATAAAATACGAAAAAATACGGTTTTCAATAAATTGTCGCGAGATTCAGTTTTACCTATATTTTTTCATTATGAAACGAGAGGATTCGGGTATGATTCCAACTTTTATGACTCAAGATCCACCACCAAGTGAACTTCTCAAAATGATTTTTTGCGGATGCAAAAGTGGCTGTGCTAATAATTACGGTTGCCGGAAGGCGGGTCTACTTTGCACCATAGCATGATCTAATGGTTCCGGAACTGATTGTCTCAATTGCCAAGCATTTTTCGAAGAAGAACGAGAATCAGACAAATTGCCGGAACTTCCAATGATTCAAGAGAATGAAAATTGAATATTGTTAGTTTTTTATATTTCTACTTTTAATATGCAAATATAGTTTTTCATATTTAATAAATTTGTTAATTAAGAATCCCATATATTGACTTTCCGCAGAATCCTAAACATCATACACAAATTTCTTTAAAATTTAACGAGTTGACTTCATTTTTATTTGTTCAATGATCTGAAAAATCCTAAAAATAGCAATATGAGTAAAATTGCTTTGAAAATGTAATTTTTAAGTAAATTTTAAAAAAAGTCGTCCATATTGGATCAGCCATTTTGAATTTTCATTTTCTGATATAATATTCTTGTTCAGAGACCTCAAAAACCCCTATAATGTCAATTTAACTAAATTTACTTCGAAATTCGTAATTTTTAAATAATTTTTTTTTAAAAAGTCGACCATATTGGATCAGCCATTTTGAATTTTTATTTTCTGATATAATATTCTTGTTCAGCGACTTCGAGAACCCCTATAATATCAATTTGATTAAAATTGCTTTGAAAATTGTAATTTTTTAATAAATTGTTTAAAAAAGTCGGCTATATTTTATCAGCCATTTTCAATTTTTATTTTTTAATTTATTTAGTATTAATTTGATTAAAATTGCTTTGAAATTTTTTGATTTATTTAAAATAATCTTTGAAAAACCATTTTTATATTTTAAACAATTAAATAATAATTAGCGTACAAATATAACTTTATAACTTTTTTCTATAAGCCACTTCAAGGCGATTGCAAAAGGTTTTATGAAAATCCAAGGCTCTGCTAATTAATCCGAAATAATGCATATTTTTAAGCTAACTTTACTCCACTATATTGGTTCTCCCTATCAGCTTCTTCATTTTCTATTTTTTCTACTGCGGAATACTTCTCAGTTTGTAAAATAACTTTTTTGTAAATTATGTTTTTCTATATGCCGAACAACTTCCTGTAAGTATGTGGAGTCTTACAAGAACTTAACCTTAAAAATTGTGTCAAGTTTAAATTTTGAAGAAGTATTATCAGTTTTGCGCAATATAATGAACGATGTGAAGATGTTTAGGTTGTAACACCTCTGGAAATTTGGTTAGGCAAACGACAGGAAGTTGTTGCATTCCAATGCTAACATAGGTTAGGTATGCCTCGATATTGTTAGAGTCTCGTTAGTGACGTCATGACATGCGCGTAGTTTGTACTGTACTAGATTCACATCACATTTATTACAATACACTACTGAACCATTGCAATACTTATTCTAATTGTCGTACGCTGTACCTGTCTTGGTGTATTATTGTTATTAAAATAGTACTTTCATTAATTTTACATAAGTAACTAAGAGTTTGTTTGTACAAACACAGATACATCTTGGTACATACGTAATCTCAGTTGAAATTATTCCGATTTTTCTAAATTTTTTATTTTGCTTAAGCCTATTGAGCCTATTTGCAACAACTTATTTATCTCCATTGACATTTTTAGATGTTTTCAACCTCGAGCTAACGTGTCTCTCTGTCGAATGTATACTTTGCCACATTTACATGGAATGCTGCCTACTCCGGTATCTTAGATCCTCCTTCAACTGTTGTAGATTGTATTAATAAGTTTTCTTAAGGGTCTGCCAATTTTATCCCTATATCTTTGTATATAGGACATATATGTTGCTGCAAGATGTTTCTTCTCTTTATTCTTGTGCTCGATTCATTAAGATCCTAGGCTGTATGGGTTCCCTTTCTTTAAACGTGTCATCTGGTTCCTTCCTGACAAAGACATCTATGTACGGAAAAGTACCGTCCTTTCATTTGTTGATTATAGATATGGAGGGACGTGATGAAAAGCGTCAATGCCGATTGCAAAGTCTTAGCCGTCGTGGAGATAGACAAGATGGCTGAAAGACTCAAGAAATGTAACAATCTCCTAGAAATGATCCAAAAGGGACTGAACGACTACCTAGAGAAGAAACGGTTATACTTCCCACGGTTCTTCTTCTTGTCTAACGACGAATTATTGGAAATCTTATCTGAAACTAAGGATCCCACACGGTAAGCCTTTTCGGAAGAAGTCTCAGGAATCTAATTGGTTTTATTTGCATATTTGAAGGGTACAACCTCATCTGAAGAAATGTTTCGAAGGCATAGCCAAATTAACGTTCACTGAAGACCTGGACGTGACACAGATGAGGTCTAGTGAAGGAGAAATCGTTCCACTGGTGGACGTCATCCAAACTGCTCTTGCCAGAGGCCAAGTAGAGAAATGGTTGGTCGAACTCGAAACCGACATGAAGAAATCGGTGCACAATATGGTGGCAGCGTCCATCATCGACTACCCGAAGGTTCCGCGAGAGCAGTGGGTGTTGAAGTGGCCAGGACAATGTATACAATCTGTCGGTTGCACTTTCTGGACGACAGAAGTGACGGCAGCGATTGTAGTGGGATTGGAGGAATTAAAGAAGTATTTGGTGAAGTCTAATTTACAGATTTCTAAAATAGTTGATTTGGTGAGGGGAAAATTGAATCTACAGAATCGTATAACTCTAGGTAATGCTCTGGTGATGTTAGGTACGTATGCATCAGGTGAGATTATATGATCTATTAAATCAGGTGCTTTGGTTGTGCTGGATGTTCATGCCAGGGATGTGTTATCGGGAATGATCACCGAGGAGGTTAAGAACGTGAACGACTTCAAGTGGTTGTGCCAACTTCGTTACTACTGGGAGGTAATATGAATGAAAGCAATAAAATACTGTTACAAAATAGTTTTCCACAGGGCAATCAAATGATCACTTCCATGATTAATTCCACTTTAAAATACGGATATGAGTATTTGGGGAATACCCCAAGGCTGGTGGTGACTCCATTGACTGACAGATGTTACAGAACGTTGTTTGGAGCTTTACATCTGCATTTAGGTAAGTTGAATCTGTGGTTTATTCAGTGCTGATAATTTTGGAAGAGTTTATAATTATAACGCGGAAATGTTTCGGAAGTAGCATGTTCTTGAATATTCATTATTTTTTTTTATAAAAAATTATACATGCATGTTCTGAGAAAAAGAATATGTGCCAATTGCGTTATTTTTTTCCTGTCAAAATACGGTGAGTGACAAAACAGGTGGCAGTCTTTAGTGAATTATTTTCTTTTCTAAAAGATGGATTAACAAAGTGAAAGAAAATGTGATGTAAAATAAAAGGTAGATTTGGGAAACAGCACAGACAACAAGAATGTGGAGAGACACGTAAAAGTGTTGAAATATCTTAAAAACAAGATGTGCACCGATAATATTGCAGGAAACAACGACTCTGCGGACTAACACCCCCACTAGAATTGAATTCTACTCCCAATATCTAGTAAACAACTAGGATCACTCGTCAGTCTAACATAGCAGATATTCGGCTGCGAATTATGCTGTTTATTATATATTGAGAGAATGAATGGTCGAGGAATTAGTTCACAGAGTAGTTTTTTCTCCATCGGTTTATAAATTGTGTCGTCTAGTATAGACCGATCGAAATAACTCATTTAGAAGAAAAAAAATGTTACCTGGACTTTATAGGCGGTAAAGGGGCATATAATAAACATAAAAAAAATAAATGCGTGAGCAGGGGTGGCGGAGGGTTGATTTGGGGGGTTGAAAAGTTGTGAAAAATTGTATCATTGGGATTTCTGGCGAAATTTGACGTCAAACAAAAAAGTATCCAATACAAAAGTTGTACATCATGCGAAAATCTACAACTTTTGTGGAAGTAATTTTTTAAGATAACCTCAACATTTCCGAGAAAAATTTGAAAACCGGAAAAAATGAATATCTCGGAAACTTCTTGATGTTTTTATCTAAAAAAATTTGTGGTTGTTTACGACACAGAAAGGTATACTTTCACCAAGTTTCGTCAAAATTAAATTATTTTTACGGAAATGAGAAATAAAAAACGAAAAATAAGAAAAAAACCTACTTTTCGCATTTTTCCCAGAAATCCCAATGATACAATTTTTCACAATTTTTCAACCCCGCAAATCAACCCTCCGCCACCCCTGCTCAGGCGTTTATTTTTTTTACGTTCATTATAGGCCCCTTTACCATTTCCACTTATAAAAGTCCAAGTGTAATTTGGTTGGACTAAGTAGCAACATAGGTGTTGCTTTCATAGTGCTTGGAAATAACAGGCTGCTCGCTGCCAGTTTGGCATTTTGAAGGCCTTGACATGCACAGCTGTAATCATTTCAGCAAAAATATTCCCCAGTACATGATTGATTTATCTCTTAATCCTAAACATAACTTTTATAGATGTTCAAGTATTTGTGTAGGTAATACAAATTAGTGTTCTGATGTAGCAATTTCATACAATTTTGTGCATTAAATTCCATTTAGAACGTTTTTCTTGACTATTTCCTGGACATAATTTTGGCAGTTGCCCCTTGGACTATTCCACATTTCAACTGAGAATCTTTTAGGTGGAGCTCCGGAAGGACCTGCGGGTACAGGAAAAACGGAAACGACGAAGGACTTAGCCAAAGCCGTCGCCAAACAGTGCGTCGTCTTCAACTGTTCCGACGGTTTAGACTACCTCGCCCTAGGCAAATTCTTTAAGGTTCATCCAATCTCTAGTGAGAAACAATTTTATGTTAACCTTTCGGGATAATTTCAGGGATTAGCTTCCTGCGGCGCCTGGTCATGTTTCGATGAGTTCAACCGTATAGACTTGGAGGTGCTCTCCGTCGTCGCCCAACAGATCCTGACTATCCAGAGAGGTATTAATTCCGGCAACGAGAAGCTCTTCTTCGAAGGCACCGAGCTGAAGCTGGATCCGACCTGCGCGGTGTTCATCACGATGAATCCCGGTTACGCGGGTAGATCGGAGTTGCCGGATAACCTGAAGGCCCTCTTCAGATCCGTCGCGATGATGGTTCCCGACTACGCTTTGATATCGGAAATAGAGTTGTACGCCTTCGGGTTCTTGACGGCGAAACCTCTGGCGATCAAAATCGTTGCTACGTATCGATTGTGCTCGGAGCAGTTGTCGTCGCAGTGTCACTATGATTATGGTAAGTGCTAGTACGTATGTCAATGCTGAAATCAGTATTTTTTTAACTTCATCATTTGGAGCGAAGGAATATCTTCGCCTTTCGCAAACTTTCGTGGTAGTTATTTCCAGGCTGGTTGCCACGTCATCGGTTTTGACTTAACGTTTCGAAATTGATCTCTTCTTTAGAGTTTTCTTACCCAGAAACTTAAAAATTTAATTGAAAAAAACTTCAAGCAAATGAATGTCTTTTCCTTCTTTATAAGGAAAATATTCTGTGGTAAAAATGTTTAAATAATGTATCGGTCGTATATTCAAAAGGCTGAATCTTTCTCTTTCTTTGACAGATTTGTGCTTGAAGTGTTTTTGAAATCCAAATAGTTTGAATCAAAAGATTTTGAAAGATATTTTTGTGTAAAGACAAACTTTCCCATTTATTTCGTTTTCGATTTTTGTCTTTATGAAAACGTTACTATTCCTTTCTTTTCTGGTTTTGTTGCTGAAACTTCACCCCTCATTGTAATCATTCTTAACTTTGCTTAGTTTGATATTTGCCCAGATACGTCTTATTCATTCATGATTTTGAAGTTTCTGGCTTCAACTCCATTTTTAACAGATAAAAAAATAAAAATGTAATTTTGATATAGCGACAATCTCCTAGTACTTATTCCTCCCTTAAAGTGAACGGAAAACAAGGGTATTTTTCCAAAGGCATTTCCTGACGGTTATGTCTTCCAAATGTTGAAAGTGAAACACAGTCCTTGATTCCTTCAAACTTGGTACAGTGCAGTTCTTTCATAGCAGTTACATTAAATAAAATTTTAATAAAAAACAAGTGGCGTCCAAATTAGAAAAAATCTGATGGTTTAGGCTCTCAAAATGGTTATTTGATGTTAAAGAAAATTTTCTTTCACAAATTTATATAGACCACTTCCAAAATAAGAGAATTTTTTTCTTAAATTTCTCTACAATTAATAAAAGTATGCACATTTGTACAAAACGGCGAGGATTATACTGATTTTCAGCTAATTTTTAAACTGATGTTCTTGTGGGATACAACTACTATGGAGATCCCAACTCCGACCAGAATTGAAATAAACCCATAATATCAAGTAAACACCTAGGATCATTTGTAAACCTAACCACCATACATATACACCGGTTTCGAGCTTATTAGTTTTTGTCTGTATGCTATAAATGTGAAAAATGACACTGATATAAATATAGAAGGTATGTTGTCCTACCTGTGGCATACTAATGAGAATCAATTGATAAGTTCGAAACTGGTACATTTCTGATGGTTCGGTGATCCTATGTGTATACTCGATATTGCAGCTACAATTCAATATTGGTCATTAGTNCATTGAGCCACGTATTCGCTCAAATATTCCTGGAGTCTCTCTAATTACCCTGCAAAAAATTTGTACAAAACTGCGAGGATTATACTGATTTTCAGCTAACTTTTAAACTGATGCTCTTGTGGGATACAACTATTATGGAGATCCCAACTCCGACCAGTATTGAAATAAACCCATAATATCAAATAAACACCTAGGATCATTTGTAAACCTAACCACCATACATATACACCGGTTTCGAACTTATTAGTTTTTGTCTGTATGTCTAATGTGAAAAATGACACTGATATAAATATAGAAGGTATGTTGAACTACCTGTGGCATACTAATGAGAATCAATTGATAAGTTCGAAACTGGTACATTTCTGATGGTTCGGTGATCCTATGTGTATACTCGATATTGCAGCTACAATTCAATATTGGTCATTAGTTCGCGGAGCAGTTGTTACGAGTAATATCATCAGTTAAAAGTTGTTTCGACTAATGGCGGCACAAGTCTTACTTGCACAGTAGCTGCAAAATAGTGTGTCTTTCTTGTCAGTATGGTCGCTTCAAGGCGTATGGCCGAATTGGCAAAGAGTGACCTGCTATTTCGTAGGTATTACGAAGTCAAGACTTGTGTCGCTTTTTTAAACTGATTTTTAAACTGATGATATTACCAGTAAGCATTAAATTACAATGCTGGTCGGGGCATTAGTCCGCAGAGAAGTTGTATCCCACAATATGAACAGTTTAAAACCGTTAATGTTCTGTCAATTTAAAAAATAAGTTTCTCTTCAACAAAGGACAGTTTCAATCTCTCTTTCTCGAATTCCTCACGATTCCGACGCTTATTATTGGTTAGTTTTTGCTTAAATTCTACAAGTGATTATCTTATTGAAAAGGATTTTCACTGTAAAAGGTTTAAAAAAAAATTAAAATTAAAATTATCTTTAATGGTTTTCGATTATGTAGGATATCCCAAATTGTACACGCTAAAGTTGACCTGGTGATGGAGCACTGCAAAATAAAAAAAAAGTTCATATAAATATAGGTTGTAGAACATTCAATTTCCGAGATACACAAAAAAATATAGGAATTTTTTGTCATAAATTAAATTTTAACTATAATTATAAACAGTATATAATTACAGGCGTTGAAACTTTTTCAGGCATAATAATATCATAAAAATTTAAAATTGCTATGTCAATGATTTCTTTAGCTTCTGATTTTGTATATAAAATTATATTTTTGACAGAAAATTCCTACAATTTTGTTCGTGAAACAAATAGTTTTGTACTTATTATCGACTTTCAAATATGGCGAATACTTATTTCAAATTAAAAAAATAACTATCCAAAAATGGCTCCTCTTTAGGAAAAAGTACTAGAAACACCAAACGGAATTAAATGCACTTATCCAATTTCCAAAATGTCAGTGGCGTTGAAATTCTGAGGTTCTTAGTGGCAGCATGGCATCTCCCAGTATCTCCGTCACTATTTAATTTTGCTCATAATTAGTCAAGCCATGACCCCCAATCTACACCAATATTTTAAGTAACATTTTAATGTCACGTTTTCTTTTTTAATTCCAACACTGTATCTCGAAATGAACCGTAGAAAAAAATTTCACCTGAAGGTTCATAGGCGACTTAGAAGAGGACTTTCTCTTGTTCGTCTGATTCTTTTGATGAGAGGCATCAGTCTAGTTTATCACAGCACTTCTGTTACACCTTATATAATTGTATTTTAGGAATGCGAGCTGTAAAATCAGTACTAAGAGCAGCAGGTGCTTTGAAGCTGCGTTATCCTGATGAGAAGGAAGACATCTTGGTGTTGAGATCCATCAAAGATGTCAATCTAGCCAAGTTTTTGGTCCACGACGTCCCATTGTTCCATGTAAATAAACACATATCTATCCTCAAAGCAATTTCTATATATATGTTTCTTCGTGCAGGGAATCACATCTGATTTGTTCCCCGGCGTGGTGTTGCCGGAACCCGACTACGTCATCCTGAACCAAGCGGTGGAAGATGCCTGCAAGGTGAGGAACGTCCAATGTACTCAGTTCTTCCTCGAAAAAATCCAGCAGTTGTACGAAATGATAGTGGTGAGGCACGGCCTGATGCTGGTAGGTTTTCCTTTCGCCGGGAAGACGACTTGCTACAGGGTGCTAGCCGATGCCTTGGCTCTTGTGGAGGAAAGGGTAGGAATCTGAACATGTTTTTCCGTTGGTCTTGTTTTATATCATGTAACATTGTAGGGCGGAATGGACGAGCACAGAGCTATTTACACAATCATGAATCCGAAGTCTATCACGATGGGGCAACTTTACGGCCAATTCGATCCGGTTTCGCATGAGTGGTCGGATGGGGTGCTCGCTGTTAGCTTTAGACAGTTTGCCATGTCCACTTCAGAAGACAGGTGAGAATAAGATGTTGGTGTGACTATGTTTGCAGAATGCCTTAAACTACACAAGCTGACAAAGAAAAGTTTTTGTCTTTTAGATCAGACCCGGTTTTTCCTATGTATCTTGATGTTATAAAAACGAATTTCATTCTGACGCAAGAGTTTTTCATCTTCAATCACTTTCAAATGCGCGATATTTCAGGTTTTCTGACATTTTTTGGGTAACATCATGACACTCAGTGAGGAGTCCATGAATAGCCTCCACTTTTAACGTCGAAATAGGACACTAACGTACCCTCTTCATCTGAAAAAAAATATTTCCGACAATATCTTTCTCTTGATCGATACACATAAGATTTGGTTCCCTCAGATAGAAGATTTTTCTTTTTTAGTTCTCTAGCTAAATATTCAGCTTAATCTGAGGATTGAGAATAAAATCATTCAATTCACTCTGATTTTGATGTTTCTTTCCATCCTACGTCTTCACTGTCGTGAAACTTCACTTTGATTATCGCGAAAAGCATGATGAATGATTTCACCAAGAGTTAATGGGAATGGAAAAAAGGAATCAGGTTTGTGTGTCAGTATGTTGAAAAAAAATAGGTGCAAAGGGAAAGAGAACCCACTATATATATTTTTTGAAGATAAAAGAGTTCGATATAGGCGAAAACGTTAATTAAAGGATAAATATCATTGAAACACCAGTTTTTTTAATTTAGTTGGCATTTTCTCGAATATGGTGGGTGCTCGTGGTAAACTGACTTCAGATTCAATTTCAGCTGGTCTGAAAATATGGGAGTAGGATTATGGAATCCAGTATATGGACCAGTGTCTTCCACTTGTTACAATCGTCAAAATAAGAGTTCGCTGTAAGCGAAAACGTTAATTAAATGATAAATATTCTTGAAACACAAGTTTTTTTAAAATTTAGTGGGCATATTCTCGAATGTGGTGGGTGCTCGTGCCAAACTGACTTCAGATTCAATTTCAGCGGGTCTGAAAATATTGGAATAGGATTATGGAATCCAGTATATGGACCAGTGTCTTCCACTTGCTACAATCCTCAAAATAAAAGAGTTCGCTGTAAGCGAAAACGTTAATTAAATGATAAATATTCTTGAAACACAAGTTTTTTTAAATTTAGTTGGCATTTTCTCGAATATGGTGGGTGCTCGTGCCAAACTGACTCCAGATTCAATTTCAGCGGGTCTGAAAATATGGGAGTAGGATTATGGAATCCAGTATATGGACCAGTGTCTTCCACTTGCTACAATCCTCAAAATAAAAGAGTTCGCTGTAAGCGAAAACGTTAATTAAATGATAAATATTCTTGAAACACAAGTTTTTTTTAATTTGGTCGACATTTTCTCAAATATGGTGGGTGCTCGTGCCAAACTGACTTCAGATTCAATTTCAGCGGGTCTGAAAATATTGGAATAGGATTATGGAATCCAGTATATGGACCAGTGTATTCCACTTCTTACAATCCTCAAGATAAAAGAATTCACTATAATCGAAAACGTTAATTAAAGGATAAATATTCTTGAAACACAAGTTTTTTTGAATTTAGTTGGCATTTTCTCGAATATGGTGGGTGCTCGTGCCAAACTGACTTCAGATTCAATTTCAGCGGGTCCGAAAATATGGGAGTAGTATTATGGAATCCAGTATATGGACCAGCGTCTTCCACTTGTTACAATCAGGCATATTGTCGTTTTTTGAGAATTTGGGGACTATTTTCTGAAAAATGATAGATACTGTCGTCATATTAACCTCAGCGTGTCCAGTGGGTCAAATATGTAGCAATAATAGGGTCTGATCAAAGGAACAGACCACTTTTCTTGTATGTGGCTGTGTATTTATTATATTTCATTTGTTAACACTTCCCACTTTTCATGAGCAAAATATTCATCTTTCTATTAACGTTTTTCGAAATCTTAAATAGGAAGTGGTTGATTTTCGACGGACCTGTCGACGCCGTATGGATCGAAAACATGAACACGGTGTTGGACGACAATAAGAAGTTGTGCTTGATGTCCGGAGAGATCATTCAACTCTCCAATACCACGAATTTAATATTCGAGCCTATGGATTTGGATGTGGCGTCTCCTGCCACGGTAACTATTTGTATAAAATCAAATTTTATCAATTTGTCTATTTGCATTTACTCGTCGAGCAACTCCGAAGGCAGCAAATTGCATACTTTTATTTCAGGTGTCGAGATGTGGAATGATCTATATGGAACCGGGATCTTTGGGATGGGAACCCCTATTGCAATCTTGGTTAAATACGTTACCTACATTTATAAACAACGATTTCTACAAAAACATGATTTACAATTTGTTCTTGAGGTTCTGCAGGCCGCTGCTGTGGCTAATTCGAAAGGGAGGTGTCAAGGTAAGCACAAAAATTATAATGAGAAATATTTGACAAATTAGAACCAGACTTCAATTCATATCCTCACAAATGTATACCAAACATACTCCTGGAAGCAAAGTTTTTAAATAATAATATTGTAACCATTTAACCAATTAACTCCCACCAATTAACTCACAATATCTAGTCTCAAACGTGAAATGCGACTGCTGATTTTAAAATCATGTATGCATACATATTTACACAGAGGAATAATAATAATAATATTATACTTGTTTGCAGGAAATTATATCCAGCTCGGATCACAACCTTCTAAAATCCGCGATGAACCTTTTCGATTGTTTCATGGACGATTTCTATGACGAGAAATTCAGAGAACAAGTTTCCGACCTCGATGTTAGGGCCCAGCTGGAGGGATCCTTCTTCTTCGCCTGCATCTGGTCGCTCGGAGCCACGATAGACATAGACAGCAGACCGAAGTTCAGCATGCTCTTCAGGGGTTTGCTGGAGAAGGAGTTTCCGGAAAAAGTGAAAGAGGCTTTGCACATTCCATTCGAGATCCATAAGCCGGAGAAGCCATATATCTTCTCGATTCCTATTGGGGAGACTGTTTTCGACTATCGTTTTATTAAAGAGGTAAAACAATGGGTTTGGTGGAGTTTTTTTAAATAAAATTATTGTTAATTCAAGGGCAAAGGCAAATGGAAATTGTGGTCTGATGAGCTTATGAATTCCCCTCCCATACCTAGGGATATTCCAGTTAATCAAATAATCGTCACTACCGTGGAAACCATCAGGAATATTGCTCTGATGCAGCTGTTGGTGCAGCACCAAAAGGCTATGATCATTATTGGGCCGACCGGTACAGGGAAATCAGTATATGTTACTGTAAGGAAATGTTTTGTAGTATTAATTTCACTAACAGTGAACTAACGTTTCTTTTGTTATTTTTAGGATTTCCTGTTGAAGAAAAACGATACCAGTACCTACATACCACTATTCATCAATTTCTCCGCACAAACAACCGCCAACCAAACTCAAGACATCATCATGTCCAAGTTAGATAAAAGAAGAAAAGGTAAGTCGCTTATTACATTAATTGTTTCAACTAAATTAGATTGTTAAAAAAAACATGATATCAATCTTTAGTCTCTGTTATAAATGAGTTCACAATTTCTGGCTTGGTTGCCTCGTCGTCAGTTTAGACTTCTTCAATTTTTGAAAGATATATCGCCATCTTCGTCGGAAGAAACTCTGAGACAGGTGATTAAGTCCCCTAACCGGTATTTATGTTTGCTGTATGTACTAGTTCACGTTCTGGTGCATGATTTGAAGTCACTTATCTGTTCTGTTCCGGTTCTGAATGTGTTGTCTAGTGGTTTCCAAATTCCAAGTAGTTCTAAGTCTCGATCTCGGTCGAAATTATTTTTCTGGATTTCTATTGTTTGTCTATAGAGTCTTGGCAAAATTCTTCTAGTATTTATTAAAATTTTGATATTACTTAGATCTGTCATCCAAGTGTTCTTTTTCGCAAAATATATGATCTCCGAATTTGGTTGTCGAAGGTACTTATCCTGGTTTTAAACCTGATGAAGATGAGAATCAAAATTCCTGTAGGTTGGCTTTCTGTAAACGCTGGGCACCTTTTTTTCTCAACAAGTAGATTCAGAAGTGGAAGGGAAACCGTTTCCTTCCATCTCTATAGACAAACTGATGTTGTGATATATTTCATTAATGTGTTTCAGAAATTTTTCTGTCATATGGTTGAATGATTTCCAGGCTGGTTGCCACGTCGTCGATTTACAACTCTTGACGTTTCGAGAGAGATATCGCTCTCTTCTTCAGAAGTTACTTTGACACTGGAGATCTACTAATGTTGTTACTATTTATATTTGATGTGGTCACTGATCCATAACGGTCCGGTGGGTGACCTCGTACGCCTTGTTGACGTTCCAGTGGGTTGCTTTCACGGATGACTCTCTTCCATATGCCTGGCAGATCCACGCCATCGTCCCTGTTGAAATTGTTCGGATTCTTGTAAATTTCTAAAAGCTGTTTTACATTGACAATTTATTGATCAATTAATTGATGAAGTCGCTTCATCAAGAAATTGGACAAGTGTAATGCACCAAATCAGCTGTCAAATAACTTCGTCAATTTATTCATCAAGTTCTTGACGAATTAGAGCATGTTCTAATTTTCGTCAATTTCTTCGTGAAGTTCGGAAGTACCAACCCAACAGATTTCCAGCCTCAGATCAGTAATGAGGTTATGTTATTAGAATATGTAAATAATTGTGTGGCGTCGTGCTAGTTTTGCATTGTTTTTACTGTTTTGTTATTTACAAAAACTAATATTTATATAATATGTGTCAGAACGGTACCGCGGTATCACTACAATTATGAGTGGAAAGGTGACATTTTTGAAATTTATTTGCTTCTTTGATTCATTGGTAGAACTGATTCATACGTCAAAAAACTTGACAAAGTCTATAGCAGTGTAAAACCACACTGTTTACCAATAAATTCGTGAATTAATTGTTGAAGAACTTCGTCAATTTAGTGATGAATAAATTGTCAATGTAAAACAGCTATAATGCTTCTCTGTATAGTCGGGTCCAAAATCTTCTCTCTCTCACCACCATGTTGGCTTCACTCAGATCCACTGTGTGTCACGTGTCCGCCCTATGCTCTGCTACTACCGATTTTTTCCAGTTGTTATTTCTGAGGTGACTTTTGTGTTCCTTTAACCTCGTGTTGATGTGCCTTCCTGTTTGTCCTATGTAGACCTTTCTGCAAGCGCAGGGAATAATGTACACACCGGGGCCCTGGAGCTAGTCGTTGTTGCAGGTATCTGGAAACGCTGCCGCCACCTTCTTTACAGTGCTGAATACTGTGTTGATATTCCTCTTCTTCAAAAGACGTCCGATTTTATCTGTACAGCCTTTCACATAAGGTAGATATGTCGTCGCTAAGTACTCCTGGTTCTCTATGGGCGTGTGTCTCCTCCTGATTCCATTCTCTCTCAGGGCCGTGCGTGTTCTAGTTTTTCGGCCAAGTGTCTTGGCTCGCTGATAATCCGTCATATGTCGTCAGAACTGACACCTTGGTTTTAGAGAAAACAGATTAACCATTTACAGCTGCCACGAAATCCTTTAAACTCTAACATCAATTTTCGCATGCTTTAGAGATAACTTGAATGATCAATAACTTGATCAAGATATACTATTTTTCCTTTCATTTCAGGCGTGTTTGGGCCTCCGGTAACGAAAAGATGCGTGATATTCGTAGACGACGTCAATATGCCTCTCAAAGAAATCTACGGTGCTCAGCCGCCGATTGAACTGTTGAGGCAATGGTTCGACCACGAGATGTGGTACGACCGAAAGGAGATCGTACCCATGAAACTAATAGACATCCAGGTAATAAAACACTACTGGGAAAAGGTTCATAGCAGAACTGTACCTATCCATTATACTATGGTACGTTTTAATTTTGTTTCAGTTCATGTGCGCTATGTGTCCACCAGGTGGCGGAGGCAACACTATCACTCCTAGGTTCTCTCGACACTTCAACCACGTCTGTATCGACGAATTCCAAGACAACACGCTGATCAACATTTTCAGCAAGATCATGCTGTGGCATTTAGATACAAGGTACGTCTTCTTCATGTTCCTCTAGGTCTTTCTTCTGAATCAACACATCAGTAAGATGCATTTCTAATCCCGTTTTCAAGAAATAAATTGCTTCCAGGTGATTTTAGCAACAGCAACTTGAAAAAGACTGATATTTATTTTTGTTTTTATATTTTTCACATGACATTTGTAATTTGATAGTTGATTTTAAGAGTACCATTCCTACGACTAGGTGAACATAAAGATAACTACAGTTACGTTACAACAGTTGGTTATTTTCAAGTTCGGCGAATAACAATGAACGAATTGTTTGTGAAATCGTTGCTGCATCTTTGACAATATACAGGGTGGTCCCGAGGTAATGGGCCAAAATTCATGGGTAGATTTCCGAAGTAAAGGTATTGCGATTTAGCCGAACTTACCTTAGTCCAAAAGTTGATAGTTAAAGAGATACAGGGTGTTAAATGTAAAATATTATTTCAGTTTTTTTAAATTTATTCCTTAAAAAATGCAAATATCTTCACAAAATTTTGGGGATTGGAGTTCTTTGAGTAGAGGAATTGAAATCTGTTCACATTTTGGTTAAAGTTCATAGAGGGCGCTAGCTGCAGTAGATTGAATGTGTTAAAAACGACATAACTTTTTTGTACTTTAAGGTATCTCATCTTTGGTAACAAATTCTTATTTTTCANAGCTAATGACAAGTATACCATTTTTTCACGAAAATAATGTAGGTTTAAGATTTTTTAAAAAAAGAAGCGTTAACGTTGTGGATAAAAAAATTATGCTCGTATTTACGTCATAAACACGGCGTATGTGGCGCCCTCTAGAAGATACATCGAAATAGATAACAAATTATGATTTCTCGTATACAGAAACATCTACCCCTAAATTTTCACGTTCATACACTCAAAAATATTATAATTATTCCGAAAATTCAATTTTTAATTTTTAACTTTGACACCCTGTATCTTTTTTGTTATCAGCATTTTATTAAGGCATGTTGGCTCCAATCGTAATATTTTAAAGTAAAAAATCTAGTATGTCTCTATGGACCATTACTTACGGACCACCCTGTAGACAAACTGATGTGATATATTTCATTAATGTGTTTCAGAAATTTTTCTGTCATATGGTTGAATGATTTCCAGGCTGGTTGCCACGTCGTCGATATACAACTCTTGACGTTTCGAGAGAGCTATTGCTCTCTTCTTCAAAAGTTACTCTGAAACTGGAGATCTGCTAATGTTGTTACTATTTATATTTGATGTGGTCACTGATCCATAACGGTCCGGTGGGTGACCATCGTACGCCTTGTTGACGTTCCAGTGGGTTGCTTTCACGGATGACTCTCTTCCATATGCCTGGCAGATCCACGCTACCGTACCTGTTGAAATTGTTCAGATTTTTGTAATGCTTCTCTGTATAGTACGGGGCCAAAATCTTCTCTCTCTCACCACCATGTTGGCTTCACTCAGATCCACTGTGTGTACCGTGTCCGCCCTATACTCTACTACTGCCGATGTCTCCCAGTTGTTATTTTTGAGGTGACTTTTGTGTTCCTTTGACCTCATGTTGATGTGCCTTCCTGTTTGTCGTATGTGGACCTTTCCGCGAGAGCAGGGAATACTGTACACACCAGGGCCCTGGAGCTGGTCGTTGTTGCAGGTATCTGGAAACGCTGCCGCCACCTTCTTTACAGTGCTGAATACTATGTTGATATTCCTCTTCTTCGAAAGGCGTCCGATTTTATCTGTACAACCTTTCATATAAGGTAGATACGTCGTCGCTAAGTACTCCTGGTTCTCTATGGGCGTGTGTCTCCTCCTGATTCCATTCCCTCTCAGGGCCGTGCGTAGGTGTTCTAGTTCCTGATCCTGATGATCCTTCATATTCCGTTAGAACTGACACCTTGGTTTTAGAGAAAACAGATTAACCATTTACAGCTGCCACGAAATCCTTTAAACTCTAACATCAATTTTCGCATGCTTTAGAGATAACTTGAATGATCAATAACTTGATCAAGATATACTATTTTTCCTTTCATTTCAGGCGTGTTTGGGCCTCCGGTAACGAAAAGATGCGTGATATTCGTAGACGACGTCAATATGCCTCTCAAAGAAATCTACGGTGCTCAGCCGCCGATTGAACTGTTGAGGCAATGGTTCGACCACGAGATGTGGTACGACCGAAAGGAGATCGTACCCATGAAACTAATAGACATCCAGGTAATAAAACACTACTGGGAAAAGGTTCATAGCAGAACTGTACCTATCCATTATACTATGGTACGTTTTAATTTTGTTTCAGTTCATGTGCGCTATGTGTCCACCAGGTGGCGGAGGCAACACTATCACTCCTAGGTTCTCTCGACACTTCAACCACGTCTGTATCGACGAATTCCAAGACAACACGCTGATCAACATTTTCAGCAAGATCATGCTGTGGCATTTAGATACAAGGTACGTCTTCTTCATGTTCCTCTAGGTCTTTCTTCTGAATCAACACATCAGTAAGATGCATTTCTAATCCCGTTTTCAAGAAATAAATTGCTTCCAGGTGATTTTAGCAACAGCAACTTGAAAAAGACTGATATTTATTTTTGTTTTTATATTTTTCACATGACATTTGTAATTTGATAGTTGATTTTAAGAGTACCATTCCTACGACTAGGTGAACATAAAGATAACTACAGTTACGTTACAACAGTTGGTTATTTTCAAGTTCGGCGAATAACAATGAACGAATTGTTTGTGAAATCGTTGCTGCATCTTTGACAATATACAGGGTGGTCCCGAGGTAATGGGCCAAAATTCATGGGTAGATTTCCCAAGTAAAGATATTGCGATTTAGCCGAACTTACCTTAGTCCNCAGGTGGCATGACATAACATTCCTATTATTTGATAAGCTTTAGATTATTCAGTTATTAAATGTTTGAAATTATTTGTCTTTACGGAAAACACTATTTAAAGAATATGGGGCCCTTTTAAGCACAATTTAGAACTTTATTAAGTCAAATATTTTTTAATTTTCAATAAAAATAAAAAACTAACCTTTTAATTTGGATAAGTCCGGATATAAGATGTTTCCATTCACACAAGCTATCGCTCAGATATTTACAACGTTTTTCCTACATTATTTTCACTGCATTTTCTTTACGAAATTGGCCCACTGCGTCCCGTTGAATCGCCCTAGTTAAAATGGCCGGAAAACTGCAAAGAAATTATTTCGTGAATAACTTGAAAAGTATTAGGAATTTCACAAACATGCAAAGGACCAAAGTTGTACAGCATAAAATTCTCTATAAAAACGGTGTGTATTATGTTTTTGAGAACTTTGAATTATGTTCCATATTTTAAATTTTTTATTGAGAAGATTATGGATGAAGATGAAATAATATGAAGAGACAAGAGGTTCCTAGAACACTGAGGATTTATTATAGCTGGATATTTTTTTTAATGTAATTCACAAAATATTCACTAGATCCACTGAGTTATACAGGGTGTCCCGTTCATGTTTCAAAAAAACTTGTGTGCGAGTTCCTCATGGGAAAATAATAGGGGTTGTTCATATAAAGTTTTTTTCTTAGACCCCCTGTTTTCGAGATACAGTGTGTTGAAGTTGTTACTTTCCAAATGGTTTTCCTTAATTATCTTTAAATCGGCTACAGATAAAAATGTCAAAATTTGTACACGANTTGGAGTTCGTTGAGTAGAGGAATTGAAATCTGTTCACATTTTGGTTAAAGTTCATAGAGGGCGCTAGCTGCAGTAGATTGAATGTGTTAAAAACGACATAACTTTTTTGTACTTTAAGGTATCTGATGTCTGGTATCAAATTCTTATTTTCCAACTTTTTTTGCACAAAAAAGGTATACTTTATTAAAGTAGCTATCTTGCACCGTTTTCGAGATATTTGGCTTTGAAACTTCCAATGCTGTTGCATTAAATTACAATTAATTACCTACAGGTATTATTAATTTAGGGGTAAAGTTTCTTAAGTAGGATTTGGACGAAAATAAAATAATTGACGTCTTCCACTTGTCTTATTATTAGCTTACAAATTAAATTGTATACTGGTATACATAAATGTGAGATAGAATGCCGAGGTTTTCGTTTTTGGAGTTATATGCAGTCAGTTTTTATGGAGAAACTATAAACACTTAAGAAAGAAGAACTTTAGTAGCAGGTTTTAAATGCTGCAGTCATTTTGCTTTAAGGATTTATACTTTAAAATAAGACAATCTTTTAATAAACGTGTTGATAAATGTTTTGAAGTTAGATGAGGACATTTTGAGCAATTATTGTCAAAAAGGCATATTTTTTACTAATGTTTACTATTTTACTGTTTATTACAATTTTTAATTCTAAATAAACCCTTGTTTTTGACATTTCTAAATTATTTTAATTATTTCAACTATTAGCATTAGAAGTTTCAAAGCCAAATATCACGGAAACGGTGCGAGACAGCTACTTTCATAAAGTCTACCTTATTTGTGTAAAAAAAGTTGGAAAATAAGAATTTGATACTAAAGATGAGATACCTTTAAGTACAAAAAAGTTAAGTCGTTTCCAACACCTTCAATCTACGGCAGCTGGCGCCCTCTATGAACTGTAACCAAAATGTGAACAAATTTCAATTCTCTATCCAAGATGTGTAGATATTTGCATTTATTAAGAAATAAATGGAAATAAACTAAAATAATATTTTACATTTAACACCCTGTATCTCTTTAACTATCAACTTTTGGACTAAGGTAAGTTCGGCTAATCCGCAACATTTTTGCTTCGGGAATTTACCCATGAATTTTGGCCCATTACCTCGGGACCACCCTGTATAGGATGTTGGAGTATTCCCTTAAGGTGGCCATATTCCTGGCCGAGAAATAGTGAAATTTCTGGCGTTTTTAGGTACTGAAATCTTTAAAAGTAAAACGTGTAGAACAAAAGTGAGCACAAAAATAAAATCTTTGATGTTTTGTTTATTCATTGTTACCATTTAAATTTACTCAAATAAAATAATAACTAAAAAAAAGCATTTATAAAACATGCGTTTGCTGTTATTCTAACCCCACATTTTAAGAATTATTTTCACGTACTTATAAATAAAAGTAAACAATTTTATATGTAGGACTAAGCAAGTAAATGTTATAAGAATATTTACATGTGGAATTATATATAAAAAA
>NW_019416264.1:1681117-1744555 GCF_000390285.2 Anoplophora glabripennis | reverse complement strand
CCCAATGGACCTTGTGGAAATAAATGGATTAGTCCATCAAATTGCTCATCAAAATTTAGCTGTGTATACCAAATTTCATTCATTTATCACAACGCGATTGAGAGATATTGCAAAAAAATGATTTCCATTCCTCCCTCTTAGGAATCCTTAGGAATGCCCTGTGCCCTTAGGAAGCATTTCCGGACCCATGTTCATATGAACTTTTTTACTTAGTTTTGATCATAGAATCGGCCTGTTCAGGGTTGGCAGCTAATTATGAGACACCCTGTATAACACTACAATATAGTCTGGTGAATGTGGAGTCCATTATGTGGCCCACCTGATACTTATTCAGTTAGTCTCAATACTTCACGAAAATATTACTTGATAAATGTACTTGTTTTGTTGAGTTCTACATCATCTTGAAAAGTACTCTACGTATATTAGCAACTTCTAAGTTGTACATTGTAGTTCCTACTAATGTAGGTATCATTATTATAACTTTTTAAAATTTCTAGCTCCGAAATTACATCGATATTCTTACCTTGATAGATACCGCTAATGAGATACTTATTTTAAATATTCTTTTACTGATGCCTACTCCAAAGCTTCACTGATCTCTAAAAACAGAGTTCGTGTATATTGGCAAAGAAATACATTATTAAAGCAACCTTCCTTTGTTTGCACTAAGATTTCCTCTTAATTATCTGTAGCCTGTTCGAGTCTCGGATTATTTTCCAAAGGGAAAATCCTGGCGAAAACCGCCGTAACTAATTGCGCCCCGCGCAATTTCCCGTCTTAAAAGAGAACCGACAAGTGGGATGCATCTGTTTATCTTTCTCATATTCCGCCGGATGCAGGTTTTTGAGATTAATAATGAATGGATGTTCCCCAGGGGCTTCTCCAAAGACTTTGATCCTTGCATCGAGCAAATTGTTCATGCCACGTTGGACATCTACAAGATGGCCAGGGCCAATTTGCTGCCGACTCCGACGAAGTCGCATTACCTCTTCAATCTGAGAGATTTCTCCAGGGTGATACAGGTAGGAGGTCTATTATTTTATAACAAAGAGCATTTCGCCCCAAAAGGATCTGCGGATATTTAAAAATGGAAGATGCATCGGGCTCATGGTTTCATTCCAGAGCGCTGAAATAGAGGAAATCAAGCAGTATTTATTTATGAGGATAGTTTTCAAATATCACCTAACTTGTTAGTAAACAGGGTCGCTGATGTGTAATGATAAACGGTCGATTATCTCCTAGTAGATAACTATTGAAAAATCATAGGATACAAACGTTTTAGGGTTTTTTAAAATCTATTATAATAAAGAAAAAATTAGCCATACAGGATCAATAAAGTTGCTTTTTCTTTAATGGAACACCCTATATATTATTCCATATTTCAATTCTTCTCGAAATTCTGAATAAAACTCATAAAGCACATCATGTACCTAAACTTAACCGTTTTCGAGATATCGAACATTGAAAATCACTTTCTTATAAATTATGCAAAAATATTTTAGGAGATAATCGACCGTTTCCATACATATCCCCTGGAATAACACAACTTTTAATCTTAATTTACAATGGTAAATTATGAAGGCTTTAAATATAGAAATGTAAGAAATTCGCTATTCATTAATTATTTACAATGAATTGATTTCATTTATACAGGATGTAAGAAGTTTGACTGCTATTACTTCAGCATGAGATAGAGTAATCATAAATGAACAAAAAACTTGTATATTACAGGGGCAATGTTAACAGTTTTCAAAATACAGCGAGTATTAATTTTGGGGAGTATCATCACAACGTGACAACAGCGCTTAACCTAATGTGGATGTAATGTGATGCACAGCACGTGTGCACGCGGCAGACTTGTCCTACGGAATTACAAAAATGTATTGTTGTGAAACATTTAGTAAATTTCAAGACAATTGTTTTCCAGTTTTTAAGTAAATAAAATAAAATGTATCGATTTTGTAGTACGAAGATAGTGTTGTGCTGAAATTTTAGTAATTATGAATCTCTTAAAACAGGAACTCTTAATCAAATTATGAATTTGAAAAATATGTAATTAAAGTACCCAAAGATTCACGTCGTCGTCAAAACAATCATACGTATTAAAAATAATTTAAGCACTTACCAAAAAGCCAAATTCAGTAATTTTTAAATGCACAAGTACAAAACAAACTACAACATATGCTCAAAATGCACGACACATTCGAATCTAATTTTCGCGCACTCGCTGGAAAATACCCGAATTTTTCCTTATTTGATGAGCAGCGGCAAAAACTCGTTCTCGCAAGTTTTCGATTGTTAAATTCCAGATATCAACTGAATTGCGTGTTGTTGGTTGTTGGACACCTTAGTACCTTGTATTAACCGCCGCGCCGTTGTCACATTGCTCGATACGAATTTTATCGAATTTTAAATTTATTACAACGCTAATTATTTTTTAGAATTAAGCATAAAGAAGTTCAAAAAAGTGATAAACATTGTATTTTATGGTATTCTATGCACGCAGTTATGTCAATATTCCTTAATTGATCGAACTTTTGTACATCAAGTTGGAGATTTTGATAATTTTTTNTATTCTATTGTCTGTTAAAATTATGGCAGTCAAACTTCTAACATCCTGTATAAAAAAACTGAGCATCTCATTCCAAAGATATATAGCAGTTCATGTCTTAACCAGGAAATCTTGCCAGGTGATAGAACATGTGATTTCAAGTAAAAAGTTTCACATGAACTTTCTAGATACAAGATGTTGAAAATAAAAAAGATTGAATACATTTTTTCCAATATCTACGAAATAATTTTTTCAATTTTCAATATACTTCACCTCAAAAAGGAAGCATTTTGCGACTCGCATTTACATGAAACCATTTGTTCTTATACGTGGTTAAATTTCTTTATTAAGGCATTTAGATACCAACAAAAAAATGAATGAAGTTTCCGGAAAACGTACAAGTAATTTACAATTTTTGTTGATGGAACTCATAATTGAGATAATTAGTTATATGTTGTACTTTTTAAAAAAATATATATTTTATTATCAGATTTCATATTTTTACTTTATTGGAAAGCTAATTCAAACAAATTCAAAAATTGTTTTTAAAAATGTTATCAAATAAAGTCAATCCTCGACACCAGAAATTAAATGTTGATATTGCGGGTCAGTAGGCTATATGAGAACATATTTTTTAGGTGAGCATTAGCAGCAGGTTAGTAAGTGGTACCTAATGGTTGATCAATTTCCGAGCTGATTACCTTCTTTGGAATACAACCAGAGCGAAAGTTTTTCAGTTATAGCAGTATTTACCGTAGTTAAGATCTTGATGAATTAGCTCAAATTGGCATGTTGTTGGTTAAACTGCCTAAGAAATATGTTTTTTGTTCCTTCAGAGGAAGCAGCAAAATCAAAAACATTACTAAACCTTTTATGTTTTATTTAAAAATAAATCACCTTAACTCATTTTTTCTTAGCTTTTATAACATCTGTTATATGTATATAACAATCAAGTTTCCTCCTAGGGCGTCCTATTGTCTGTACCTGAAGCCATGGAAGACATGGTGGCTATGAAACGACTATGGGTACATGAAGTCTTACGGGTATACTACGACCGTCTAGTAGACGATGCTGATAGGTCCTGGATTATTGAAGCACTCAGAGAGGTGGTTGCTGATAAGTTGGAGGAGGATCTCAATGATATGTTTAAGAGGTTGGGCACACTTCAATCTTCAACGGTAAGAAGAAAAATTGTATACACACGGTTGCTATTATTATTTTTCTCATTGATCTTGCAGTCGTAAATTATTCCAAACATCTATCACTACAGGTTCTACTCGTTCAATCCAACGTAATTTTTGTACTGTAATGGAGGCTTAGGTATATAGAAAAATCTATCCCTCGAATAGGATGTAAAATCAAGATACTGAAAATCCTCCATTGATTATTATTAATTCTATTTACATTTATGTCCCGTGTAGTATACTCCCCACTGTCGATTGTCAAAAAAATTGCGTTGTTGCTATACGGATATTTTTTTTTCCATGACATTTAAAATTTAAATCTCGGCTGTTACAAAATGACGTGCACGCCTTCAATCTGCATCTCTTCTACGATACGGTCACAAATTTCCCCTTTTCTCCTTTCACGCTATAGTTGAATCACCTCGGTAAAGATAGCAGCATTTGGTACCTGTCTAACCGGAAAACATTCTACATCCAAATAATCCTAATCTATTCTGTCTTCGCCGTAAATTATTACTAATTTCGCAGATTGGAGAGATGGAGTTAAGGAACCTTTTGTATTGCGACTTCGCTAATCCCAAGGCAGACCAAAGGCACTACATCGAGGTTTTAGATTTGGAGAACCTACGTGGTATTGTAGAGGGATATCTGGCTGAATTCAATAACATGACCAAGAAACCTATGAACTTGGTCCTGTTCAAGTAAGTATGGTCATGGAAATTTTGATATTTGACGCAATGGTATGAATTTTGGCCCGTGAATATATCAGATTTCGTTCCATTTCCATTTAGGTTCGCGATAGAGCACTTATCTAAGATCTGCAGGATAATAAAGCAGCCAAGGAGCCACGGCATGTGTGTAGGAGTGGGAGGCTCCGGCCGACAGTCCTTGACCCGTCTGGCCGCTCACATCTCCGAGTACGAGGTGTTCCAAGTGGAGATCACCAGACTTTACGGTGTCAACGAGTGGAGAGAAGACGTGAAGGCCATCCTGAGGAAGGCCAGTTCGTCCGACCAGCACGGTGTCTTCCTCTTCACCGACACCCAGATCAAGGAAGAAGCTTTCCTGGAAGACGTTAGCAACCTTATGAATTCAGGAGAGGTGCCAAACTTGTTTACGACCGAAGAGAAAATAGAGATCTGCGAGAAAATGAGACAGTTGGACAGGCAGAGGGATAAATCTCTTCAAACGGATGGCAGTCCTGCCGCGCTGTTTAATTTCTTCGTGCAGATAGTGAGGGAACAACTCCATCTCATCCTGGCGATGAGTCCCATTGGGGACAGTTTCAGGAATAGGATAAGGAAATTCCCGGCGCTGGTTAACTGCTGCACCATAGACTGGTTCCAGGTATCCAAATATTGGACTTTGAAGTTAAATTTTTTATTTTAAGTCTTTTTCAGTCATGGCCTGAAGATGCCTTATTGGCTGTAGCGGAACGGTTCTTGGGCGAGATCGAGCTGTCGGAAAGGGAAAGAACGGTGTGCATAGATATGTGTCAGATGTTTCATATGTCGACGCAAGAATTATCCGCTGAATATTACTTGAGGCTTAACCGACACAACTACGTCACGCCAACGTCGTACCTGGAGATGATTAACACTTTCAAGACCTTCTTAGATAAAAAAAGGAAGTAAGTAATTTAAAACATAATGAATATATGCAAGTTAGGATTTGTATGTAGGGTAGAACGTTGGAAATAGTTATTATTTCTTACTTAGCTAATTTGTGAATCCATACATTTTATTTCAGCTTTTCCCGACTATGCTCTAGTGAGTAGTGAGTAATGGTGAAACGCGAATAGGTCAGTGAGTGAGTGATGCCATGGAAATGTGCATCACTCAGAAGTGTTGTCAAAATTTCTTATCGTGTATTAAATAGTGGTGAAAGTGTAAAAAAGTGTAGAAGCGGCACATGTTGAAGAAAAAACTTGAAATTTACAATGATGTTAAATATGCGATCCGTAGGAAGATTCGCTGATTTTATTAAAAAAAAACTTTCAACATTAAAGAAAATTCAAATTGCAAGCGCAGAAGATTGGAAAATGAAGAATTTTCATCACCTAGAACGAAATCGAAAAACTATGCTAATAGAAAAGAATGTAATTGTAGTATGGCTGAGAGAGTATTGAAAAAAATATATAGAGACAAAATATTAATAAATAAGATTTCCAAGGTTTGGCGAGATTTAAATAACAACAGCACACGAGGAGCATTTAGAAGAATTTTTTACAGGAATGCGGATTTTTGGATAATGATTTTCGATTAGCTATGGACAGGAAATTTCCATGAGGTTATGGAATATTTAAAAATTGGTTTGCATCTACTTTGGCTTACATTGAACCTAGTGCAGTGATTGCCATGGATTATGTGCCTTACCGCAGTCAACGAATAGAAAAATTTCCAACAACTGCTTTCTGCATAGAATAATCGTGTTAAGCACGTACAAAAAGAACAATGAATGTGGTACCTCAATACAATTACAAGAGTTGACGTTATAATAAGAACAACAGTGACAGTGATAGGGTTGGTGACATTAGTGATTATTGATACTAATGCTTACAACGTTGTTGCTACTGTTTTGTCGGTGGTGCATCTCATTTTCTTGACGGTTGTACGTTTAGTACTTTAGTAGTTTTACTGATTTTTGGAACCCTCTAAAATGATACACCCATGGAATCGTGTTCCTTGCACGCTTTAACCATCTCACGGGTCTATTGAGAATAAGTTACTGCTTACCATTTTTGTCTAAAGTATACCTACACTTCCTGTTAACGAAAAAAAAAAAAAATTCGAAGGTTTTCAATATACGAGTATTTATCAATAGCATTTTCCACTTCATCATCAGACGAATACCTTTTTCGCCTGAGCTTCCTAGACATACCTAGAAGATATCGTTAACTGGGCTATTTTTTACAAAGCTTTGAATTGTTTTTCCACTTTTCTTACTATTACTTGTACCCTACCAATAAAACCTCATCTATAGTTTCAAACGATGGCTACTAATAATTTTTTAGAAGAATATTGAATTTTGAACTTTTCTGACACCGGAGAACAATTGTGGATACACTGCATCCATTTTTGTTTAGTGGGAGGATCTCACTGGTTCACATATGATAATTCGAAAAAAAAATATATTTATCACCTTCTAGAGCGTATTTTACCCTCGACAAGTGGTTTGGGAATTCTACAGTCTCTAATACCAGACCATTATGCAAAACAGTTTCAGGTGCATTAACTGCATTGGCATTAACATGCTTTCATTTGCGAATCTGACATCAATATTTATTAATTCGCTGCTACAATCATCAGATTTTCCAATCGGATTTTAAATTATCCTGTATCCTCTCTACCCCATTTAAGCTTGTTTGGCCAAAGTATATTTGGAAGTACGTTGGTTCTTCATGTCCATACACTTGTTTGCATTCATCATATACAGGGTGTCCTACTAAGGTCGGCGAGGTACGATATTAGGGAAAGTATAATCCCTACAATTTCGAAAAAGTTTTTATTTTGCTGGACTTCCAAGGCAACTTTTATTTTTGAAATGAATTTAGTAATATTCAAAGAAACTCGAAATGCACAAATAGATTTTTTAAATATAAATAAGAGCACATTAATGTTAGAAAAAACTCAAATTTTTTCAAAGAACCCCGCACAAAACATATGGAAATTGAACATCGGTCAATTTTTATGAAATTTCGTATTTTGATAGTCTTCGTCATGCTGATCAAAAGTCTCAATGGGTACGAAGCCCCACAACCCCTTCCAACCCCCCAAAACCACCCCCCAAATATCAGGGTAATGAAGTTGACAGATTACAGGTCAATTGGCTTACCGTAATATTTCACTATTGTACCTGCAACCACCGAGCCCTGCAACCCACACCAACCCCCCACAGGTCAGGGGGATGCACTTGACAGATTATCGGTCAATAAAACTACCGAAATATTTTACTATTACAGTCGAACATACAGCCACCCATACTGTAAGTAGGCTGAAGACTACCATCTCCAAAACACTTAACCCCCCATCCCTCTCCCTCCCCACCAACTAACAAAGCCTGTCATGTGACTCTTCCCTGCTTACTGGTTGTGTAACTGTTTAATCGTGAATTCCATCTCACAGCCACCTAAACGATCACTACTCTATACTCTCCGACGCCGACCCCCGACAATTAAAACATCCACCCCCAACCCAAATCCCACGGTTGGGGTCGGACCAACCCCAGTTCTTATCGAAGCCTGACATCACCTATCCCTGCTTACGGCTTATGAAACCGTTCAATATTGAACTCCATCCTACACCCATCTTATTGTTTAATACCCTTTAACTCACAAGAAGTACCTGCCATAAGATTTTTTGCTGTTTGTGGGATGTGAAACCCTGGCTGTAGGTTCGAATATTTCGGTAGATTTATTGACCGATAATCTGTCAAGTGCATCCCCTTGACCTTTGGGGGTCGGTTTTGGGGCGTTGGTGGGGGTTGCAGGGTTCGGTCCCCTTTGATAGTCTAAAGTCTAGTTATGGTGGGTTCGACCACAGTAGTGAAATATTACGGTAAGCCAATTGACCTGTAATATGTCAAGTTCATTACCCTGATCTTTGGGGGTGGTTTTGGGGGGTTGGAAGGGGTTGTAGGGCTTCGTGCCCATTGAGACTTTTGATCAGCATGACGAGGACTATTAAAATACGAAGTTTCATAAAAATTGACCGGTGTTCAATTTCCATATGTCTTGTGCGGGGTTCTTTGACATATGAAGTATCAAAAAGTCGAAGATAAAAAATTATGGTTCAAAATGTCCGTGTACAAGTCCCTCTTAAGATGTTTATGACTACAATTAAAAATTCATATTCGCACTAGCAGGTTGAACATCAGAAAGTTAATGATTTGAAGAAATTAAATGCAAGACGCCATATTTAAACTATAGTTGTACCGAATGACTTCAGATATGGTATTTTAGAATCAGTTTGACGTCTTCTATCTTCCCCAAACTACGTACAGTTACTAGCCGAACGCCATGTATATTTATTATTTAACAATTTAGTGAAGTACTCGTGGGGAAAAAGAGATACGAGGTGGGTCTGGAGAAATTGGACAGCGCCGAGTCGCAGGTTTCCATCATGCAGAACGCCCTGGAAGCTTTGCAGCCGCAGCTGGTGGTCGCCGCCGCCGCGGTGGAAAAAACGATGAAGATCGTCCAGGCTGAATCGGAGGAAGCCGCCGCCGTGGAAAAGACTGTCATGGAGGACGAAGAGGTGGCTAATGAGCAGGCCAAGGCTGCTCAGGCGATAAAGGATGAATGCGACGCCGATCTGGCCGAGGCCATGCCGATTTTGAACGCTGCCTTGGCGGCTTTGAACACCCTGACGCCTGCGGATATAACCATCGTGAAAACCATGAAGAATCCGCCCAAGGGCGTGAAGCTGGTTATGGAGGCAGTTTGTATTATAAAGGTAAATATATCCTTTATTCGTTCACAGTTCATTTTAAAACAAATTAATCTGATATTGGTATAAAAGTGGCAAGTAGTCCGACACGGCAAGGGACCCATTCCCTACCATAAGTCTAAAATTTCTAGAAAAAATTGGGGAAAGAAAATTAGAAAAAAATAAGAGCATGGAACATTTGTTACAATCTAGACACTTACTTATTTCAACAGAAATGTTACAGCACTTTCTCTTTAGAAGAAGATGCATACTTTGAACAGATTCAGGATAATCAAAAGCATGTTGCTCTGGAATCGGAAGATTCAGAAGCACTAGATATGAACTCGGATGGCTCAAAGTCAAACATGGACATTTACAAAATAATGTTTCTTTTTTGAGTTCAGTTTTCTGAGTTGGTTTTTGTTGAAATTTGATTAAAACTCACTTTAAATGTTGTTTTTTCAGGTTATAGAGATCTGATATTTTGTTCCCCCTTCATTTTTGGCAAAAAATATATATTTTTTAATTATTTATATTCAATAACTAATCGATTCCACCCCAAATAGGCCTTCGCCCCTCCTTCCTAGTCAGGATCAAGGCCGGTCAGATTGACAAAAAGTGGATTAAATCAAAGGATCTCGGAGTTTAGGTTTCTTGGGTCGCTGAATCCGAATCGAAGGTTAGCTTGTCTGTATCAAGCCATTTTAAGGTTGTTTCAAGGTAAATTCAAGATCAAATTGAGAAAGAGCCGAGCAATCAAGTCCGACCACATGTTATACAGGATTTTGGGGTCGCTGAGTTCGAATCCAAGGTCATTTCAAGGTCATGTTGAGAAAAGCCAAGCATTTAAGTCTAACTACCTGTTATTTGTGTATAGCGCGTATTTGGTGTTGCTGAGTTCAAATCTGAGCTCAGTTTATCTGTGTCAGGTCATTTGAAGGCCATTTTAAGGTTATTTGAAAGTTAATTTATGGAATAAACCCTGGGATCAATTATAGCATAGTCGCCTAGTCCGAATCCGAGGTCCATTTATATAAAGGTTCAAGTTTATTCCAAGGTTGATTTGAGAAAGAGGACTTCTGGTAGGGTCAGTGAGAGATGATTTCGACCCCTCTGCTTTCGACCGAAGCTAAAATTGTTTATTCTAAATATAGGTTTTTAAAATCATTCAAATTTAAACAGAGCTACGCAAGGTTTAGACAAGTTTATCTGAAAGAGTAAGTGAGCGGATTTTTTATCTCGAAAACTACTTATTTGACACAACAATGACCTGTACAAAGGTTGTAGGATTTCGCATGGGTTCCACATCAGTGATGTCTTGACCTAAAACTGGGCCAATTCTCCTTACCTTCGGGTTACATTAAGCTAATCGACACAAGTTAAGTAGTGGAGGACTAAATCGTTATATAACTATTACCACTAGCAGTGCCTAATTTACACTTGTGGGGGCCTGTAGGCTGAAAATTGGTGGGGGCCTATTCTAGAAAAAAATATCCTTTTTGGTAGGCCCTTCCTAAAAAAATATTCTTATTGTATATGCTTTCTCCCTCTAGTGGCAGCCCTTAAAATCATATCTTAATGGATAGAATTCAAAATTTAAGAATAAAAAATTATATTTTTCAGAATAATTTTTCTTTTTATAAAAAAAAAAAAATTGTTAACATGGTGATGGCCCCTAATTGGTGGGGGCCTGTAGGCTGCAGTCTACACTAGCCTATAGGTAAATCAGGCACTGACCTTCAGCATTAGCGTTATTCAATGTGCAGTACGAGGAGGTTGCACCTTTAAATAACCCTCAAATGACCTGATGCAGACAAACTGACCTCCGATTCAAACTCAGCTATCCCAAAAACCTATATAACTCGCGGTTAGATTTAATTGCTCGGTTTTTTCAATTTGCCATTGAAATGACCTTAAGATGACCTTTAAATGAACTGATACAGACAAACTAACCTCGGATTCTAACCCAGAAACCCCAAAATCGTGTATAACAGGTGGTTGGACTTGATTTCTCGTTTTTTTCTCAATTTGACCTCGAAATGACCTTGAAACAACCTTAAAATGGTGTGTGATACAGACAAACTAACTTCTGGTTCGGAATCTTTTTCCAACGTTTAATATGCACAGGGTGTCGCCAGATGGTTTCAACCTTTGATGTCAACAAACAAATTTTGAGCTGGAATAAATAAATACAATAAAGAACAAATTAGGAGGAATTGAGAAACTACCTTGCTTGGTTAAAAAATAATTTAAAATATACTTTCATATAAAAAATTAAGTGTGAGGGACAAAAAAATATATTGTTTGTNCGATATAGCGCTTTGACAGATGACGTTTAAGTTCATTTGCTATACGCTACGCCCTACGTCCAAATTTTCAGAACCAACTTGACCACGTTTTTATTTGAACGCTCGTTATTTATATCCAATAAATAATCGATTCCACCTCAAACAGGGCCTCTGTAGTGATTGTCTTACTACCTGTAGTTATATCTTATTTGTAGTGATTGTCTTACTACCTGTAGTTATATATTATTACCTAGCTTTGTATATAATATTTAGTTATTTGGATCTAATTAGCTAGGGTCTGGTAGTTAGGGAAAGGTATTGACAAACAAAATATAACTTTGTATGACCAGAAGAAAATAAAACATAAAATATTTTGAGGCCTCATATTTTGCAAATTAATTTACAGGTATATCAACAAGAACTTAAAACATACTATTTATGTTGTGCTAACCGTACATCGGCAACATAGCCTCCCCTATCCTTCTTAGTGAGGATCAAGGTCAATTAGAGGTCAGATTGAGAAAAAATGCATTAAATCAAAGGACCTCGGAGTTTAGGTTTTTTGGATGAGTCCGCCATTTTAAGGTTGTTTCAAGGTAATCACATTGAGAAAAAGCCGAGCAATCAAGTCCGACCACATGTTATACAGGATTTTGGGGTCGCTGAGTTCGAATCCGAGGTCAGTTTGTTTGTATCAGGTTATATGAAGGTCGTCTCAAAGTCATTTCAAGGTCAAGTTGAGAAAAGCCAAGCAATTAAGTCTAACCGCCTGTTATACACGTATTTGGTGTTGCTGAGTTCAAATCTGAGGTCAGTTTGTCTGTCAGGTCATTTGAAGGCCATTTTAAAGTCATTTGAAAGCTAATTATGGAATAAACCCTGGAATCAATTATCGTCCTTATATAATAACTACTTATTTAACACAAAACTGACCTGTACAAAGGTTGTAGGATTTCGCATGGGTTCCACATCGGTAATCTCTTGACCTAAAACTTGGCCAATCCTCCTTACCTTCTGTTCGCGTTAAGCTAATCGGCATAAATCAAGTAGTGGAGGACTAAATCGTCATATAAATATTACCTTCGGCACTAGCTTTATCCAATGTGCACCACGAGGAGGTTGCACCTTGAAATAACCCTCAAATGACTTGATGCAGACAAACTGACTTCGGATTTAAACTCAGCTATCCCAAAGACCTATATAACAGGCGGTTAGACTTAATTGCTCGGTTTTTTCAATTTGCCATTGAAATAACCTTAAGATGACCTTTAAATGACCTGATACAGACAAACTAACCTCGGATTCTAACCAAGCAACCCCAAAATCGTGTATAACAGGTGATTTTTTTCTCAATTTGACCTCGAAATGACCTTGAAACAACCTTAAAATGGCGTGTGATACGGTTTCAACCTTTGATGTCAACAAACAATTTTTGAGCTGGAATAAATAAATACAATAAAGAACAAATTAGGAGGAATTGGGAAACTACCTTGCTTGGTTAAAAAATAATTTAAAATATACTTTTATATAAAAAATTAAGTGTGAGGGACAAAAAAATATATTCTTTGTAAGTGCCTTTTTCCTATCCAGTGTCAAAAAAATTCAATAGGAAAGGAACTAAGAATTACGTTTTATTGCCATATTCCAAATTTTAAAGTAATTTTTTTAATTTTTGCCTCTTGTGTAGGTCCCTTTTTGCATATATTTGCAGTTTAGAATTAAAATGTATGTTTATGTCGTATATTTGATGGCAATCATTTTTAATTTTGCAATTTAAAATAAAAAAATAAATAATAAAAAAAGTAGGTATCTTCGAGCGTCTTCAAAGTTGGTAGGTATATGGGATAAACTTTATATGAAAAATGGCATTTTGTTTGAACAGAAATTTTTTTTTGCTACTGAGAAGGCCTAGTATNTTCACCATAAGTTAAAACGATATCCATCAACTCCGAGTTGCTATACAAGCACGCCATTTTTGACACTAACCACTAAAAAATTATTGTAAGCACTATCGCAACGACGATTGTAAAATGGATTTCAGTATTCGGAGTTGCTGAAGCCAGGTGGCTCTCCAAGCGTATTGCGATTGACGCTAGAGACTACAGTTGTTCAGCAATGTAATGCTTGAAAGTACTACAAAGTAAGGATTTTACAAACATTTTTTTACGATATTGACTTCTTTTCTCATGCCGCATCTATTCGCAAATTTTTTTGGATAATTATAAAACTATTTACTATTTTTAATAATTCATTATAAAGGACATCTTGTACATGCTGAGGGCTAACTTAAAACTTTGTTTCTAAATTTTACATCTGTCAATACGGTACGTCATGATTTCATCACTTTAGTGTTGTAGGAATTCCAACGAATCAAACAAAAAGAAGGGACCCTAAACATTGAAAATCCGACACTGGTCTAATGTCGGTTGGGATACAAGTTTTTCGTTAAACAGTTTAAAATGTTGGTAGATGATGTTTGTAATCAAACGAGTGTAAATTCTTGAAATAATTTTATATTTTATTCTCATGTTGAAAAATTAATATCAGATTGACGTATATTCCGATTTTTCTAAAACATTCAATCGGCTTGATCCCAATTTATCGCAATGGTATTTAGAATATAATGTGTAAAATATTCAATTGGAGACACTGCAACGGAGATATCAAAGACGATACATTTCATTAGTTTATCGTCCTCGTGGTACACCTCAAGAATTATTGCTTTCTTGGTTTAATTTTGACAGTCTTCCTAGCAGGCTAATTCGCCTGCTCTTTTCAATCGTATTTCTTTTTAAAATTATCAATAATAAATTAAATACAGATTCATCGCTTTCAAAGATTTAATATATTCGTAGACTTAATTCAAGGATGTACTCATAAAATTATATAATCACAAATCAAAATTGCAGTCAGCTTCGTGTTTCTTTTTTTATAACTTCCTAACATGGACACTGCATAATACCAACTGTGATTTGTTTGTACCATCTTCAGTTGTAACAGTACAACAATTTTCTCTAAGCAAAATTATATTTTTAAGGACATAAAACCGGACAAAGTACCAGCCCCTAGCGGGATCGGAACGGTTGAGGACTACTGGGGACCATCGAAAAAGGTGCTGGGCGACATGAAATTCTTGGAGAACTTGATCAATTTCGATAAAGACAACATACCAGTCCGCGTCATGGACAAACTCAAACATCAGATATTAAATGACGAAAATTTCGACCCGGATAAAGTCAAAACTGCATCAACAGCTGCAGAAGGTAAGACAAAACTCTTTCTTAATACAAGAACCCACTACCGTTTCACTTACAGGTTTGTGCAAGTGGGTCATCGCCATCTCTAAATACGACAAGGTGGCTAAAGTGGTGGCGCCGAAAAAGGCGGCCCTGGCGGTGGCCGAGAATTCTTTCCAGACAGCCATGGCGGCATTGGAAATTAAGAGAGCCATGTTACGCGAGGCTAGAGAGAAGGTGGCCAAGTTGGTGGAGGCACTGGACGCTGAGAAGGGTAAATTCGAGAAGCTAACGAACGATGTGAACCTGTGCCAGCTGAAGCTCCAGAGAGCGGAAGAACTGATCGGTGGATTAGGAGGCGAGAAGACTAGGTGGAAGAGTATGGCTAAAGAGCTGGGAGAAAAATATTATTTACTGACAGGTACTATTGTTGTCAATAAATTTAAAGGGATGTTATTATAAAAAAGTACCTCGACGCTGGGGAAAGGGTAGCAACATAATCGATCAAATCACATTATATTGGGATAGCTCTAATGAAACAACAAACTGCGGTTGTAATACGAAAAGTGACAGAGAAGAGAAATATCTTAAATGAAAAATTTTTTTAGCTCAACTTTTTTTGTATTTCTTTAGGAGATATATTGGTTGCTGCTGGTGTAGTAGCTTACCTAGGACCGTTTACCATGAAATTCAGACAACAGCAGGTGGAGCAATGGATATCGTCGCTGACTGGGTTCCAAATCCATTGCACCAAAGACTTCCAACTGACAGCCGTCCTTGGAGAACCCGTAGTGATCCGGCAGTGGAACATCTACGGTCTTCCTACGGACAGCTTCAGCGTGGACAACGGCATTATTATATCGTGAGTGTTTGAATTGTCAGTGTTGCGAGAAACAACTATTCCGAGAACTACATACCCCTACCGGCATTGAATTATACTCGCAACACCTAGTGCCACAGCTAGGGTCGTTTGTCACCAGTTTAACCCACCAGGCACAGACCGGTTTCGGACTTATTAGTCCTCATCAGTGTGTCATAGGTGAGACAAGCGACGAACGAACCAGCTGTTTTGCGTCGTATCGTCACGACAAGGCAATACATTGTACGCGGTAGTTGTTAGTCAGCACGACAGATGGAGCCATTTGCGCTCCTGCGTACAATATATCGTGGGTGTGTTCATCTGTTATTAATTAGTTTAACTTTTTATTTATTTCCATAGGAATGCCAGGAGGTACGCTCTTATGATTGATCCCCAGGGACAGGCGAATAAGTGGATAAAAAACATGGAGAAGTCGAACAATTTGGCCATAATAAGACTTAACCAGGCCGACTACGTTCGAATACTTGAGAACGCCATTCAGTTTGGTCAACCGGTAAGTGCGGGATATGTAATAATTGTTATTACGTTTTGGTTTGCTTTAGGTCCTCTTGGAGAACGTTGGTGAAGAACTGGACCCTATTCTGGAACCGGTTTTGGCACAGCAGATTTTCAAACAGGGCGGCGCCATGTGTTTGAAACTGGGAGATTCCGTGGTTGAGTATAACTCAGATTTTAAGTAAGTGTGTTGATATTTTTTGACCTTTTTCTGTTAGAACCACTGATGTAATTCGAAAATGTACTTGTTCATATGGTTTTACATTCCATTACATTCATTAGTATTCCATTGACTATTATTTGTGAGTCACTCCAATTTGCTTCTGATTTACTCCCATGGGGCGTTGTGTAATTTAGCTGTTTCCACTATTCTTTTCACTTGTTCTCTCTAATCTGCTACACCCAATCTACTTATATCTTCCTTAACTTGTTCTTTTCATCTCATTTTTCTCTTTTTTATTTCCAAACGGCTTCATTCTGTCAATCTTCTAATAACTTAATTACTCTACCTCCTATTCACGTGTTTATTGTGGTTATAATTACTTCCTTCAAAACATTTTACAATTCATTATTGTACATTTTTTTTATTTATTTTTATTGAACCCTAAATTATTCTAATAATATCCATCGCGCGAAGATTCACTGTCTCCCTTCATAGTCCTTCTATTGAACTTACTGTGATGACTTCTCCTAATGCTATTGAGGGTTGCTTTCGTTGTACAGTAAAAATAAAACGCTCTCTCAACGGTAAAAATAAAGTATTTTTAATAAAAGCTAAGTTTGTGGAAAAGACGTGTTGTTGGTTTGAGTGTTTGCTAGAGAGTCTCTCTTGGTGTGGAGTCGCTCGCAGAAGCACCTGATCCTTGGCGCCAATCTGCCCTCGACCTTTTTTGGAACCCTGTTGCGTCCCTGACGGCGTCAGGAAGGCATTATTGACGTTGTACTTAAAAATGAGTCACTGGCGACATGTGTACCCACACTATGTTAAATAATGTTAGGTACAGATAGTTCATCTCCTTGTCTTACCCCTTTATTTATTTCAAATTTTTTTTTCTAAAATCTTCTGAGGTTATATCTTCTGCTTTTGGTTCATTGTCATTTTCGTGAATCTAATTTATTTGATAATCAATCATGAGACATGCATTCTACATTCCAATTGCTAATGGGGTTAAATATGAAATAGGACATATTTATCTGTTAATTTCAATCGATAAGAGAAAACTTTTTTTTTTTTTCAGGTTGTACATAACAACAAAATTAAGAAATCCACATTACCTACCCGAGGTTGCCGTGAAGGTAACCCTAGTCAATTTTATGATTACCAGCGTAGGACTCCAAGACCAACTGTTAGGAATAACGGTGGCCAAAGAACGGCCGGACTTGGAGGCAGAGAAGAACGCTCTAATTCTGCAAGGAGCAGAAAATAAACGGTGACATAACGAAATAACAAAACGTTGCCATATTACTGATTCTTACCCTTAGGGCGCTGAAGGAGATCGAGGATAAGATCCTGGAGGTTCTGAGTTCCTCACAAGGCAACATCTTGGAGGACGAAACAGCTGTTCAGATCCTGAGCTCTTCCAAAACCTTGTCGAACGAGATCGCCGCCAAGCAAGCTGTGGCCGAGGTGACGGAAAAGCAGATAGACAAGGCCAGGATGGAATACACGCCCATAGCTGTGCATTCCACGATTTTATTCTTCACGATAGGTAATGGGCAGTCTTTGAGAGCGTGGTTCGTTGAAAGGTGTTTTCCGTTTCAGCTGACCTGGCGAATATCGATCCTATGTACCAATACTCCTTGGTATGGTTCATGAACTTGTTCAAATCAGCCATAGACAACACCGAGAAGATTGAAGACGTGGCGTTCCGCCTGAAGGATCTGGAAAGATATTTCACCTACTCCCTGTACGTCAACATTTGTCGCAGTTTGTTTGAGAAGGTAAGAGGTGAGGACATTTCTTGAGTATGTCACTGATTGGTTACATCGCAGGATAAATTGCTGTTCTCGCTTTTGCTGACTATAAACCTGATGAAGAGTCGTGACGAGGTCGACTTTGCGGAATGGATGTTCCTGCTGACCGGAGGTGTAGGTTTGGACAATCCGAACGTAAATCCCTCGGACTGGCTTGTGCCGAGGTCCTGGGACGAGTTCTGTCGTTTGAATGATCTACCAGCGTTCAAGTAAGTCAATATTTATACTTTATTTCATCGTGAAGTGTTTTGGCGCTTTGATGGCGTTGGTCTATACAATTCTACTGGCCAGTGTTTGTTTTTAATTCTAGTTTTATTACTGATCTTTATTATTGTTGCAAACACAGATTTTTATTAATATTATTATATATAACTACATATATATACCTATATATAACTAAACGTAAAAATAAACAAAATAAGAGAAAACAATTTGGAAGAAATATACTTGGACTATGAATGTGACAAGGAACAGAGGAAATAAGCAAGAAATATGAACAACAAAGAAGAAAAACAAAATTACTATGAAAGGGTAGATAAAATTTTACGAAAATGCATTAGAGCAAAAGGAAGAAAGTTAATTAATAGAAATAAAGAGATTCCAAACCTCTACAAAGGAGAGTTAAGAGTGAAAGAATATTAACCCTAACAAAACTGTTATAAAGATAAAGACCGAAAAATAATTTTTGGGGAAGAAGAAATACTGGACAGATGAAAAGAATATTTTGATCAACTGTTGAACGCAGACGAATAAAGCGAATTAAGGGCATAGAACTAATGTAAAAGAAAAAAAATGAGGTGCCAGTTCTCAGCAAAGAGAAATACTAAAGAAATATTTTCAACACTGAAAAATGACGGGACTCCAAGAACGCCACCAACAACAACAGTTAATACCATAACATCTTGGAAAGTAAGTACTGCCAAAGGAATGGAGAGAAGCAATAATCTGTTCAGTGCATAAAAATGGAGGATCAGAACTGCAACTCTGTTAAACAGAACTCTGTTAAATGTAGTATGTAAGATACTGGCAAAGTATACCTATAAAGGATAAATTGATATAGAAAATAAACGATCACAAAGGGGAATACCAGCATGGTAAAAAAAGAAGGTAAAAATACATTAGAAACTTTCACGCTAAGAGAAATATAGTGTGAAAACTTTGAATATGGAAAACCAACTTTACTTTTATTCATAGATTACCAGCACAAGGTAAAGAGGAAAGAACTATCTAAGGTGTTGGAAGAACTAGGAATTAGCAAAAAGATACGAAACGTGGTAATGTTAGCGTTGAAGAGGATAGAAAAGTAGTACGAGATGCATGAACAAATCAAGTCTCATATATTACAAAAAATATTTATGTCTGCTTTGGGTGCCAGGGCACAAAGGCATTTATGGGAACGAGAAAGCGGATGAACTTGTTAGGAAGGGATCCGAGACAGAGTTCACTGACCCGGAGCCCTTCTGTGGTACATCTCCCAGTGTGGTCAGATGGACTCTGGGCAAATGGACCGGAGCTCATGGAGTATCCTTCGAAGGAAATAGCAAACGATTTACTGAGCTTGAATAAAATCCGGCTCAGGAGAGTGACGGGACTCATAACGGGACACTGTCACTTTAGGAAACATCTACTTACTTGTAGACAGTCCGGTCTGCCGAGGATGTGACTCGGCGGATGAAACTTCTCTGCATATCCTGGGCGAGTGCCCGGGATTTGCACGTAGTAGAATGACGCTTCTGCGGAGACCTTATTTGGAATCCAAGGAACTGAGAGAAGTGTCAGCAAGGAAGCTTTTGGACTTTGTCAAAAGGACAAAACTACTTGCTAAATAGGACTAGTAGTGGGACGCACAATAGGCCTAATTAGGCCGCGGTGCTTTATTAGGACCAGTCACTAGCAAAGCGGAAGAACAATGTCTGCTTTTGTGGATGTTCTTATAGTACCTACCAGCTAGAAGTAAAACAGAATTAAATGTGGGAGTCAAGAAATCGGGAAAGCAGTGACTAGAGACGGGCTTGTATATTAATAAAGGAAAAACTAAATTGATGGAATGAAGAGATGAATATCAAGGCAGGTTTCTAAAAGTGGAAACTGATAGAGGCAAAATGCACAAGTTTGAGGAAGAGGAGCAATTCATATCTCTGGGAACTATATTTTTAGGAGAACAGAGATCAGGCTGTATAATGATTTTATACAGCCTAATTATTCTTACACATGCCAATGAAACATTGACTCTAAACAAACTGTCGTGGGGGAGGAAAATACTAAGGAAGTAAGGAATTTATAAAACAAAAGATATGCGTAGTTGGTGTCATGACAGCACGATTGCGGTGGTTAGGACATATTGAAAGGATGAGAAAATCGAAAATGCCAATTATGCTATTGAAACAGAGAATTTGTGGTCAGAAAAGAACAGCGAGACCGAAAAGTAAAGCAAGCAAGCAAGCAAGATATAGGAATGAATAGAGACACATAGGTCCGGGTGTTCTCCTTAAGACTTTCAGTGCTTTTGTCTCGGTTGCTATTTGCTACTGCCAGAGAATTTGGTATTGTTTGTAATTTTTTCATTAAATTATATAAAAATGTCTTAGATGTCTGTTGATTAACAGTTTGTCATTTTTGGTATACGTGGAAATAATTTTTAAACACTTGCAGTTTCATGTTTTCTTTTATTTAAATAATGTGGTAGTTGATTTTTTCAATAACTCATTTGCAATACATTGCAATAATATTTTCCGTACGATCAATGCATCATTTATGTTTATTTTTCACGCACTCAGTTTGTTCTAGTCGCTAAGGCAAGAATATTCCAACTCAAATTTTTACTTATATTCTTTCTTAATGGCATCAAGTGGATTCGATTAGTGATTATGTCGAGTAGAAAACGTTTGGTAGTAATTTGGATGCCTTATTTCAGTGGGCTCGTACAACACTTTACAGCGCATACCGACGAATGGAAGAAAATTTTCGATTCGGGAGAACCTCAGGAATGTCCGTTGCCGAGCCCGTGGGATACCAGATTAAATAAACTGCAGAAGTTAGCGATACTAAGGTGCATACGGTACGACAAAGTGGTTCCGGCTATTCAAAATTTTGTGACAGGTAACCCAAACTATCTATGGCCTTTGAATTAATAACAATTTTATATATATATTTTTTTGTTGAATCATCAGTATTTGCTCATTTTTTAGTAACAGTAGGAAAAAATTTGACCCGTCTATATTTTTCTTATCAAACTGGTATTCGTTTTTTTGCTAATTCCTTTTGTTTCTGAGACGCAGGGTGTTAAAATAGTACTTACCAAATCAGCTCTAATTACACTACCACTACACTACTACCAATAACTACGATTATCCGAGTAAATATAGTGTCTTAGAAATGGGGGTTTCTGTAAGGTTACTGTCACATAAAACAATTTCGGTTAGATTATTATAAAACCTACTATTTTTTGATAACCCAGTACAGATGCTATAAAAATTTCGATAACCTAATGTCTAATAAGTAAACCATGAAAAAGCATCAAGTTTCTTTTTGTATAAAAAAAAAATATATAAGCTACAATAACTTAAATTTTTTAAGTTACCCTTCGATAAAAAAATACGATATTAATTTTGAAAGATATAAAAGGAAAAATAACTAAAACTAAATGAGACTATTCATTTTTACGTTCCAATTGTAGTGTGCTCTAAAAAAATCAATTCCTGCCAAATATCAGTTGCTTATAATTATTATTCGATTAAAGAAATATAAATACATTACACTACCAACGAATATGCGGACATGCTTTTGATACTCGAGAATATCGAAATTTATCAGCAGCGTGAAACTGGAATTGTATAGCCTAAACGAGGAAAGGACATAAAATGCTTGGTTAAAACAAATGTTTCTCGAAAAGAGTGTTAATTTGAATGGCAGTATGTATCACCAATTTTCTTCCAACAATTTATTTATGTTTTTGGTTATTTAAACACTTTTTAAATCGTTGATTTGGACTTGGAGTAGATGCGCCAATAAATTGGCCAGAACAATTTCCAGATTTGAACCTTTTGGATTTCATTTTCTGCAGACAAGTCAAAGATAGGTATTATTCTGCCTCAGTGGAAACCGTTGAAAAGCTGAGATATGGAAAGCATAGATAACGTTTACAGAGTTATTTTGCACTACCATTACCTAACGACCTTTGATCTGTCTTTCTTGTCTTCGAGCTAGACTTTGTGGGGGCGAATCCGCTATCAGAATTAATAGGCCCGCCTTGATGTTGATCTCGGTTCTGTTGCTGGTTCTAAGCCTGCTATGGATGGAACTGCTCCTCAGACAATGGTGTCCTCTGACTTTCCGCAGAGCGCTCTGTATCTGGTTGCACCCAATGCTTCCAAACGTTTTGCCGTTCGTCACTGTCAGCATCTTCAGTCTCGACTGAAGGAAACTGTTAGAAGAATACATTTTTTTATAGTACTTGAATTGGATTATCGAAAAAAGTATACAGTTTTATAACAATCTAATTTCAAATGTACTATCTTATAGTAATTTTAGAGAAATCCCCGTTTCTACGACGGAATGTCTACTCGGATGATAGTAGTTTATGTTCAGATGCATATTGGTATTAGGTGACTGTTTGTAAAATATCGGTTTCACAAGTCTACTGTAGAGGAAGTTGTATTAAGAAAACTGATCTGGTAGGTACCATCTTAACAAATCGTATATCGAAAACAGAAGTGAATAGAAGAAAAACATATTTAAGTTTTCGTTACATTTCAACTTACTTAGGATCCTCTTCAAATTCTGTCACTAAGTGTAAGTTTAAAGATATTTGAAATCGAAAGTCTAGTAAAATTTGTTGGAGCTGTATTTCAAACTTCTCTTCGGCAAATTTAAGAGACGATTGTGACATTAACATTGTTTTAAAGACAATCTGGGCAAAAAATACATCGAACCACCTCCGTTCGACCTGAACTCATCCTTCGCCGATTCTCACTGCTGCATCCCTCTGATATTCGTGCTGACCCCTGGGGCCGATCCCACGGCGGTGTTACTGAAATTCGCCGACGATCAGGGCTTCGGGGCGGCCAGACTCTTCGCGCTGTCGCTGGGCCAAGGCCAAGGACCCATCGCGATCAGACTTATAGACGAGGGTGTGAAGAACGGTACCTGGGTGGTCTTGCAGAATTGTCATCTGGCCAAGAGCTTCATGCCTAACTTGGAGCGGGTATGTTATCGTCACTAAGAAATTTATGAAATTATTAGGAAATTCGTAGATTTGTGAGAATCTCACGCCGGATTCCACACATCCAGATTTTCGTTTGTGGTTAACTTCGTACCCAGCCGACCATTTCCCGGTGTTGGTGCTGCAGAATGGTGTTAAGATGACGAATGAACCTCCTAAGGGATTGAAAAATAATATTATCAGGTAAGAGGAGAAAAATTGGTTTGTTTACATTTTGCCATTATCAAATATTCCAAATTGGTGGATTTTTCAACGGAAGAAGATAAATTTTATACAACAGAATATTAAAAAAAATTACTGCGATAGAGTGCTGTATTATACAGGGTGTCCGGAAAGATCATGTCAAAAATGAAGGGGCGTACAGGGGAGCTCAAAATAGATATAGTACTTCATAAAAGAAAAATTCTTGTTGTGGAGTTATTTGCCTTCAAAGAAAGAAGTTTGAAAAACAAATTCCAATTATAACTTCTAAGTCGTTACCATGACAACAATGAAATTTGGGCAATTAAAGTAACTCATGTTAATAAAATGCGATTTACTCAAAAACGGATATCGATTGATATATGGCATACCTTTTTTTAGCAAATTGAGAGAGGAATGAAAGGGAAGGAAAGAAAAAGAGAAAATGAAAGAAAATTGCCAAGTTTGACAACGCTGTCAAAGATGTATAATTTGAAATGGATAATTTCATCTGCTCCTGTATAATCCAGGCATATTGAATATCAGTTTAAACATAGAAATGAACATTATCAAGAGTTACTTTAATTGCTCAAATTTCATTGTTGTCATGGTAACGACTTAGAAGTTCTAGTTCAAATTTGTTTTCAAACTTCTTTCTTTAAAGGCGAATAACTCCAAAACGAAGCCTGATAGGAAAAAATTTTGTATGAAGTACCTACTACAACTATTTTGAGCTTCCCTGTATACCCCTTCATTTTTGACATGACCTTTCCGGACACCCTGTATTATAGTAGCAGTATATCAGTTCGTATTATTTCCTTTGAGTGGATTAAGTACTACGTTTGAAGTATCACATGCAGTGCCATAATTTAATGCATTTCTTAGTCTTCAACAATGTTAGTAGAAACATGAATACTGCGAATAAAAATAATTCTTATTCAAACAATTATTTCAAGAGTTAAAATTGCGGGAAGCATCTACTTTGTAGACTAATCATAAAATTATACCCGCGATATTTAGTAAACGGCGAGGATCATTCGTCAGCAGAACCACCAGACATATACCTAGGTATTCTACCGATAAATGATCCAACTAATTTCGATGTCTCAACAACAGAAAAAGTAATACCTGCGTAGACATTGGGCGTCACAATTTTTAACTGATGATATTGCGGGACACAACTACTCTGCGGCTTAATGACCTACTAAATAGCAAGTTGCTCTCTGATAATTTAACCGTATTGAAGGCCTAGTCGTTGAATGGCAAACAAAATTGAAAATTCAGTATAAAAAATTACATATACAAGATGCAAATAAAATGTGTAACCAAACTCTAAGGCGGATTTTGTGTTAGAAATTAAAGAAAATGTTCATACAAACGTGTTCGGGATACTCTTCGTTTACTACGTCTCGAAAACAAAATTAATGCAAATATTCGCTTTTTTTCGAGCCTCGCAGACAACATAGCTAATTAAATAGCTACTACTATATTTATTTAAAAAATGGTTTGATGTTTTGTCATTTTTAGCAATAATTACGTAGACGTCCTAGTAATATGCAGGGAACACTATTTTGTAAATTTTAGTACTGTGCCGTAGTAGAGAATTAAGTTATACAAATTTTACCTAAATATCATAATTTTACATCAGATATAATTAAAGATTTTTGCAAAATCGTCAGATAGGCCAGGAAAAAGAGCTATGGGAAATGACCATTTCGCGACTTTTGTTTCGGCAACCTGAATTTATCACTATAGATGCTAAATGTTTAATTCAAAAGTCATAAATAAACTTCTTCTGTTTATAACTTTTGATCTAATGAATATTTTTTGACGCTCGAGAGCTAGTTTTGTAGGGCTTTTGAAGACAAAAAAAAAGTACTTTACTGTTTTCTCGTGGAAATGAACGGAAAAAAGTTATAAGCGAAAAACGTGAATTTATGTAAAATTATACAATTAACCAGCCTGTAAACAATCTTCTCCCATTTTTAGACTGTGGAAACTAATATGTTATTGTACATAATATTTAGCAGTTATAGTGATAAATTCAGCTTGCCGAAACAAAAAGTCGCGTCCAACTCTATATTTCCTGACCTAAGAATAAGCAGACTTCTCTCTTTTTAAATGAAATATAAATGAAAATATTGACATATTTACATAAAACACCTTCTTACAACTGCAGTGATACAAGGTCTCATAGGCTCATCTCTTATAATAAGAGAGATATGGCACAATAACTTGTACCTATCATTCTTACTATTAGATCAAACCTGATATTACAATCGTAAGAAAGTGTCTTAACTGTGTAAAAATATAGGGTATTCCTTCAAAAAACAAAAGCCTGTTTATTTTGACACGTTCGCGTTGTCCATTTCTTCTGGTGCTGTGTCATACATCTTTGATATATAGGTAACTTATTTTTTGTTTTAAAAAATAATGGCTATAGGTGGGATGCACAATATAGGTGAGCACTCCGTATGTGTGTTAAAAAAAAATAATCAAAAGTTGTACGCCAAATTTGACAGAAATCACTTCAGTCGTTTGTTTTTCAATTCTATGGTGCCTTTTGTTTGTCCATTAGGTACAAAAGATAAAAATAAAACACAAGGCAAGAGCCATTGTCACTCCTACAGGTCACCAAGCCTTGTATTTAAATGAGTTCAAGCATAAACATTCTGGAAACCATACTTCCAACAATGTTGTATGATATTTGTGTGCAAATTTTTAAATGTAAATATAATATTCTGTTTACCTACGACCACTACTGTAGGTACATACTTAAAAACACACCGTCTGCGATCAATGTAAGATTCCTATTACGTACGGTAAAAAATTGTATTGACCGTTGCTAGGCGGTTGCTAGGAAAACTGTACGATTTTTTTACCCGACGTAATAGGAATCTTGCATTGATCGCAGACGGTGTGTTTTTAAGTATTTAAAGTAGTGTTCGTAGGTAAAGTATAGTACGTAATACGTGGTGTAATGCAATTACGCACTCATATAATTACGCACTTGCCGCTACGCGTTACGCGGCGTCGTGCGTAACTTTTCCATTCGTGCGTAAAATGCTTTTTACAACACTTATTACGTAATATACTATTACCAAACTGCTGCTTCATGTCTATTTTCAAATTTAATAATTTATCATGTTTTAGAATGTAGAGGAAACGTTTCGGATTTAAACTTGTCATCTTAAATATGAGATATTTTATAATAAATCTAAAAGTTATCCATGAAGAATTAAAATTGACCAGTACGTGATTTCTTTGAACTAAAAAGAATGTTATGAACACACAATTTTAAGCTCGCTCAATGTACTCATGTAAATTCAAAATTATTTAGCTGTGCTTACATTAATTCGGAATCAACTAGGAAAGATCTGCGGTAATCTTTTAGTTTTTCTTTTTTTGTTAACAAGACGCTCAATGGAAAATTATGTCGGAGGAAGAACTTCAAGACCTCTGAATTATTCAACTTGTTAACATTAAGATAACCGCATAGCAGTGAATAATTTAGCGAGATAAAGTTGGGGGAGTTAGCAGGCCACTGGAATTAGCGTCTTACCCTTCTTGCTATTTACCATGAAACGTTTCATCATACTCCATTCGAATATACAGTTCAGATGTTCCAAACAGGGTACGTGTGAACTATATCTCGATATTATCGAATTGATATGATTTCTACAAATTAAAAATTATCTTTCCAACACAGAATGATGAAAGTTATCGTTTCACTTGTCTTTTACTTCAGATGTTGCTTAACTGTATATAAAAAAGATTTTTAAAATTTCTTGGATTTAATAATGTACAGGATGTTTTCGAAAGTGTGGTTTTAATTTTTAGGGGTTATAGTTGATGCTAAAATAATGCGTCTTGCGAAAAATTTACTCTAATACAGAGGCTTTATACACGTGATTAGTAATTTTGTTTGAAACAGTACCTTTTGTCACTTCGTGTTAACAATTAAATTTTAGTAAAATTAAAAATTACTAAAAGAATAAGTTCAAGACGTTTTAAAACGCAACGTTCTGTTTCACCGGCATTGATTAGTGTATTTTTTTTATTTTATTCAACCAATTGACGGTCGCATTATTTCGAAGCGGAGCCACAACAGTTTGTCGTTATTCATTGTAAACAAATCACTGCGATTGATGACTCTAAGGTGTCCACTATTTGTATTTCTATAATTTATCTGTCCTTTTCCGTATTCGTACTCCCTTACACTTACACTGACTCATGGTACGCAATTTTTTAAACAAAATGGTATGAGGATCAGACGCATGGACCTGCCTTATGGTGTGGGTAATCGCTAGTTCTAAATCCACGTGATATTTGCCTGTAAAGGCGAATGAAATCTTTTATGTACAAAACAGAAGTTCGCACAGTTAAAGTTATATGAAGAGTTGAACTTGCATCAGCAACAATTCGCCAACGAGGAGCATTACTAATGTAACAATTTACTTGCTTTAAAAGACGAATATTTTAAAATTAAAAATTGTACATTAATTATATTAAATTAAAACCCCACCTTTAAAAACAATCTCAACGATTCATGTATTTGTTAAGAGACCTACTTATTTTTGACTTGCATCCTTCCGTGGCAGTTATGGTTAAATAATATTCGATCTGGTTGATACATTTCGCATTATACTTCATAATATCGCTCTCTCTCTTCAGAAGAAAAAACAATGTCAGACATCTTCTAAAATGGCAAGCGAAATCGCTCTAGAAAGAAATCTAAACCGCTACTGTGCCAACCAGCCCAGAACTTGTTTCCTTTGTCTGCGATACTGTTCATCATTAAAATATTACTTATTAGGTCATACATGAGCGATCCTATCAGCGACCCCGAGTGGTTCGAGAACTGTAAGCAGCCGATGGTGTTCAAGAAGCTCCTCTATGCCCTTTGCTTCTTCCACGCTTCGATACAGGAAAGGAGGAAGTTCGGCCCGTTGGGGTGGAACATCCCTTACGAGTTCAACGAGACAGATTTAAGGATAAGCGTGATGCAACTGCAAATGTTTTTGAATGAGTACGAGGTGAGTCCATTGTGAATTTCATCATAAGTTTTATCATTAATTTGAAAGAACAGTTAGATGTAACCTATTCACTTTGGTTTTGTGGATAACTGCTTTTGGAGGTGTAAGTATACATTTTTATTCCTGTGGAGCATTAGGTAGCTTTAATTTTTTCACTAACTGTTGAGTTAGAACAAGACCTCCAAGTTGTTGCAGGTCTTGTTCTTTATTGTCTACAGCTTCTTTTATGTGTTCCTTTCATTTTGTTTTTTCCATTACACTTCCTTTATCTACGAGTTCTATTATTTCAATATTTGCTATCCATTTAAGCAAATGTTTGCACTTCTGCAAATTTCACCGTTTTTGCATCATCTTCGTTTGATTCGTTTGAGTTTTTTCATTCAGAATCATTTTAAGAAATGTTTCTCTTAGTATTTTTTTTGGAGGGACTAGCTTGGATGTTTCTCCAATATGTTTTATTTGTTTCAATCAAACTGAATGAGGTAAATCCTTCTTAAGTGTGAGATATTGAGCATGATGGACGAATAAGGAAACAGAAAAACGAATCAAGTAATTACAAGTTTCAAGATATCCTAGTGGTACAATTTAGTTCGCAGGAATGCGCATTAAATAATAAAATACGAGCTCATTACTCTCTTTTATGAAGGGTAACGGTCATTCGAATTGGATTAGCCTTTGAAATGGGATTTTCAGGGCCTCATCCTCTTCCACCGTGCAGGATCAGTCCGATCCAATTGCACCTCATAAAATTGAATCATGTCCATGGCACGATGTCTGTGCCCCGGTGTATGCTCGAGTCTATTATATAATTTAGTGCGAACGTGGCGTCGCGACGCGCGTTTGTCGTTTCTTTTGTTTTCTTAAGATATATGGAGCTCTTGTTTTCGAAATAAAGTAAGATACTGTTTTGTATACAAATATATTTCGTTACTAGGTATGGAAATATATGACATCGGGACGTTTTTTTCGACTGTATAGTAAATTTGATTATCAGTTAAATCTATGTCTAAAATTTTCTTATCCTATCTTATCCCGGTGTCCCGAAATTTCTACAGGGTGTTGTATGTCGAAAAAGAGTACCCATATCTTGAGCACTTTCAAAGATATCTATATTTAGTATCTACTTCCACATGGGCTCTAGTGATGCTAAATTAGAAATACTAATATTGAGAAAGCAAATCGGTGGTACATATATTTTTTAAGAACACCCCTTTTTGATTTTGGAACCGGACACCTTTGACAAAAATTAAATTTGATTTTATCAGAATAATCGCCTTGTAGGTAATTATTTCGTTAAAACGTTTCAATTTAAAATAACCAACATATAAGGGTGGTTTCATGAAAAATGGAAAACATTTAAGTATATTTTTCTTTTATTATAGTTGTACAGAAAGAGTGTAGGTACAACACTTATGAGAGCAATTTTCAAAATATCGAACCTACCGACGCACGACACAATAAAACTTTCCCATTTCATTGCCTCCATTTTTCGTCAAATATCTGAAAGTAGGTCAGATGTGTTGGAGGGCCGCTTAGTTGCTACTCGCACAGGATTTTATCTTGTCTCCGAATGTGATCAATTTGGCATCATTTGTTTGCAAAACGAGTATTTTATGAGCGGCCCCTCGGGACCGTCTCTTCTCGTCCCGGGAAATAGGTTGGAACAATGGTGGCATTAAATAACCATTAACGGAGGCCGGGATCGCCAAAATGCAGCGCTCGGTGGCTCGTATCGGGGATTATTTGAATAAAGCCGTTTGCAACTTTAGGTGTGCCAAGTTTTCCGAAATAATTACGGGCGATACGGAGGCATTAAATTAAATTCGTCGTTGAGCGTCGTGGGGCCGAGAAATTTTATTTTCCAACAAGTATACACACGTCTTACAACGTTCAGGATATTGCCCATTTGTATGTATTGTCTACTCCTTATTACAGACTAGGCGGTATCTGTTTTGGTTTGGGTGAATCGTATATCCACGGAGATTTGTGGCATTCAAATATCACTAGAAATGAAAATTTTTCTATGCGCATAAAAAACGTGGACTTAACTTTTGGCGACAAGATATGTTAAAAAAAATTGAAAAATGTCATATTTTTCTTCCTATTTAATTATGTATCTTTTCAAGAGTTGATTTTAGGCGAAAATGGAAGAGTAAAATTGTAATTAAATTTTTTACAAAATATGACTAGTTTTTAAGGAATTTTTTTGGGGTCTTTAAATTGGGTATAGGATAGTTGGCCCAAGAAAGCTTCGTGTTATATAGAATCTTCCCACCAAATTTCATCAAAATCAGTTTGATAGATTTTGCATAATAATTTTGCAATCGAAATTTTGAAAAAAAATTGCAAATATTCAAAATTTTGCACACCAAAAACCAAGGCCCTTAGATACTTGAAAATGTAATCACATACAGGGTGTTTCTAAAATAAGGTGCCAAATTTCTGCTGCGTTAAAATTATCATCTGCTCATTAAAATAAGCCAAAAACTTCCTATTAACATGTGCCCTAAAACGCACCCTTAGGAAGTTATATGCCCTTAAAAGGGCTCAAACAAAACTGTTTTTTTATACTTAAATTTTCCACTCACCACTTTTACTACTGCAAACCTCAATTGACAGTTTATCAATAACTTAAATTGTTAAGCGTTGTGGCAACGTCAGTCTTTTATTTGCCATGGTAAACAGTAATTGTAATTTTTGGCCTAATAACTTAAAGAGCAGAGTAATTTTCAAATTCAATTTACTCGAAAACCATTGGAAATATCGATTTGGACAAAGATAATATTTTTTACGTAAAATTGTTAATATTTTATAAATCTGTAGAGAAAATTGTAAAAAAATCGAAATAAAAAAAATTACGGACCGAAAACCCCCTACACCAACCTAAATGGGACGCATATGATTTGCATGTCGAAAAACGGACTAGCCCATGTTATTTAACGTAAAAAGTTATGTAAGACCCACACATTTTTTTGTATTTATTTGCGACAGTTTTGTCAATAACAGAAAAAAAAACAGTTTTGTTTGAGCCCCTTTAAGGGCATATAACTTCCGAAGGGTGCGTTTTAGGGCACATGTTAATAGGAACTTTTTGGCTTATTTTAATTAGTTATAAACGCAGCAGAAGTTTGGAACCCTATTTTAGAAACACCCTGTATAGAAGCTTTGAAACGCTTTTTGAAAACTTCGAATTCGTCAATTAGGAGAGCTCTGGCGCTTGTTTAAACATTTGTCGAATTGTTGTACTTATATTTTAAAGCAGGTTTTAAAAGCTATTGGAAAGACGCTTCTTTGAAAAAAAAACAGATCGATTGGTCAATTAATTACGTAGTTATAGCCGATTAAAGTTAACCGTCATTTACACTAAATGTACTGGGACATACGGGCTAATTTTTCGAAAAATACTTTTGGTATTCTGAGTAAGTAGGTACTTACCAGGTCTAAGTTTGCAATACTTTTTTCATTAGCAACCTTCTTTAAAACGTGTTTAAAGGTATTTATGCAAGCGAGAAATTCAAGAAAATCGTACGAGTGGTGGTGGTGGGAGAAGCAGAGAGCGCGGCCGCTTCGGCCTGCTCGAAATTAAATCGGCGAGTTCAACACCGCGACGCGCTTAAAAATTTTTAATATCTCAGCTTCTAGAGGTCCGATTTTAATGATTTTTTTTTAAAATCGATGTCTCGCGATTAAAAAAAAAACAATTAGCGTATTTTCAAATGCCTATCGTTAATAATTATTAGTCTTTCAACAGTTCGATAATTATTTATCTTTAAACTTCCTATAAATATCAACTTTATTTTTTTAATGTATCAAAGGTAAGTGCATACACTTAAATACTGTTTATCAAAGATCAAAAACAAATTTATTTAAATATTCTAAAATAGTTTAAACAGCAATTATTTTTAAAATATGTCGAAAATTAGTAACATAATGAGTTAATTTCTCATTTGCTTATATTTTAAACAACAAATAATATTTGAATTATACTTTGATCGGCTATAACAACGTAATTAATTGACCAATCGACCTGTTTTTTTTTTAAAGAGGCGTCCTTCCAATAACTTTTAAAACCTGCTTTAAAATTTTGATTTGATTGAATATTCACAAAGTTATTCTAATTGTTTATAAGTACAAAAATTCCACCAATGTTTAAACAAGCGCCAGAGCTCTCCTAACTGACGGATTCGAATTTTTCAAAAAGCGTTTCATAACTTGAGAGCCCTTCTGTGATTAAATTTTCAAGTATCTAAGGGCCTTGGTGCAAAATTTTCAAAAATTTGCAATTTTTTTTCAAAATCTGGATTGCAAAATTATTATACAAAATCTATCAAACCGATTTTGATGAAATTAGGTGTGATTATTTTACATAGCATGAAGTTTTCTTGAGCCAAGTATGAAGGTCCTATACCCAATTTAAAGACCCCAAAAAAATTCCCTATAAAGTAATGTTTTTTTAACACTATTTTTGGCGAATTTTTCGATATTTACAATAATACATAATAATGATTCATGCGATTTGTAACTAGTCATATTTTGTAAAAAATTTAATTACAAACATTTTTTTCCGCTTCTGTTTTCGCCTAAAATCAACTCTTGAAAAGATACATAATTAAATAGGAAGAAAAATATGACATTTTACGAATTTTTTAAACATATTGTGCCGCCAAAACTTAAACCCACATTTTTTTTTATGCGCATAGAAAAATTTTCATTTCTAGTGATATTTGAAAGCCAAAAAGCCAAAAATCTCCGTGGATATACGATTCACCCAAATACGGACTTTTTGAAACAGATACCCTCTGGACTATTACACAGGCTGTTTTACAACTCATTGAAAACATTTTGAAGATAAATAATGTTCACACCGAACATGAACTTGTCTTTAATAGACTCGGTTGCGCCTCGTCTATTAAATACCAGCCGTGGCATTAAATCCTGTCTAGTCAAACAACTGACTATTTTTTTACGTGATATTGGTTTCAATATTACGCTACCGCTATCTAGGAAACCAAAGCTTTATGGTACAGATAATATATTTCCGTTTATTTGCTTTATTCGTACGAGTTTTGACGTGACAGTCAGAATGCGCATCCACCACAACTGTAGCCCAATCTTTAAATTTACGTCCACCCCGTTTGCAGGACATCCAATACGACGCGCTGCTCTACTTGACCGGTGAGTGCAACTACGGTGGTCGGGTGACCGACGACTGGGACAGGCGCTGCCTCTCGACGATCCTTAGGAAGTTCTACTGTAAGGAGGTCGTGGAGAACGTGAACTATGCCTTGGATCCCACAGGTTAGCCCTCCCATCAATCACGCCGATAAATTGGAGGTTGTGCGTCCGAGTAATTGCGAGAATCACTGCCGCGCGTGAGATTTTTATTTTACGACGTTGTAGTTGTGATGGATTTCATTTTATATGTCTTGGAATTAGGCCTAAGCTATCTTCATAAGGAATGATTGATTTCCTAGTCAAATTCCATTATCTCAAACATCAAATATTTTAATGTTTGGGAATTGGAAACTATGTTCAAATTTAGTGTCTTCTTTAAACACTAGGTGGATTTAAATAAAGCAGCAAAAGTCCTATCAGATAATCTTGAGGTTAAAACATGATAGACAATTGAGCGAAATATTTAATGAAAGTTGCTTGATTTGTTCCAGTTCCACGGTATTTATAAATTTATAATCGCAAATATGCATCGATGAAAAATATCTTAGTCATATTGAGGGCTGTTGTATCTTGAGAGACACTCTCACTAAGAGTTCCAAAATTTGCAAATTCTATAAATTCGTTTAATTCTTAGTGTTTCAAAGAAAACATATTTTATCCATTTTACTCGAAAAACTAGTATTATTCAAATTTAGTTTACACACTAAAATTTAGTTTACAATGTTATCTACGTAATTAAACAGAATAGTCTTATGAAACAAATAAAAAGGAAAAGTGTAGTCAATTTACCTCGACTTGCAAAATTGGTTTGCAAAACTCTGAATACGTGGGCTCCTTGTAGCTTGCCTCTACATCTGTAACATGGAGACTACACAATCTGTGAAGTGTTTACAACGGTGGTCATGATTACCGTCGCTCAGCAGTGAAAGATGGACGTAAGAATTTGAACTATAACACGCGAAAGTGCAATCATTAGTATCATTACAACGAAACTGTCACCAAGAAAGATGCCTATACTACGTGAAAATGTCAAAAAAGGTGCTTAATCAGAAAGAAAGTTATTTTTTTTGGAGGGCCATATGTCAGTAACGGTGCTCCGGAGGACCATGTTTATAGGACCTTTTTTTACTATTTTTGGCTCTACTTTCACCTCCTTAAATTTTGTACCAATTTTTCCAAACACCCTATATATAATTGCAAGTACAATTTTAAATATTACCTCTAACTATTACAGTGTAATCATTGAGAATTAAAAAAAAACTATAGGTGTAAAAATTTAAAATTTTCAGAGGCAGGAGACAAATTTCTGCGCCACTGAATTTTCCGACTTTTTTATTTTTTTTGTGAAAGGATCCGTTTTACAGTTTTTTTTAATGTATTCAAGTGTATACAAATTCTGTGATTCTTGCTTGTACTTAGTTAAGGTATATTTGGCCCAATTATCATATTTCATCTGGTAACGTTCGTGTTCCTTGTATTAAATACATCCTGTAAAGAGTATATTAAATACATTCTGTATAGATTTCAGAGATAAATAACCAAACTTAAAATTTAAAGTGGTGTTTTCAAAACGAGAAATGAAGAAATATTGGCACAATTAAATTGATAAATTGAAGATAAAAATCGACAATTTCCAAGATGCTATGTCATCGGTTAGGCTCTTGATTGTTGCCAATGAGTTGCTTCCAAAGCATTGCTAACCCTTTGTTTCGATTGACATTATCTCGATTCTTCTGCCTATAGGTATATATTCTTGACCGAAAATCTTCTCTCTATCATCAGAATTTTGGTATTAGATAGATCTTGTGTCTCGAATCTCAACCGTGCTCTGCAGTTGCTGATTTTTCAGCTTCTCTACAAGCGACACCTGTGCTTCCTGTTTACTCAATGTATATTTTTCCACTTGTACATCAAAGCCTTGTAGTAGATAGTTCTTAGTTGAAAGAGACTGCTCTTAGCTTCCTTGAGGTGTTGTGCATATATCTTATTAATATTTTTTTTCCTTGAGATGCAGCCTTGTCACTATATCCGTGAATATAGGGCAGATATATTGTCGTTAGATATTCCCCTTTCTTCCTGTCCTTAGTCTTCACAATACATTATTTTCTAGGTGGTGGTGAAATAGAGCAAATTCAGATATCTATCAGTGTGAGTTGGCTTTCTATAAGCGCTGAGCCCTAGGTTGTTCCATTTTGGCTTAACAAGGACATCTAGGAACGACAAGATACCATTTTCTTATATTTGCTGAAGTCTGGATACATTCCATCGATGTAGTTCAGGAATCATATATTGTTATATTCGTGTGGCTAGATAATGAATGTATCGTGAACATATCTGGACCAACACTTTATTTTTAGAGTTGTTGACTCCAAAGCTTTATTCTCGAAGATTTACACGTAGATATTTGCCAGATAAGAAATATCCTGAACTTATCTGAACTAATACTTTTAATTTAGAGTTGTTGACTCCAAGGATTTCTGCTAGAAGGGTTACATGTAGATATTTGCCAGAGCTGGAGACAAAGGTGAATACTTAGCTGCACCTTTGGTTTGTTTATAAAACTGATTCCTAGAGAGGAAGGCCCATCTGATACATACTTTTACCAAGCTTATCATCTCATTCTGCGCCAATTGTTTTTTATAATTTTTCATGTTTTAACCAATTTTGAAATCTAATGGTTCCGTTTAGTTTTTAATTATTTCAGATTCGCTCTTGTTTGGAATGAGACATGGGTAAAATACGTAAGAATAAAAGAAATGGAAACTAACTAATTAACTTTACAATTATGTTGTCAAGCGTTAATATTCAAACATGTGCCCTTTCTAAAGTCTAAATACCTTAGAAATTTGAATATAGTTTTCAATTAAGTCAATTTTGAATGAATAAATAGATTCTGGGCTTTTCGAGAGTATTTGACGTTTTAGTTCAAATACATTTGATCACTTCTATATCCATAATAATCCGTGCTATCAGATATATGTAATCGTATAAATACGGATAATTACAGGCATGTATTACTGTCCTGAGAAGACAGAATACGACGATTTCATCAACTACACGAAATCCCTGCCCCTTATAACACACCCGGAAGTGTTCGGCATGCACGAAAACGCCGACATCATGAAGGACCAGCAGGAGTCCACTTTGCTGTTTACCAACACATTGCTTACCCAGGTACGCGTCCATTTCTTTCTACGTGAACTATCAAGGAAGTAACATGCCTTTATAACGACATTTGTTTTATTTCCAATGCTTACCAAAACTTAGGATAGAACGGTAAGTCAATTCTGACATAAGTAACGGACAATTCCATAATAAAATAAAATACTTTATTTTAACTGTTAATTTTTGATCGGCTTCATAGGATTTGGTTGAATTAGAGGTAAGTGTAATAAAAATTAGGCATTTCACAAAGCACAAACTTATAAAAATAGAGCTGTCATTTCTTTGGGGTTGATGTAAATGACAGGGTGGTAATGAAGGTTGCGGGATTCATTTTTATTATGCTTTTCGATCAGCACCATTAGCATCTCGGTTATCTTAAGAGATGCGAGACCGGATAGATTAGGAAAAAATTGCGGAATTTGACGACGAATAAGTTGCAAAAGAAAGATTTGACCTGTGATTTTTTTATTTTGAAATTAAGAACGGAAAACTGAAAATTTGTAGAAGACTTTATTAGAAATCAACCCAATATATTTTTAGACTCCGTAAATATTGGCATTATTGTAGTTACAATCCCATATTCTAAAAATGGTATGTCACGTACGTTTACAATTACTTCTCGTCTGGGTTCTGTTTCTCACCTAGAAATTCTCAAGAAATATATCAAGATTAGACTGGAAATTAAAACTGAAATTTCACGCTCTCAAGCAGGTAGATGTTACAACCAACCAGTCAGTTCTATGATTCCTAATAAGATTGCACAGTTTTTGAAATTAGAACATCCTGAAACATATACTGGCCATTCATTCCAAAGAACATCGGCAACGTTACTGGCTAATATGGTTGATGTATTAGCAATCAAGAGACATGGTCGGTGGAAATCAGCCACAATTGCAGAAAGTAACAAAAACAGTTTAAGTAACAAAAATGAAATAGCCAATGTTGTTTTAATGGATCAGTCAGATAACATTGAGCCTCCCGTTGTCCGTAGCAACTTCCACTTCTACGGTAAAATCCACTTACTTCCTTAAAAACAATGTATTAATTGTTTGTTTACTATAGTGGGAGCAGATAAAATATATTCGTCAAGTTATTCGCCATCAAATTCTGAAACTTCGTCCTAATTTGATAAACTTTGTATCTCATCTGTACAGCTAAGGACATTTAAAGACATAGATACACTGTTTTTATATTAATTTTTTTGTGTATATTGGTATAAAAATTAGAATTAAATTATTGAATTTTAGCTGTATCAATATTAATATTGTATTAACAACTTTCTATCTCTAGAATGACGGGTCCAATAATGAGCATATTATTACATCAAGTGTCACTTTTCGTTCAGTTATATTTATTTTAATTTAATAATGGAAATGATTAAATATTTTATAATCGACATAGTATAAAAAGAATAGTACATAAATATTGATTTCTTGTTTTTTTTTTTTTAATAATAATACTTTTTCAATTCACTTAAAGCGACTGAAGAAGATAAGGGTAAGTACTAACCTGCTGTATTTAATAAAATAACACAGTTTAAGAAATACTTGGTAAGTGCATTTTGTGATAAAAACTTTGAGGTTTTGAGGACAAGCCATTCAAACTATAATAATGTCTCTTTGAAATTCTGTGATGACTATAATTCTGTAGATAAAGTATGACAGTTCCAGTTGAAAATTTCCTGAAATAATCGACAAATGATTTCAGTTATAAAAGATCATCAGAATTTTCTGGCTAACGCAGTTAATTATATTTAACTATGGTTTAACATTTTTGCTGGAAATGAACTTAACCCGATTTGGCCGAGTTTCCCAAACCTATAAACCGTGCTTGGTAGATAGGTTTGGATCGAGTTACTATATCTGTCTTTGTCTCATCATTTTATATCTCACACGTTATTCTACCGGTTTGGGCAGTTTCACTTTTGGAAGAATGGGTATTTATTAAAAATTATGTTTAAATAAGTGTGGCTGTACATTTTGCAATAACAATTTAATTTAAACATTAACTTTGTGATTAATGAGACACCAAAACCCAAACAAAAGGAATTTTCGCGACATTCGCGTTAGAGTGACTAACTCTAACTCCTAATACAAGAAAACTCAAGCTAACCAAGTTAGATGTAGCCAAAGTAGCCAATGTAGCCAAAAAAACCCTACATAATAACAAGAAGAAAAAACACTGTCAGTTCTATGGAAACTAAAAGACATTTAAATGGGTGCTAGGCGTAGGCGAAGATCAGTAAACAAACTTGCTATTCAAATGGCACAGAGCATTATTCTTGTTGAGAAATAACAAACAAAATTGATCAATATCTAACAACTGTTTATTTTACGAAGCTCAAAAAGAAATTGCCCAAATTGCAATTCTGTTTTCTCGCTGGTATCCAAAATTTAACACAATAACATCACCTCAACTCAAATTGAACACATTGCTATGATTACTATCGATTTAAACTACGTATTTTAGTTTCTCAAGGAACTCTGGTACGATATTAAGTATAGCACAACCTGTAGGTATATATTTACGATTTCTAGTGTTGTACTAAGAATGTAGCTATATTTTGATATGTAGGATGCGATGTCGTCTGGCGGTTCGGCTAAATCTGCCGACGAAGTGGTGATGGAGGTATCGTCGGATATTCTGGCGAAATTGCCCAAGAACTTCGATAGAGACGTCGCGATGGAGAAGTTTCCAGTTGTCTATGCTCAGAGTATGAACACGGTGCTGGTCCAGGAAATGACCCGATTCAACACCTTGCTGACGGTGATCAGGAATAGCCTGCGTAACGTTCAGAAGGCTATTAAAGGTATGTTTCCTTTAGCTAGATTTATTCCCCACGTTTGGATTTTATTTGCACTATAAACAAGAAAGATAGATTGTGCAGGTATTTCAAGCTAATTTAAGCTAATCATTACCTAATAGGTTGCAATAGTGTTCCATTTCCAACATAGGGTGTTCTAAAAGCTCTATAACAAACTTTGACAGATGGTAGCTGGGTTAATTTCAAATATTTTTACTTATGTGAACATATGTCCGATCCGTTTTTGTTTAGAAGTTACAAACATTTAAAAAAATATAATTTCAAATTTCAAACAAAGTGGCCTGATAAATAAAAGTGAACCTCTATTAACCAAATTAACAAATCTTGAGACTATAAGAATTGTTCAAACTGTCCACCCTTAGCTGGAATGCAAGGCTCACATCTGCGAACTAAAGATTCCGTCACTCGACGGATGAGATTTAGATCATTTTATATCTGGTTAGCTGCATCCTGAATTCTTTCAAGTAACTGCTGACCGGTATCGATTTTAACACGGTAGACGAGCTGCTTTATATGTTCCCATAAATAAAAGTTCAAAGGATTTAGATTTGGGGAGCGCGGTAGCCATACTACTGGACCCTGTTGACCTATCTATTTCTTCGGGAAATGATCATTTAACCAAGTAATTACTTTTCTCCCTCTATGTAGTGGTGCACCATCGTACTGATACCACATATTTTCCGCACTGCCAATAGATTGTGACTTCTTTAAATCATACCTTAAGAAAGAATAAAAACTATTGACTATCTAAGAACTGACAGTATATTTACAGAAAGTTGACTATTGCTTACTTACGAGAAGTAAAAACAAAGATAATATTAATTGTTGCTGTTTAAAATATTTTTCTTACAAGACACTGTTTAGTTGAATCAGTGTGTTTCACAGTAACATACCATGTTATCTATCATCAGTTGATGATAGATAACCACAGGACCACAAAAAAAAATGAGTGGAAGATTCCTTGAACCAGACCAAGTGCATTACATGTTTTTTGGGTCGCTGAAACCGAATCCGAAACCTGTTTTGCCTCATCACGTCAGCATTTTTTTCTAACTTCAAAAAACAACTTGAAACTATGAAACCCAATAATAGCAACCCTTAAACCATATAACCCTATACTTTCATAACTCAATAACCTTGAGATCGATAACCTATAACTTTAAAATCCATAACCTGAAAATCTATAATCTCAAAACTCATAAATCTCAAATTCCAATAAACTACAAACACAAAATGAGCAAAAAAAACAAAAAAACTTACACGCAAAACTGAAACCTCAATATCGGAGAGTTTTAACTTTATAATTCTGTACATCCATCACTTCATAACCATAAACCCCATAACTCTGAAATCCCATAACCCTGAAGTCCCATAACCCTATAACCCCAGTAATCCAAAACCTCATAACCCTATATTATATTGTGACATGCAGTTTGTTTATGTTATATTTCAGGGTTATGGAGTTTATGGATTATAAGGTTATGAAGTGATGGAGGTGTAGAATTATGAAGTTAAAATTCTCCGTGATTGAGGTTTTAGTTTAACTTGTAAGTGTAAGACTAGAAGAAAATACCGTTTACGTTTCGTCATTTTAGTGGCAATATTAATTTCTTTACAGGTTTAATTGTTATGTCAGTGGATTTGGAAGAAGTGGTTACAAGCATCTTAACGGGAAGAATACCACAGATGTGGGCCAAAAAGTCGTATCCTTCCTTGAAGCCTCTTGGTAGCTACGTCAACGACTTTCTTATGAGATTGTCATTCCTGCAAGTAAATATCTTTTAATTATTCTAAAAAGAATTTGACACTAATCACATGGTACACTATTTTGGTAATCTCTTCATTGTTTATAATTATCAAGAATTTAAAGTAAAAAAAAGTACAAAAATTATTTGCTGAAAAATTTATTTTGAACAGATGTGTATATCTCGCAAATGATAAACCATTGACGCAAGACTTACATCAACTAAGTATCGCACAGAACAAATCTAATTTGTCATTTGCAATTCATTTTATTATATGTTCTGCTCTGAGGATGTTATCTTGTCGTGCAATGAACAAGACCTTGGGAATTTCTACTAGTTTCATGAGTATACACAAGAACAATGAGGAGAGAAGACAAAATATATGAAATTTCAGTGTGTACAGATGTTATTAAATTATGCAAGCGAATAGAAAATGAAACAAAAGGATAACTGGGTCACATAAACATAGATTGTCCGTTCACATCCATAATGGAAAAGAAGACCACATGCCAGAAAATAAAAAATATAAACATGTACATACTTAATCATTGCTTTATTTTTCTAGAGTTACATCAGGAAATCATTTTTAATGTATGTTTTCTGTCTGTTTGCAGAAATGGATGGACGATGGGGCTCCTCCAACCTTCTGGTTGTCCGGGTTCTTCTTCACTCAGGCTTTCTTGACTGGGGCCCAGCAAAACTATGCCAGGAAATATAAAATCCCCATCGACTTGCTAGTATTTGATTACGAGGTAAATAAAAAGTGTAGAAATACATAATTTAGTGTCGTGTATTGCCTCATTTTGGATACATCAGTAAAAAAATTGTAGGTGTTGAAGCAGTCGCATTTCGAGAAGCCCCCTGAGGATGGAGTATATGTTTACGGGCTCTTTCTGGATGGGGCGCGATGGAATGCGAATATAATGGAACTGGACGAGTCTTTCCCCAAAATGTTGTATGATGTTGTGCCCACCGTGAGTAATTTTAAAACCGCCTTCCTCTAAATGTTCGTCAGTTTCTCTAACAAAAAAATCTTGCAAAGAGACTGATAATATTTTTTTGTGTGATAATATTCTTAATCCTAATTTTTACCACTGTACTGTAACAAACAGCTTTAATTTTAAAAATGACACTAAATGCATGGATGAAGACATGTCTCCATCTCCCATTGCAGGGGGCAATGCAGCCATAAAGAATTTTATTTCAATATCCTTATCCTTATCCTTATTTCAGTGGTATCTCTATTGGTATTACAGGTGTTTGTATAATGTTCTATTTTTTTTTATTAGCATTCATTATATTTGAAATATGAATATCTACTTGTTGGTTGAATAATTTCTGATATAGTTGCCAGGACGTTGGTTTTCAAAAAATAAAATTCCTTTCTTCTAAAGAAATTTTGAAAGTTCTTTCCGTTGTTATTTAAGTGAAAATTGTGATTCTTTGATTTTTTACTAGTGCGTCTCCTTTTCCAGATTTTGCAGCTCGCATCGGGAAAGTTTGCTCCTTCTTTGTAGTGTTATATACAGGGATGGCCAGAAGTACGGAATAAAATTAATATCTTTCGAATGAGTTAATTTTTTTTAAAACGCCGAAACACGTTAACTGATTTTGATTTTTTCCCATCTTTCGGTTATATAATAATTAATTTTTCTTCAACCCCCTAACCCCCAGCTACCCCTACTTTTTTTTCAAATGGAAACATAAGGCATGAGGGGGCTCGTTGAAAAGCTTATAGAAAACCGAATCCAGCCATACCAAATAAACAAGTTTTATTTTTTCAATAACAAGTTTTTTTTCATTTAGAAATTGAAACAACTAGATAATTTACAAAAATAAACTCAATGTCGCAAATGCTGAAAATGTCCTCCATTCACTATTTGGCATTCTCCAAGACGATAGTAAAAGCTGTCCACAGCATTCTGAATGACTTCAGCTGGTAAATTATGCATCTCCGCCCTAATCTTGTTCTTTAAATTCTCAATATTATCCGGTCTGTCCTGGTAGACTCTTTCTTTCAAATATCCCCAAAGAAAATAATCCAGGGGTGTTAAGTCGGGGGATCTTGGCGGCCATTCAACTGTACCCCGTCTACCAATCCAGCGATTTGGAAACATTTCATCTAAGTATCTTCGAACATCAATACCAAAATGTGGGGGAGCGCCATCTTGTTGGAACCAAATTCTTTCATTCGGTATATCTGGATCAATTTCATGAGGGAAAATCACAGCTAGAGCAGGTATCAGGTCAAATGTTAGGAAATCCAGGTAGCGTGCGGCAGTAAGATTTTCTTCAAAAAAGAATGGGCCCAAGATTCTGTTGTTGATGATACCTGCCCATACATTAACTTTTTGTGGATGCTGCGTATGCGATTCGCATGTCCAGTGTGGATTTTCCTGGGACCAAAAGCGATAGTTGTGCCTGTTAACCACTCCATTTAAATAAAACGTAGCTTCATCCGAAAAAAGTACGTCTCGTTGAAAACCATTATTGTCGTCACACCGTCTCATCATTTCCTCACAAAATTGTAATCGCCTATCATAATCGTCTTCCAAAAGCTCTTGGACAAGACATACCTTATAGGGGTGGTATTTCTCTTGTTTCAGAAACATTCGAATTGCAGTTCGAGAAGCATCGTGATTGCGGGCCAATGAAACAGTTGAAGTATGAGGATTTTCAACAAGTTCTAATGCAATGTCTAATTTCTTTTCTTCATTCAAAGCACGTGCCCGTCCAGTTTTGGGCAAAGTCTGTACTGTACCGTGTTCCTCAAATTTGTGAAATATTTTACTAACTGTCCCTTGCGAGATTTGGTTTTCGGGATATTTCGCATTAAATAAATCGCGCACTTCAGCCTGACTTCTTATTTTGTCTCCACATCCAAGCAATATCAAGATTTCGATGCGTTGCCTTTCCGACAATACCATTGCAATTCAGTAAATAACTTGATTTTGACACAATAGTAACGTTTCGAACTCCAATTTACAACTAAAGCGAAAAATTAACCAGAAAGCCTGGCAAGTAAGTGGTGCCAAAAAAACGCAACATAAAAAATATATCTTTTTTGCGTTAGCAGTGATAGGTACAGTTTCAAATTCTTTATTTTATTCTGTGCAAATTCATGGAGGATAACACTGAAGATAATTAAATTTTATTTCACTTGTTAAGTAGGTGTTTTATACAACCCTAAAAACCTTGCTATTGAAAAAATAAAACTTGTTTATTTGGTATGGCTGGATTCGGTTTTCTATAAGCTTTTCAACGAGCCCCCTCATGCCTTATGTTTCCATTTGAAAAAAAAGTAGGGGTAGCTGGGGGTTAGGGGGTTGAAGAAAAATTAATTATTATATAACCGAAAGATGGGAAAAAGTCAAAATCAGTTAACGTGTTTCGGCGTTTTAAATAAAATTAACTCATTCAAAAGATATGAATTTTATTCCGTACTTCTGGCCATCCCTGTATAGTATTGAAATTCCGGTTTCTTTTGTTGGTAGTTGTTTGTAGCATGAAAGGGTCAAATATTTTTCTTCTCCTTGTACTAGGTATCCTTTGGTGGTTTGTTTATATTTCTGTTGGCATATCCATCACCTCTAAAAGTTAACTTTAAGTGAAGTTTCTCGTCCAAGAGTTCTACCTCGCAAATGGTGTGTGCTCGATGTGCTAAGGTGTTAACGATATAATGTTTCTGGGGCGAGAACATTCAGACACCTTTGTATGTGGGATAGTTTTCTGTAACCGCGGTGCCCTAAGGTGTCATCCGATTTCCTATTGATAAAGACATCTAGGAAGGGAAGAGTACCATTTTCTTTTAATTTCATGGTGAAAGTGTTATATCTATGATATCATATGATAAACGTATCATCAACATTTCTGAAGCACCGTTTTGGTTCTAGTGTTGCTAACTCCTGGGTTTTCTTCTTGAAGATTTCCAGGAAAAGGTTTTATCTGGTACGTGTTTTGAAATCCTATCAAGTTTTCATCCTCATGTTCTGCAATAAGCCTTCGATGAAGTTCTGTCAAAGCTTCTTTAATTGACCATTTGTGATATCAAATCATAATTCAACAGGATATCATCTGATCCTAGCTGAATGCCTATCATCATAGTTAAAATCTCTTTTCTTATCTTTCACTTTTTGTGATAAAACTCATCGGACTAGGGAATGATTGCCTGATCTAATTGCGGTCAATATTAGTCGGAGTGGTACGTTAGGGGTGGATCTTTGGAACATCTGCGCTTTTATTTATTTATTTTAGATGTAAGATAATACATACTTATAAATAATTTAAAATTTTATTTGAGGACGGGTACTTACTCAAAACATACGTAACAGAAATATAACGGATTTATTGATTGACCAGCGCCCTAGCAAAAAATGTGTGACTTCACAACGTTATAGAAACCCAGTTAATTTAGCAGAATAACCTTCAAGAATAATTCGCACATACGTCTTCCGATGTCCTCGTAGGTTTTAATGAATAATTCTGCTGAGTATTCTAGATGTGGCTGAAGCCCATAAAGAGGGTGGATCTCAAAGAAAGGAAATCGTACACGTGTCCCGTATACAAAACTTCTGAGAGGAAAGGGGTTCTCTCCACCACGGGACACTCCACGAATTTTGTCATCGCCATGATTCTTCCGACTTCGAGGCCTCAGTCACACTGGATAATGAGAGGCGTCGCCATGCTCTGTCAATTGTCCCAGTAATTTTATTGGGGATATTTTATATTATATTTACTTTTTTTATGTATCTGTATTTACTATAATTTTATTTATATTTTTTTCTATATACACGTTTTATTGCTATGCAAGAGTTATTTTATTTCCTGAAAGTAAATACCTACTGGACCTTTTGCTTCACATTATGAAGAACATACCTAAAAGAAATCTATAAAAAAAAAGGTTTCTTGAGTAAACAGTTTTACTGGAGAATTGCCACCAAATTCAGACACTTTTCATATGATGCAATGATTGATAAAGGTTACAAACTAGACAATTTTTGCCTCTCCTGGTGTCTAATCTGACACCTTATACAGGCTGTTTCTAGAATATGAGGTCCAAAGTGAAACAGAAAGTGTAATTTTTAAGTAAAAAAATGTTGTGAATATGGGTCTCAAAATAAAAGAAAAAGTTACAGGGATGAAAGTGCGCTACCAAAGATTCATTTTGCAGGTCCAAAATATTGGTTAAATTTAAATAAAACTCAATAGAAGATTATCGATTATGATAATCTCAGATATACAGGGTGTCTGGTAACTATATGGCATAATCTCGGAAGTGTATAGGGGAGGTCAAAATAACCCTAGTTTGTCATAAAAAAATTTTTAGTGCCCCTTAACGGAAATACACAGCCCCAAAGGAGTACCCAGCGATTTAAGGTTCTAACTTTTGAACCGACTTGTATAATTTAACGAAATTTTAATATTTTACGTAGGCGATAAAAGCTCTTAAAACCATACTACAGTAGATGTTTTACACTGTCAGGAGAGTCAGGAACGGACTTGCCACCACATTCGTTGGGCCAAAATTTTGACAGGTGTCATTTTATAGATCTGGAAACTAAATTTTTAAATACTTTGGTCATTCCTCTTTAAAAAAGGTACTCTACATTTGTTTCGATAAAATCAGCCATTTTCGAAAAAATTCAGTTTTTGTATAACACGTTTAAACATTAATTTATTTAATTATAAAGTTTATTAGAATAAGCTATTTAATCGAATAACATCACAACTAATACTTCGTATTAAAATTATATAAAATTTGGCATTATTATTACATCTCATTAATGATTACATGCATCTAACTTATGGACAAGCACATCGGCAATTGTGTGGAGGCAAGAAAAATTTATTCTGTTACATTTCTAAATATCTTAACTGCAAGGCTGTTAAAAACAGCTTAGCCTTTTCTTTTTATTTCAGCAGATTTTCGAAATGGTCGCCTCTATATATTTCCTTATCCGACGAATGTTTTCTCGTTGTACTGGAAATAATATTCCAAAATTGTCTCGATTTCGTTGCAATGGTGTGTTATTATTTCTATCAGGTTTTTCCTGATGTGAACTGTCGTCAAATACATAAACCTCTTTAAATTTTCACATAAAAAGATATCCAATGTCGTGTGACTTCGGTGGCCATAAAATAGGTTCACCTCGACCTATCTATAAATAGTCTGCAAGGCCTCTACGTAGTTTCCAGCAGAGAAAACTTCAAATCTTAAAACGTACCAGGTACCTACCTAAAACACAGTGCACTATAATATTGCTAGCTATCATCAATAAATCATGCTTTCTCTCGCATCAAATCTTTGCAAAGTATAAATAACAAACCACAGGACTTACCTGTACAGAAATAAGAGTAATCCAATCACTTGTAACTTAAATATTTCACTATTTTCACGAGCTCTGACAAAATCTGTCAAATGAACAGCCATTTTCATTCCTGTGTAGATATAATAGATGCCTATACTTCTCTAATCTAGGCAGATGCCCCTGTCTAATAGGCATCAAATAACATAAGGAGACGTACTCAGTACTACGTAGATCAAATAAAATTAGTTAATAGTTATTTTTTTATAATTATTTCTTATATTATTTGTAAGCTGAACCGAAAAAAAAATTATTATTAAAATATTCTTTTTTGTGGAAAACATATTACATATAAAAAGGTATTACTAATTTGAGTTTATCAAGTTTTCAAGTATAACAGTCACATTACAAATTTTTGAATAAACACTATTGAATTTCAAACTCTCTATTCATTCCAAAGTGTGTTGCATTGTACTAGTTTGTGTGTAAATATAGAACTGACTCCGGAGGTTTTCTGATATTGTCTGATATATAACAAGTGTCTACCAACAACTGGCCAGAGATAAGAAAGTACAAGGTAAGACATAAAAGATGGTAGAGGTTTGTATGGAATAATTTACACCTTAATTAAGAATAAAAATTATAATCAACACTCACACAAATTGAAATTATGTTTCAATATTTTTTTTCCAAGAATATCTAAGACACACAGATGGACCTTTAGGCAGAAAATAGGCAGTATTTTAACGTAAATCTATGATTTTAACACATTTACGCACTTCTATGAGACAGACTACGAAAATCAAGAGAAATGGATTGCTGTTAAACTTAGTCAGGGTTCGTAGCGGCCGGGAAAACCGGGAATACCGGGAAAAGTCAGGGAATTCGTTATTCTTCATAAAAAACAGGGAATAGTTAGGGAATTTAAAAAATATTCATGAAAGTCAGGGAATTTGATGTTTGCAACTGGAAATTTTGTGAAAGCCGGTCCTGGGTTCTTGAAAGAGAAAACTATTTGTGGTTTTGAAACCTTTATAAGAGGTTCTTATGGTATAAAAATATTATGGGCTCCAGTTGAGAAAAAATTTAATGCATAAACACCAATTAGTATGTAAAAATGAACTACAAGTGACCTGGATTTTATTTTGAAAGTCAGGGAAAACCTGGAAAAGTCAGGGAATTCATTCTTACTTTTGAACTATGAACCCTGTTAGTTCGGATATATTATATTACCTAATATTAAAATATTTTTCTAATTGTCTATTATTCATCTATTTTTTTTATCAACGTCAGAGTTTCAATAGATCTTAAATATGAAACTAAAGAAAACATTGTTTCTTCTTCTTTTAAATGTTGAAATATATTAATAAAATTTTAAAATAATCCATGGCGCTTTTCTAGAACCTGTGCCGTCAGAAATAATAGTTTTTAATTTAATTTAATTTTTTATTATAAAATTATAATTCAAATAAGTAATTCATACATTTATTTTTGTGAAATAAATAATTTTATAGTTATTATTTATTTAGAAAGCTATGTGCAGATTATTTTAAATAAAAAAATATTTTTTCTTTGACAACATGTATTGTCCGTATGATATTTGTTGAGACAGAACTCCAAAAAAAAACCCTGTGTCACTTTCTTGGAATTAACCCGTATTCTACAACCGAAGTAGAAAGACATTGGCGGAAAATTTCAAGGCACGTCCCTGCCTCGGTAAATTGTTACAGTAGTTCCGCTAACAGAACTTTATTGGCTTATTATTTTCTAGGAATTCTATCTCAGCAAATATCGTATAGACTATATTAAACGTTCCTATCCAGTTGATACAAAACTCAGCGTCTAATAGTTCCATTCCACCAGGAAGGTTTTATATATTAATTACAAATGTTCAGTTAGATAAATTATTACTATAAATAATCAATTTCAAAAATACTTGAATACTCGTAAATGTGATATATTTCATTAAACTTCAGCACCCTGTATCTCGAAAAGTAGTGACTCGTTTCAGGTTCATTCAATTTTTTTATTAGAAAATGATCTAAGAAATAACCATGTGAAATTAGTACATAAACTTAGAAAACACCCTGTTCATCTGGATTAAAAAATCGTATGTTTAAAAAACGGCAGACACATGTAAATGACACATTTAAAATAGATCTAAAATAAACTAATTTAAAAAAAAAATAAAGAAAAGTGACTTGTATTTATTTTTTTAATAATTAAAATTTAATGAAATATCCTAAAAAACACATGTATGTGCGACATTGTGCCTGACAATTCATCTAAAAATACTGTGTCATATATCTTGTATCTGTTGATCCCATTAAAAACTGTGAGAAGTATACCGGAAGTCGACATTATGTAACTAACGTCTTAAGCTAATACTTCTATGCGGTTGCCAGGGTTACGCCATCAAGATCGATGTTTCACCCTGCAACCCCTGGGGGTGAAGCTGCGTTGATGTCGGGGCGAGAGGGAGTGTCGCAGCCCTCAGACTGCGAATTCAGGTGAATATCTGGAATTAATCGCTGTTATGCCAGCAATCGGTACACAATCGACGCTGTATTGTTATTTTTACCGAGCTTTCGATTTGGAGGTACGCTCAAATTTTTTTCAACGACGGATATTTGGTTTTTCAGGTGGTGCGGGATGAATCTCTGCATTTATCTCGTGGATAATGTAACGAATGGAATGAACTGCAATATCAGTTTGTCCTAATGCTTACATTTCTTTTTTATTTAACAGTGGCGTACCTAAAAAAGTTGGTCGAGGGAAACTGAATTGAAATTAAAGTCATATATAACAAAAGAAGCAACAGTAATATTTCCTCCTAAAACGGTTTCTTCAAGATTTGGAATGGATATACAGGGTATCCCAGAATATGTGGGTAATCTCCCGAATTTATATAGGGGATGTTAAAATAACATGACAAGTTCCTATAAAAATTTTCCCTAGAGGGCCACCCTACGCAGATACAGGCCCCTGAAAATCGATTTTATTATAATGACTTTAAAATACTTTGTGTAATTTTATTATTTTCTAAAATGAACGACAACAGATAAGACGCCTTAAAAATTTACCAATGAAAACAATTTGTCTTATTTGGTTTGCCAGGGATGGACCAGCTGTAGCTCCGTAATGCCAATTTTTGTACACCCTGTACGATAAGGACACAAAAATAACAGTTTTAGATAGCTTGAACCTTAAACTAAAAAAAGGTACTCTTGGTTGATATCGATAAAATTAACTATTTTCAAGAAAAAACTATTTTTCCCATTTATAGCCCCTCATCTGTACAGGGTGATTCATTAACAATGGGAAAGTCGAAAGCTGAAGATACTGCACGTGAAATGGTGACCATTGGCGCAAACATGCCTCATCCAAAAGTTGATAGTTTCGGAAATACAAGGTGTTGAAAGTTAAAATTTTAAATCGTTTTTTTGCAATTATTCTGAAAATATGTAGGTTAGGAACTTGAAAATTTGTGAAACTATATTTTTTTAGGCGACGAATAAGATGCGTGTTGTAATTTGAGCATTGCTCGTAGAGGGCTACACTTACCACCAATTTTACCGAAAATTTAGTTAATAACTTTTTACCCTGTATGTCTAACATGAAACTTGATTCAAAACCTGAAAGAGCAATCATTTTTCCATTAATTGTGTATTCTTGTTTCATTTCGGTATCTCGATCCGTTTTCGAGAAAAATCGATTTAACGAACACTATGTTTTGATAATACGAGAAATTAAAAGCGAAACAAACCAAGTGTTTCTTCGTGTTATTACAACAATTAACAATAAAACAAATGAAATTCGTAATAATGATTTAAAGTCAGTGTTCGAAGAATCCACCGTTGACATTTACACACTTTACATAACGTTTTCTAAGAGATCTTCGAGTTTGAAACAACATATTGGGATTGTGTTTGACTTCGTTGACAGCGATTTGTATTCTTATTCGCAGAAGTTTTTTTGAGCCCTTCGTTTTTTAGATTTGCAAGCTAAAAGGGTTTAGGTAAAATTTCGTCCTACAAAAATTAAAAAAAAGCAAATTGTTCAGTAAGGAAAAACCTATACTTTCTTATTCCATAATTTTTTTTATAACTTTGTTAGTTTTTGAAATATTTTGAAAAAAGGCAATTTTTTAAAAAATTGAAAAATTTTATTCAAAAGTAAATGAAATATTTTTTTAAATTTAGGCTTCTAAAATCGTTCAAATCCCCAGAATCTACCGTTAATATACAAATAAAGTAAATTGCAGAAGGAATACGTTTAATTTTTTTTCCGTCAAGTCATTAATTTTTATATCGTTTTTTTTTCCTCAAAAATGAAGACAATCATTTTATTTCGATTGTAACTTCATTAGTTTTCATTTAACGACTTTTATCACCACTCAATTTAAAGGTCTTTTCAAGAACTTTATTAAGTGTTAAATCAGTTTTCCTCGAAAAACCTTTAATTTTTCTGCTACGGGACGTTGAACGTTTCGATTATATCTATCTTCGAAATTGACCAACTTCTGGGAGTCTTAACTCGGGATTTATACCACCTACAAAAATAAAAAAGCGATCTCTTTGCAATTTAATTTACCTTCATTTTTTCTTATGATTATTTTTTTGATAAAACTTGTAGTTTTTGAGATATTCGCGAAAAATGGCTCAAAAACAAGCATTTTTTGGGCTAAAAACGAACAGGTTTAGGCGCAAATAACTCAAAAAGTATTGACTGTACAAATAATTCTTATAGAACATTTTTTTGCGTAGAATTCGTTCCTCTATTGAATCGTTTTAATAAAAAAATCCCACCCTCCAGAAGAAGTGGCATCCACCCCTAGGGTAAAAGCACACATCGGCACTATATAACTTTTGTTTCTTGAGCTATTCCCTAGCTACAGTTCAAATTTCACGTCAATCCATTCCATCCGAAAAAATTGGTAGCCAAAATGTTTCAGTGACTGGAGTAATACCTGGTTTATTGAATTTTTTCCGGCCGAACGATAGCTCGGACGAAAAAAGTACAAAGTATCTTTTTTGTTGGCAAAAACTACTTCTACAAGGCGGTATTTTTTATTTTTCTTCATCTTCATCCCAGTCCAAAATATTAAAGAATTTCGAAAATCAAAATGTTTTTCAAAATTTTTTTGGACTTTGGGAAATTGATGGACCAATGAACTTTTTCTTATATTAATCTGCATACTTTGAAGTACTTATAAAAAAAATGAGCCATATTGCTAGTTATTTGTTTCTGTGGCCTCCACCGACTGGGCTATTACTTAAAATTAATTTTTCCATTACCTGCTTCATTTAAGACACCCTGTATAATTGAGATAGGATACCATTTTCCAATTTGAGAGAATTCGTTTTTTTTTGTTTTCAGTTGTAAGGAATTTACATATTTTTCATTTTAATACCCAACACAAAAGGAAAATGACGTAATCAAGTATTTAAACTCCGCCACGTTTATACTTTCGGTGTCATATATCAAAAATTAAAACACAAGAGGGTCTCCATCGCTCACAGCAAATTCCAATTGCGGCATTATACATTCGAAAATTTATCATTCCTTTCGCGGTAAATATGTCACGGAGATAACAATACTCCATTTACCAATGAAACAATCAGAAAGCCCTATCAGTAGCGCCGCCGAGCGTCGTAAAGTGGTTAAACGCCCGCAGTAAAGAGAGCTGTGTTTGGAGAGGACGAGAGCCCTCCACCGAGTTACTCCTGCTGCCGGTGTGTAGCAGGAACCATCAAGTGAGACAACACAGCAGCAGGACGTCATTACGGAACCCTAATGGTTTACTGTCACTGAAATTTATGGTGTTATTTACAACGGCTCGCCCGGATCTACTCTATCCTCCATTTTCTTCGACCAAGATGCATGCGAGTGGAATATATTACGTCTATTTATTATCCGTTTATTTCGCTTCCCACGGGGATGGACTTTTTATTTTTGTTTTATTGCGTTTCTGTTCGAAGTTATTCAACACAATTTATTTAACCGCAGAATAAAAATATGGAAATGGATTGGGGGTTCAATTCGCCTTTGTGGCATTTGGAGGGTATAAATGAGTTTAGAAGGCGTTGTACGGGGTTGGAAATCTTTAAAGAGAATACAGAGATATGTCAAAAGTAGAAGTGATACAAGGCGATTCCAAATATTCCGTGGATGTGGAATTGTCACAGAATCAATGAATCAAATAAAACGATTTAACCAAGCTTACCTCTATCCAAAGTTGCTTTGATGTTTTTCCTGACCGGGCAGTAATCCTTGGCCATACTGTATACTGCGGTATCTGTTAGAACATATCAGAAATCGTTTTAATAAAAGATTTGTTCAGATTTATTAAATGAAAAATGTTGACGTTATTAAATCTTGAAATAATTCGTATGGTAATATTATATTACAAACTTGAAAATTTAATGAAAAATGAAACGTTGTTCCATTACAATGAAATTAAATTTCAAAAGCAAGGACGCGAGTCTTTAATGTAAATTAATTTTTGCCTTCTGCTAGAGTCAGTCTACTATTTTCGCTTTTTTTGTCAGAGGGACATGAAAGCAAACACTGTTGTCACATGCACTTGAGCGGGCTGACAAAGCTGTTTACTTGCTGTCTCAGTTTTCGCCTAGAAAATGTAATTCCCGGATTTCATTAAATCCCCCCAATTTAATCTCATAGTTGCATAGTTTAAGTAGTTATGAGACTTTCTTTTATGTACGGAAGCAATAGCAATAGCTCGTAATAACGAGACAAATATATGATAGCAACGATGAGTTTATTAATTAATTTGTAGCAAGTACTTAGTCTTTTTGTTCATGTAAAATTTAAAAAATTGTTTACGCTCTCTAAATGAGGTTATAATTTATAACAAATTTTCCAGGTAAAACTCAGTGAAATTTTATGAGGCCTCAAAAAATAAGACAATTTTTTCTTATGGATCAAGGTACCTACTATTGTCTTTTGTTTTTAAGGTATAGGTCGCCAAGTATGATTATTTTGAAATAATAATTGCTTTGAAAGGATTGCATTGAAATTCGATACAAGTAAGATTTTGAGAATGCTAAAAATGTTTCTTGTGTTCCTTTTGCATTTATTATATGTTATGTTAAATCCAGTAGTTCTGTTAAATATTTCCTTCTTTTTATTAATTCGAGATATTTATAACATTTACAGTAACGCTTTTAAAAAAATCTACTCAAATACCAGTGCATAAATCGGTGTGAGTGAAAGAAATTTGGTACAGTTACGGTTTTGAGAATGCTAAAAGTGTGTTTCCTGTGTTCCTTTTGCATTTATTCTATATGTTAAATCCACTAGTTCTGTTAAATATTTCCATATTTTTATTAATTCGAGATATAGATATAACCTTTACAATAAAGCCTTTACAAAATTCTATATTAGGCATTTTGATAATTTTACACATTTTTGATAATATTTGAACTAAAACTGATAGTTTTACTCATAAAATTTTAGTTGTAGAGGAAAATTTCACTAAATCGGGTGTGGACAGAAATTTATACATTATTGAGTGATATTGAGTGAAAATAAGTCCAATATTTCTTGCGGTGTAATTTCATTGCATTTTTTGTGTTATGTCACAAACAAATAATTGCACTAAATACTGTAAATTCAGTTTTTTATCTACAGTGTCAGATAAGTTAACAAAAGAAGTAAATGGCGTATAACTGTTTTCATTATAATTACATCTGAATAGAATTTAATTCAATAATAGCTACATTTGAATCGTTTTCTTGTAGTGTACAAGAATTAAAAAAATCGGTGTGAGTGAATGAATTAAAATCAATCCATTGATTGAAATTATTGAGAACATTTGGTGCACTTGTACCTACATCAGAGTAAATGTCCTCATTATTGGATGAGTTTAAATGTATATTAATTTCGAGTAATTTGAATGGCACCGTGAAGATGGCACCACTTACATATTGCTTCTGAAATCTCGACCACAGTTGATGGTCCAGAAGAGCGTGATCGCCAGCAGAACAGGCATGAGCCGGCGTCAGCGGGTCTTAGCTGGCGGGTCTCAGCTGGTGGGTCTCAGCCAGGACAGGAGGAGGCCTCGCGAAGTGAATTAATTTCAACACTATATCCTAATTAATTATTTATGAGTGATTTATTATTTATTTTCGCACNAGTACTAAAATGTAGAAAATAATATGAAATAAAACTTTTAGTTGGCTGCAAATATTATAAATTTGTACAACCACTTGCCATCCTCCTTTTTTGTAAATATGTACATAATAATATGTAGAAGATAGAAAATAGAAATATTTTCAGAACAAAAAACCGGCGGCCGCAAATTGGAGTTTTTATTATTTTATTACCCTTCTCTTTTCATATGCAATTATGAGATAGCAAGAGAGTGGGATGGACGTATAGGCCGGACAACTCATTGTGCACGTGTGCGTGCACCTGGCATTTTCTCGTTTTTTTTAGGTGTGTTTTGCCGGAATTTGAAAGAATGAAATAATCGTACTATTTTTACTATAAACGTATTTCCTGTAGCGACATCTATATGAATATTGTAGTACTTTGTTAGATGAAACGGGACTTCAATTTCTGTTCTTAAGTGTCGTTATTATTATTTTTTTTTTTGGCCTGTTCGATAAGGTATTTTTTCTGCAGTCAACGATGTATTACAACTTGATATTTGTTAAATATTTTATGGAAAAAATATTTTTTGTATAAAATTTGTTAGAGAAATGCTATGTGTAATTCACGGCAACTTCACGGCAAGAATTGTCTAATTTGCCATGAAAACGATTAAATTTAGAAGCATTAAATGTCACGTATGCGCCATTTCCCAGTCAAAATACGTATCAGTCTATTGTCAAGTGGTTATTAATTACAAAGAAATTATTGTAACTTAAAAAATATGAACACTAATAAACTGACCGATATGTTGCAAGTATACTTTCAATGTAATGAAAATAGTGCCCAAGCAGAACGTCTGTATGCAAATCGGTTTCCAAACAGGGATGTTTCACAGCAACGAAAATTTAAAAGACTTTAAGACAATCTCAGAATGTATGGTGCTTTTAAAAAGCCTAAAAATTCGCAACGCATTTTTTATGGTCCTGTAGAATTAGACGTTTTGCTTAGTATTGAGGAAAATCCACAAGCTTCTACTCGAGAAATTGCAAGTAATATTAATTCTTTAAAAGACACAGTACACGATCGTGTCCGAAGGTAGTAATTTTGCCATTTTTATTTAAAAGATTTTGGAGAAAAATTATATGGTCAGATGAGTGTACTTTTAGCAATAATGGCATTTTTAACCGAAATATCCAATATGGAAGACAGTTCGAACAATTTTTATAAGTTTTTTTTATTGTTACATTTTTGTTTTGTTGTTGATCTGATATCTCTTTGCTTTACTTTGTTGTTGTTACTTTAGACATACCATTTCTCTAATAAATTTTGTAAAAAAATATTTTTTTCTATAAAATATTTAACAAATAGGCCAAAAAAATAACGACATTTAAGAAAAAACAATTGAAAATCGCCGAAAATTTCAAGCCATTAACAAGTCTTTTGTTTTTTAAATAGAACAATTATTATTAACAGAGTTACAGCTTGGGGCGTTTTTTAAACGACATCCTGTATATGATGTATGACGAGATAAGACATATTAATCTCTTCTTGGTTAGCATCTATTTTGCGATGTAAAATTTGCATTTCCCTATTGTTCTGTATCAAGTGTATTATTTTTCTGATCTGCTCGGCTTAGGGCTCAAGTGAAATTTGTCCGGTGAGATGTAACTCCTCAATTCAAATATACTAAATCTGTATATTAAATAAAATATACAGGGTATTCCATAAGAAAAAAACAAATTTATTGGCCGTCCAGCTTTTCTGGGTTACCCTGTGTACAACTGAATCATCTTAAAAGATGCCTCTCCCGAGAACAAAATCGACCTGTCTCGCGTTTTTTTTAATCACTCAGTATAAAAGTTATGAATTTTGTTCCTAACTTTATCATCACGCTGTATCTTTAGTTAACCAAATTTCAGAAATCGCTTTAATAAAAGATTTGTTTAGATTTATTAAATGAAAAATTTTGCCGTTATTAAATCTTGAAATAATTCGTATGGTAATATTATATTACAAACTTGAAAATTTAATGAAAAATGAAACGTTGTTCCATTACAATGAAATTAAATTTCAAAAGCAAGGACGCGAGTCTTTAATGTAAATTAATTTTTGCCTTCTGCTAGAGTCAGTCTACTATTTTCGCTTTTTTTGTCAGAGGGACATGAAAGCAAACACTGTTGTCACATGCACTTGAGCGGGCTGACAAAGCTGTTTACTTGCTGTCTCAGTTTTCGCCTAGAAAATGTAATTCCCGGATTTCATTAAATCCCCCCAATTTAATCTCATAGTTGCATAGTTTAAGTAGTTATGAGACTTTCTTTTATGTACGGAAGCAATAGCAATAGCTCGTAATAACGAGACAAATATATGATAGCAACGATGAGTTTATTAATTAATTTGTAGCAAGTACTTAGTCTTTTTGTTCATGTAAAATTTAAAAAATTGTTTACGCTCTCTAAATGAGGTTATAATTTATAACAAATTTTCCAGGTAAAACTCAGTGAAATTTTATGAGGCCTCAAAAAATAAGACAATTTTTTCTTATGGATCAAGGTACCTACTATTGTCTTGTTTTTAAGGTATAGGTCGCCAAGTATGATTATTTTGAAATAATAATTGCTTTGAAAGGATTGCATTGAAATTCGATACAAGTAAGATTTTGAGAATGCTAAAAATGTTTCTTGTGTTCCTTTTGCATTTATTATATGTTATGTTAAATCCAGTAGTTCTGTTAAATATTTCCTTCTTTTTATTAATTCGAGATATTTATAACATTTACAGTAACACTTTTAAAAAAATCTACTCAAATACCAGTGCATAAATCGGTGTGAGTGAAAGAAATTTGGTACAGTTACGGTTTTGAGAATGCTAAAAGTGTGTTTCCTGTGTTCCTTTTGCATTTATTCTATATGTTAAATCCACTAGTTCTGTTCAATATTTCCTTATTTTTATTAATTCGAGATATAGATATAACCTTTACAATAAAGCCTTTACAAAATTCTATATTAGGCATTTTGATAATTTTACACATTTTTGATAATATTTGAACTAAAACTGATAGTTTTACTCATAAAATTTTAGTTGTAGAGGAAAATTTCACTAAATCGGGTGTGGACTGAAATTTATACATTATTGAGTGATATTGAGTGAAAATAAGTCCAATATTTCTTGCGGTGTAATTTCATTGCATTTTTTGTGTTATGTCACAAACAAATAATTGCACTAAATACTGTAAATTCAGTTTTTTATCTACAGTGTCAGATAAGTTAACAAAAGAAGTAAATGGCGTATAACTGTTTTCATTATAATTACATCTGAATAGAATTTAATTCAATAATAGCTACATTTGAATCGTTTTCTTGTAGTGTACAAGAATTAAAAAAATCGGTGTGAGTGAATGAATTAAAATCAATCCATTGATTGAAATTATTGAGAACATTTGGTGCACTTGTACCTACATCAGAGTAAATGTCCTCATTATTGGATGAGTTTAAATGTATATTAATTTCGAGTAATTTGAATGGCACCGTGAAGATGGCACCACTTACATATTGCTTCTGAAATCTCGACCACAGTTGATGGTCCAGAAGAGCGTGATCGCCAGGAGAACAGGCATGAGCCGGCGTCAGCGGGTCTTAACTGGCGGGTCTCAGCTGGTGGGTCTCAGCTGGTGGGTCTCAGCCAGGACAGGAGGAGGCCTCGCGAAGTGAATTAATTTCAACACTATATCCTAATTAATTATTTATGAGTGATTTATTATTTATTTTCGCACTCTTTATTTAGTTAATTAAAAATCAAGTCTGAGTAAAAAATGAATCAATCATAGTTAAATTTAATCATATTAGAGGAAAGTTAACTCTAAATTGGTTTTATATACTCAGAATAGAGTCAAAAGTTGTTCAATTGATAGTTAGCAGTAACTCGGATTAGAGTAAAACTCATTCACTTCTGATGCAATAGTTTCACTCAGTTGTACTCATAGTAATAGAGTGAAAATTTCACTCAATCGGGTGTGGACATAAATTATTGACATTATTGAGTAAAATTTAGTGAAATTTGAGTGAATTTTTTTTGCAGTATACGCTCATATTAAAGTAAAAAGTCACTGTCTAAGGAGTAACAGAAACTCTATCTTAACTGTTTCACTCATAAAATTCATTCATGTTAACAACTGAGTGAACATTTCACTCAATCCGGTATGAACAGAAATTGATACATTATTCAATGAGGTGTTAGTAATTTACTCAATTTTTCTTACAGTGTAATATATTCACTAAACGCTAAATAATTAGTTATTAACAAGACAACCAGCAATAGGAAAAATCGCCTTATATTTACACTGTAAAAAAATTGGTGTGAGTGAAAGCAATAAAGATAAGGAGTGAATCCATCGAGTGAAATTACTGAGTACATTTTCATTCAATATTGAGCATTTTGATAATTTGTGATAATATTTGAGCTAAAACTGAGTACTTTCACTCAAATATAGTCTTCACGTAAAATCGTATTTGAGGCACTTGTACCTAAATCAAAGTAAATGTCCTCATTATTGAGTGACCCTACCCCATTATATGGTTGTCGTACGTTGTCTTTGTCTATTCGCATCGTGCCTATTAGGTCATCTTTTGGCGTGGTGTATGGCGTGTAGTGCTGGACAAGTGTCCGTTAATCTGGTTATTTCGTTGAAAATTTTGTTTAAAAGCATGGTTTGATTACAATAATCGAAAACAATAATATATTGAGTTCCGATTAATATTTGATTAAATTTCACTCGATCGGGTGTGGACAGAAATTGATACATTTCAAAGCAAAATTGAGTGAATTTTCTTTTTACAGTGTATGTGAATTTACGACGCAGTTCTTTTAGAAACACCCTTTATAATTATATTAGTTTATTGTTCTTAGATAAACCCATGAAATTAAAACATGGAAATGCGATATTAAACTTCCGCCAATTCCGAACTTCTGTTCCAACAACAATTTAAAACTCATTTTCAACTTTAGGAACACAACGATGATACAACTCCCGAGTTCGCCTTATTAAATTAGTTAACATTATCGGATGGCACCGGTGAGTGAGTTTTATTGTGAGGTAGCGAGCGAGCTCTAACAGAAAATTTCAAGAAATCCTTTTAAGACGTAATGAACATTTTTACGAAGTCCAAAATTACGCCGTCTTGGAGCGGCTCCGGAAAACTTATGTTCGACGATGGCGACTAATGTTGGTTTACACAGGTTGGGAAGTTTGGAGTTGGAAACATGCCACCGAGGTATCTTCGAGGCCAGTGGCGTGAAAATATCTGTCAAGAAGAAAAATAAGGAAGGAAATACAGAAGAATGTATGGATTCGCCTGAAATAGCGGGACCGCATTTTAGGACCTATTCTATGAAACACAAGTCCTTTATTTGTTTTATTACAAACACTGCTGAAACAAAGTACTGAAATATTGTTCGTTGGCAGCACACGCTGCTGTTTCAGAAATATTACGTAGTTGAAACATTGCGACAAACTTTTAGGAGTAATTCCTCTCATAGTTATGTCCAACATAAAGTAGAAATAATATTTTTTATTCCTTGACAGACAAGTTCTTTAGCCAGGTTCAACAGTTCAAGATTCAGACTTCAAATTTGGTAAACAGTGCGCACAGAAAGGATATTTTATATTTTTTGTGCATAAAATTCGTGTAATTATTCAAGAGTCGTATGTTTCGATTTGTATACATCATTTACCCATTTTTATTTATACACCTCCTGGGGATAGTTTTTTTGTTTACCTTGTATAACAGTTCTCGAATGATATTGAATGAGATATAAGACGTTACAAACGTATGTTTTACCTTTATTATGGAGTATTTTTGAAACAGTCTTTAAATATTTACGCTCGAATCAGTTTGCTCCTCCTTTAATTGAACATCTGTAGTAACAACAGTTTCATTCAGTTGTACTCATACTAATAAATAAATAAATAATCAAAATTTCAGTCAATCAGGTATGGACAGAAATTGATACATTATTGAGTAAATTTGAGTGAAATATAAGTGAAATTTTTTTACAGTGTATAACTGTTTTCACTATAATCAGTTCTGAGTAAAATTTAATTCAATAATAGTTCAATTTAAACCGCGTTCTTGCATGGTCATTATAATTTAAAAGGTCACTGTCTAGGGATTAACAGAACATTCCTTTTATGCACAATTTTAATTTTTTTAGTAAGTGGAAGTTAGCGGGAGGCAAATCTGGAGAATGATGCAAATATTCTAGTGGTACTATTTTATCTGTTGATAAACGTTTACTATTTATAGGAACTTAACAATGAATTGAAACCATTTCTGCAAACCATGAATTATTTTACATTGTCATACTTATTTCGGTAACAGGTATACCCAACCTTAAAATACATTGCATCGAATTTATAAAGCTTCAACAGATTCTGTTAAGTTTTATAAACACAGTACACTTTGATGTCTTTAGTTTGTACCCCTTAAGCTATTTTCATTCGCCGAAAAACTATGATAATCAGGCCGAGTATGTATCCCATTTTATCATAATAACAGTTATGTTATTTCAGGGTTGTTAACGTTACCTGTTAAGATATAACATGCATGTTATTGAGGAATTAAGACCATTTTTAGCAAATACTCGTATTGCAATTTTGTTGTTTTTTGAAGACGCTTTTGTGTCGACATTTTTAATAATAATTATGCAAAATTATTATAAACAAGAGTCAGTATTAGACAAAAACACATATAACTGACAGATGTCTTTTAGATTATGAAACATGAAACAAATGCAAACTCATAAATAACGGATAAGTACAACATAAAATAGTTTGTAACATGTTATCTTAAATTATAACAGAGTTTCTTAAAGGCAAGGAATTTGGTGTTGCTATAGTTTAACGTAGGTGTTATTTGTCTAATGAAAATGAACGGCTTGTTAAATTTCCATTTACTTGCCGGTTTTATAAACGCACATCGAAGGTAAGTTGTAAAATTTAAGTAACTTAGGTAGTATATACGTATATGTATACAGCGTGGTAAAAAAGTTCTGCATAAAATTCATATTTTCGTTAAACAATTTTTTTTCGAAAAACGGTGAGACCCGTCGTTTTTTATTTGGTCCAGGTCACCTTGTTATATGGAAAAAATTTTTTTTCGATAATCCACTTACGGCAACGATGACAATATTTTTTTAAATGACAACCCATATTTTTTTCGTTCGAAATTGATGACAGTGATAATTATCTAAACAACGGTGTGAAAATTTCGATGTCTTACAAAACAATTTTTTTAGAAAAATGCACCTTAAGCTCTTATAAGTGATAATTGTCTACTTACACTATTAATGGCTCCGAAAAGAACAAAGTTGACAAAATTACATTTCAAAGGAGTAAAATTACACTAATGTTTGTGTATGTCTAGCGAAATTGTTCCAATTGCCCACCCTGTACCATTTGGCATTGTCCTAAGCGTGTGTAAACGCCGTCTACACTTCGCTCAAGCAACGCGGAACAATCGAGTGGCCTCCGCGTTCGCCTGATTTAACACCTCTAGACTTTTTTTGTGGGGCTATTTGAAATCGCGTGTATACACAAACAGACCAGGTGATTTGGAAGAACTTAAAAACCGTATTCGT